>NC_084738.1:63429300-63441800 GCF_033978785.1 Entelurus aequoreus | reverse complement strand
TGTTATTTCATATGTTGACTAGAGGGAGGGCACTTTTAAAACCGACACACAGTCAATTTGAAAAATCCCTCCTTTTTGGGACCATCGTAATTTTGATAGTTTTCACCACCAGGGGGTGCAAATGAGATTTCTATTTTGAGTTTTTCGTAACGTGCTTAAGGCCGATGACGAACGAGTCACGGACCACAGATGGCCCCTGTGTCGCACTTTGGGCAACCCAGCTGTAGAAGCTAACTGTTAATGTCCACTATAGTCTTAGTACCGTAGTGTATTTGTTCATCCTATGGTCCACATTTGGGACTCGGGTTGTCTTACGTCAGCACCGGATGTTGTAAAATCAGCTGTTCACCTGGCGGGTTTTTCCGGGGATGAATAGTTAAGTCCTTCTTTAGCTGCCGTCTTGTTTTACCATACATTGCTGCCTTTGCACCTGACAATTTTTACTTTTGTATGCACATTAAATCCACAAAAAAAAATCCTGACTTTGGAGCAATGTTCACGGACTTGGCTCTCTATTAGATGCAATGCTTTTCCGTATTGGGACCATGATTTGGGTCCTAACTTGTTAACCGGTCCTCATATGGACGGTACTTTTCCTTGTTGATGTCTCAAGAAGGGTAGAAATACAAGAACACACACACACACACACACACACACACACACACACACACACACACACACACACACACACACACACACACACACACACACACACACACACACACACACACACACACACACACACACACACACACACACACACACACACACGTGGACAATATGGACACGATAGACAAACAATAACACCCCAAATATTCAGTTTTCAAAGGAGAGGTCCATCTATAGGACTGCTTTGACTTCAACCAATTTTTAGCGCCCCCTTTGGAATGTCAGGGAGTTTCTTCAAGTATTCCATCATGTGGTGCCTTTAATAGACACAACCATTTGGCTGACTTTAGTCCCGCGCCAAGACTTATGTTATGGCACAGTTCATATTTCAGTAATCTCTTGCCTAACAACAATTTCAGTCTAAGTGCTGCTTATGTCTTTTATGTTGTATCGCTTCGCCTTACAGTAACTGTTTTATGTCTAAATTATGCCAGACTTTTATATCCTCCTGCTGCATTCCCGTGTCCTGCACAGGTCTCTGCTCCCGTTCTCACCTTCCAAGAACATGAGACCAAGACTGTGGTGATGGCGGAGATCACCCATTCCAGTGGAACCTCCATTTACCAAGGTCTCTATTTGCCACTTTTCGATTTTTACGAATCTTTACATCGCGCCAAATATGCCTCTGTGTGGAGCCGTTTTGATGACATCACTTCCTGTACACAAGCCTATTTTGAAGTGTTTCGACCTATTGCACGATTGTCGTACGTTGCGCACACTTTGTGTCAGAATAATTGTATCTAAGTTATCAAAAAGCTTTGTGTTACATTGAGTTCCCGGCGAGAGGACAAAAGCTGTCTTTGATCCTACCAAGCAAGAAGCAAGCAAAGAAATATTTTGTCTTGACCCGAGAACTACAAAGCGGAGAGGAAGCAGGACCAGACTCCCCTCCAGACGACCTTTTCTTTGAACTCTTTTAAGACATTTTCTTTGAACTCCTTTACGACCTTTTCTTTGGCGATGGCTGTTTACGACCCCCGTCCCTTTAGAAACAGCTGTTGCCATGTAATCAGGGAAAGTCCAAAAAAAAGAGAAGGCGTACAATATTCCGGCAGAGCATAGTGACACTGTGCAAGGGTACAGATGTACGCGTTTGTCCTCACTGAGCCAAATTTCATTCTGTCTCTGTTTGATTCCTTGCTTCTTGTCTTGTTTAATAGATGTTATCAGTGTTTGAACCTGACACTTTGTGTGATCAGTAACGCTTTGAGTTGGTCCGAACTCTCACAGTCTTGCTCTACAGTTTCGAATAGATGCCACAGCGGACCTTTATTACAGCCAAGGAGAAGGCACCACCAGGACACACGCCGATGAAGGATCGCCTCACATTCCGAGTTTGTGCTGATGCTAGCGGCGGCTGCAATGTGAAGTCACCGAAACTCCCGGAGTGTTAAACGATGCTACAAATATTCTCAGACACAAGATACAAATGATTTGCCTATTTTTGTTTTTTATGGAAACAACATGGTGGTTAACGTTTTGGAGCATGCCAATGAGACTTTTATGTGTGTGAGTGTGAGTGTTGATATTTAAGCTTGCTGTAATGTTGTTGTGTTGTTTGGATAAAATAGATTGTTGATCCATTACCCCCTCATTATTTTCGTTTAATATATATATATACAGTATATACACTACTGTTCAAAAGTTTGGGGTCACCCAAACAATTTTGTGGAATAGCCTTCATTTCTAAGAACAAGAATAGACTGTCGAGTTTCGGATGAAAGTTCTCTTTTTCTGGCCATTTTGAGCATTTAATTGACCCCACAAATGTGATGCTCCAGAAACTCAATCTGCTCAAAGGAAGGTCAGTTTTGTAGCTTCTGTAACGAGCTAAACTGTTTTCAGATGTGTGAACATGATTGCACAAGGGTTTTCTAATCATCAATTAGCCTTCTGAGCCAATGAGCAAACACATTGTACCATTAGTTTCTGGAAATGGGCCTCTATGTATATATATATATATATATATATATATATATATATATATATATATATATATATATATATATATATATATATATATATATATATATATATATGCTCTTAGCATGTTTACATTGATTCTTGCGGGGAACTCTGCTTCACTGTACAAACTTTTCGTTTTACTAACCATGTTCAAGGAAAAAATTCAGTTTCTAAATCGAGGTTCGACTGTATTTTACTGTTGGTCAAAGGTTACTTTCCAAATGGGTTTCTTTTGTGATTGATGCTGTATTGCTGCCTTTCCCAAGGTTTGACCCAAACCATTTCTCTTTTTTTTTTGCTTATGTCTGTCATGTCTGTGTGATCATGTTTTGTTTTAGTCATGTTCAGTTTTGTTTTGGGACTCTTTGTGCACTTTTGTTTGTTTTGTCACCATAGCAACCCATTGGTTTTCACCTGTCATGTCACGCACCTGTTTCACGTTTTGAGTCACGCACCTGTTTTCACTGTACATGTCACTATTTAAGCCTGTCTGTTTCTGTTGTCCATCCTGGCGACATCACACGTTATCATCACTCTGCTTCATGCCACGTTCACAGTCCCATGCCAAGTAAGTTTTTGTTTCATGTTTATAGTTTTTTGCCTTTGTGCAAGTCTTTTGTTTTTATTAGCCAAGTTTTGTACCTCCGCCATTGTGCGCGCCTTTCGTTTGTTCTTTTTTGATAGTGTTAAATAAAATCATGTACTCACATTCACGTCTTGCCCGCGCCAACTTTCCGTTGCCTTCCGGAAAAACAAACCCCAAGGACCAAGTATTGACAATATCATAATCAGATGTTTGCTTATCCTTCCTTTTTCTTCCCAAAAACGGGCCACAGCCCCTGATTTCTCTTCACCTTCTGAAAACCTTAACAGCACAATAGAACGTCATAACCTATTTTGGTATTTTGGTATCTGTAATACACATATGTTCAGAGTCAAGGATGAAGGACTGGAATGTTTAAACAGGGTTTCAGCCAGCAGCACGGTTCAGGTCGGTCACAATACTGTCCAAGTTTCTTACCTGAGCCACAATATTTGCGGTGAGTTCCGCTTCCCCGGAGGCGTTCCTGGCCAGGCTGGAGTTCTCCAGAGCGGGTTCTAGTATGGTTTCAATCTCAGAGATCCTTTTGGTGACCACAGCGAGAACTTTGTCCTTCAGGGGCCTCTCCTTCTTCATGGCAGCTTTGGTCTGGGCCTGTCGATGGGGCCACTCTCGCACCATGTCTGATTATAATCCATTATGGTCAGTTTTATTTTTCCAACTTTACACGAAAAAAAATCAAACAGACTCACTGTTTAGATCTCTATGCAGGCTGATGGCTTCGGACTCCACCTCTTTCCCAGCCACCACCGAGGTCAAAGCCAGGACCTTGGCCCCTTGAGCACGAGCTTGCAGCTGGCACGCCAACACACAATGGAATTAGCATACAACCTACGGCTCAGCTAGCGCCTCATTTTCAACGTCGTAACGTCACCTCGGCGACGTCGTCCAAAGACTCCTTTTTCTCGTGAAAGGACTCGACGAGAGGTCGCGTGTCGCTTCTGATCTTGCTGATGACAGCGTCTTGGGACTGAAGGTGCTGATCCAGTTCTTGGGTCTTTTGCAGAAGAGACTAAAACAGGCGGGATAACACCTGAACATGTTTATAAAGGTATCATCCATCACCAGCCAATGAAAAGTCATTCATCTCAAAGTTTGGTGTGTCCTTTGTTCAATGAAAACCTACCAAAAACTCACAAAATTGTGTATAATTTAAGGGCTTGTCAATGAATTGTTATCGTAAATAATAACTAACTCTCTCGGACTATTAGCCGCTACTTTTTTTCCTGCGCTTTGAATCCTGCTGCTTATAAAACGGTGCAGGTCATTTATATATTTTTCTTGGCTGACGGCCATAATGCAAATAGTTACAAAAACAAGCAAAAATTAAAGCTGCAAGCAGCGATGGACGGGACCTCCGCAGCGGTTCTTTGAGGGCTCATGAAATCCAAACCGGAGCAGTAATTAAAACTCTTTCATCAACTTTTAATCAGGAGGGTTCAATCTGTCTCCTGTGCTAATTTGAAGCCGACACAACAAACGCGCTCAGAGGAGATAATGTTTGAAAAAAGTTGACTGTTTTTACTCAACTTTCGTTTTGAAGGGGGAATTGCAAACTTCCTGTTGATTTTTGCTGGGGGTTGTCAGTGTATGAAATATAGGTCTAAGTGAGACCTACATAGAGGTTTTTGTTTCATGTCTCTACGACAGTGGCTGCGGACCGGTCAACGCTTGAAAATTTGTCCCACGGACCGGGGGTGGGGGGGTGGGGAGTGGGGATTTTTTTTTTATATGTATTTTTTAAAATTTTTTATTTATTTATTTTTACATAAAGAAATACAATCAGGTGTGTTTACGGACTGTATCCCTGTAGACCAGGGGTGTCAAACATACGGCCCGCGGGCCGGAACCGGCCCCCAAGGAGGTTCGATCAGGCCCGCAGGATAATTTGAAAGTGGAAAAAATGCATAAAAGACATGGAATTAATATTTTAAATTCGCTGCAATTCATGGTTTATCCGCTAAGGGGCGCACTCTTTCCATCAGAGTAGAAGACAAGCCGCATCACTGAGACAGACTGAAAACAGCAGACGGTATCAATGCGCCATCTGCTGCTTGTTACGACGTTGTTAATACCTTGGTCTCTACCTCTCCGCTACACCCTCATTAGCCAAAATGTCGTTATCCAAACGGAGAAAAGTAGATAAGGAGTGTAGAATTTTCAAAGAAAAATGGACCACGTCCTATTTATTTACAGAGATGCACGGAAAACCTTCGTGCTTGGTGTGTTTGCAACAAGTTTCGGTATTGAAGGAATATAATATTCGACGCCACTACGAGACTCATCACAAAGACAAAATTGCAGGACTACTGCGGGAGTTTGAGAAACGTTTTCAGGTATTTTGTGAACTTGAGACAGAATTTTCAGTTTTTCGCTCACCTTTCACAGTTAAAGCTTCTGATCTGCCGGTCGAAATTCAGCTAGAGATAATTGATTTGCAGTGTGATGCAGATTTGAAGGGCAAATTTGCCTCTGTAGGTCTGGACAGATTTTATCAGTATCTACTACCAGGGTACCCCAAATGAACAGCCCTGGCTGCTAAAATTTTGTGCATGTTTGGGACAACCTACCTTTGTGAACAAATTTTCTCAGTGATGAATATCAATAAAACAAAAATGCGTTCAAGGCTCACAAACAAGCACTTAAATGACATTCTGAAAGTGACAGCTAGTCAGGACATGACACCTGGTGTTGATGCACTTGTACAGGCCAAAAGATGCCAAGTTTCAGGAACAAATACAAGTCCAGACTAGACTAACACCTTTAAAATGCTGCCTTAGATACTGTTTGCATTGAAAGAATACAGCTCTGTGAAGATGAATCCTTACTGTGGTGATTTAAAAAATGTGCACTTTAATGTTAGTCAGCAGCTTCAAAACAAAAGTTGTGTGATGGAATTCTACTGTTCATACAACTCCATAAATTTTCAGTATGTATTGTATGTGTATGTATGTTTCATGTATGAAGTTTACAGATTTACAGGACAGGCGAACACTTTCTTCATTACACATTTAAAATCACTCTCCTTAGTTTGTAAGGTGTACGCAGGGATTACATTTAGATTTTATATGCGTATGTGTAAGTGGTTTAAAAATTCCTTTCTTTAAAAGTCTCATTTAATCTTAAAGTGCATTACTATATTTTTCAGTACCAATTAAAGTTTTGTGCCTTTGTACAATCAGTGGGATCAGTTGCAATGCATATTTGTGAATGATAAAAGTAAATTGCACATTTGTCTAAGGAAATATGAGGTGTTTCATGAAATGTTTTGTAAAAGGATAGTTCATTAAATTTCAATATTTTCCTAATGTTCTTGTGCTTCTTTACACCAAAACAAAGGAAAGACATGATATTTTGGTTATTTATAGCAGAGTATGGTATAATTTTAATGGTCCGGCCCACTTGACATCTCCCTAGGCCGTATGTGGCCCACGATGCGAAATGAGTTTGACACCCCTGCTGTAGACTGTATTGATCTATATTGATCTATAATTTATATATTGTGTTTTTTATGTTGATTTAATAAAAAAAAAAAAATATATATATTTAAAATTATTTAAATTTATTATTTTTTTATTTTTTATTTCTTGTGCGGCCCGGTAGCAATTGGTCCGCGGCCAGGTACAGGTCCGCGGCCCGGTGCTTGGGGACCACTGCTCTACGACATTCCTACTGGGAGTTAGAGGCAGTTTTGTCCGTGTTTTCTTCCTAGGGGGCGCTAGAGCGCAATTTTGAGTTTTGGGATTTGGTTTTTTGATTAGATCGCAATTTTCGCCAGTCCTGATGTGTGTGTCCAATTTGGTGAGTTTTAAAGCATGTTAAGGGGGTCAAATTACAGCTCAAAGAGGCGGCGGTATAATAATAAAACGCTAGAAATACAATAGGGTCCTCTGTCCCAAAGGGACTCGGTCCCTAAAAAGGCGTGTTATAATTTGTCATCCCTTCGACAGGTTCTGTTTAGTGCTTTGAACCGGAAGTACTATTGCCAGAAAACACTCAAAAACAATGTAAACAAAATTGTACAATCACATTGAACACTGAAGAATAAATTCTTAAAATGAAGGTGCAAAAATGAGGAATATGTAAGAAATGCTTAAGAATGTGTAACAAAGAAGCGCAAAGTGTAAAAATTTAAAAAATATAGAGTGTGGAGCAAAGGTCACCGCCTCTGTCCATGGTGCTGAGGACAGAGCACCATCAGACGGGGGAGGGTCGTGGCAGTGCTGACGGCGAGACACAGCTGGCAGGTGATTAAATTTCACAGGTGGCACGTGGTAATCTAATCATCTGTTGTCTTTAACAGTAAGCGGCCGGGAGCAGCTGAGGAGAGAGGATACGGACGTGACTGAAAATGTCACGTTCTGCAGAAAAAAAGACTTTGATAAAAACCTATGTGCATCAAAATTTTGTTAAAACGGCACGCTTTACGGTGAAGTGTCTGTCGGTGGGACCGCTAGGAAGCGACTTCCACGTAGAGAAACCTGGGAAGAACTATTTTCTGCAGGTTTAGTGCCAGGAAGTTACAGCTGTGCTCTAAAGGGTGAGCGCTCGTTTGCAAATTTACAGACCACATTGGTCTGACTACAGTCTAATTTAGGGTTGTACGGTATACCGGTACTAGATTAGTACCGCGTTACTAATTAATCATATTCGGTACAATACCGTCTCTAAAAAGTACCGGTCGTTTTAAAAAAAAAATTATATTAGGTTTATAAACTCTGTTAATACGTCCCTGGACACATGAGGACTTAAATTATGACCATTGTATGATCCTGTAATGACTTAGTATCGGATCGATACCTAAATTTGTGGTATCATCCAAAACTAATGTAAACTATCAAACAACAGAAGAATAAGTGATTATTACATTTTAACAGAAGTGTAGATAGAACATGTTAAAAGAGAAAGCAAGCAGATAATAACAATGAATGAACAAGTGGATTAATAATTAATTTTATACCACTTGTCCTTTATAATTTTGACAAAATAATAGAATGGAAAATGATACAATATGTTACTGCATACGTCAGCAGACTAATTAGGAGCCTTTGTTTGTTTATTTACTACTAAAAGACAAGTTGTCTTGTATGTTCACTATTTTATTGAAGGACTTAACTGCAATAAGAAACATATGTTTAATGTACCTAAATAAAGCCAATAATGCCATTTTTGGGGGATCCCCTTTACTTAGAAAGGTACCGAAAAGTATCAAAATGGGTTCTACATGTAAAGCGACTTTGGGTACTTAGAAAAGCGCCATATAAATCCCAGGTATTATTATTATTATTATTAAAATACATTTTAGTACTAGTACCAACATATTGGTACTGGGACAACCCTATGCCACAGTGCTCCCAATTTTCGGTAGGTGAATGTTCAATTGTATATAGTCAGAGAAAAGTTACATGCGCCAACCTTTTTACTCTTATTATACAGGAGGAACACATAAAATGAGAATATTGTGTAAAAGTTAATTTATGTCAGCAACTCAACTTCAAATGTGAAACTAACATGTGATATAAATTCATAACATGCAAAGTGAGATACGTCTAGCCTTTATTTATTACGCTACTAAAAGACAAGTTGTCTTGTATGTTCACTATTTCATTTAAGGACAAACTTGCAATAAGAAACATATGTGTCAGAATAATTGTATCTAAGTTATCACAAAACTTTGTTACATTGAGATCAGCTTGCCCTGCGAGAGGACAAAAGCTGTCTTTGATCCTACCAAGCAAAAGGCTTGTAAAACTCCACTGTGTAGGATGGGAAGCGACATGAAGGTGTCGGTTTCTTTGATGTATTGTAAGCCACAGGAAGATTTGGTCTTGACCCGAGATCTACAAAGCGGAGAGGAGGCAGGGCCTGACCTCCCTCCAGGCACCTTTTCTTTTAACTGTTTTACGACCTTTTCTTTGAACTGTTTTGTAACCAAAGGCGATGGCTGTTTACGACCCTCCCTCCCTTAGAAACAGCTGTTGCCATGTAATCAGGGAAAGTCCAAATAAAAGAGGAGGCGTACAATCTTCCGTCGGAGCGTGGGACGACACTGTGCAAGTGTACAGTGTCTACGCGTTTCTCTGGGGACGGCGTGGCGCAGTTGGGAGAGTGGCCGTGCCAGCAACCTGAGGGTTCCTGGTTCGATCCCCACCTACTACAAACCTTGTCACGTCTGTTGTGTCCTTGAGCAAGACCCTTGCTCCTGGTGGGTCGTGGTTAGGGCCTTGGATGGCAGCTCCCGACATTAGTGTGTGAATGTGTGTGTGAATGGGTGAATGTAGAACTAGCGTCAAAAGCGGTTTGAGTACCTTGAAGGTAGAAAAGCGCTATACAAATTTTAACCCATTCACCATCCTCAATTGAGCTAAATTTAATTCTGTGAAGTGAAGTGAAGTGAATTACATTTATATAGCGCTTTTTCTCAAGTGACTCAAAGCGCTTATATAGCGCTTTTTCTCAAGTGACTCAAAGCGCTTTACTCTCTGTTTAATTCCTTGCTTCTTGTCTTGTTTAATAGATGTCATCAGTGTTTGAACCTGACAATATGTTTAATGTACCGTAAGATTTTTTGGTTAAAATAAAGCTCTAAATGGCATTTTTTGTGGTGGCCTTTATTTAGAAAAGTATCGAAATACATTTTGGTACCAGTACCGCTATCAAAATATTGGTATATGGACAACATTAGTCAGTTTTTAAAAAAATCCCCAAAAACTGCCATACTGTCGAGGTGACTTTTCCACTTTTATTTACATGTTCTTAATTTTTACTTTTTCTTCTCACTCCAAGCAAAGAATAAACCGCGAGGCTACAAGTCTGTTTTGTCACCAAAGGTGATGGCTGTTTACGACCCCCCCTCCCTTAGAAAAAGCCGTTGCCATGTAATCAGGGAAAGTCCAAATAAAAGAGGAGGCATACAATCTTCCGTCAGAGCGTGGGACGACACTGTGCAAGGGTACAGTGTCTACGTGTTTCTCCTCAATTGAGCTCCATTGAATTCTGTCTCTGTTTAATTCCTTGCTTCCTGTTTTGTTTAATAGATGTCATCAGTGTTTGAACCTGACAATATGTTTAATGTACCGTAAGATTTTTTTGTTAAAATAAAGCCAATGATGCCATTTTTTGTGGTGCCCTTTATTTAGAAAATTATCAAAAAGTATCGAAATATATTTTGGTATCAGTACCGGTACCAAAATATTGGTATCGGGACAACACTAGTCAGTTTTTTTTTAAATCTGAAAAAACTGCCATACTGTCGAGTGTTAGGATCCGCTGCCCGGATCATAGTTTGTTTACGTTTTCAAGTCACATGTGTTGTCAGCACCTTGTGTTTGTTTTTTTCTGTTGCCATGACGGCAGATTGTGCTCAGCTGCCTCTGGTTAGTGTTCGAGACGCTCACCTGTTGTCCGGGCACTAATCAGAGGGCTATTTAGTCTTTGCCCTGGCCTCACTCGGTCTGGCTTCCTAATTTGCTTTTACGCAACAGCTAACGACCACTTTTGATTCCTGCTAGCTTTCAGGCTATGCTATTTTGCTTGCTAGCTCCCACGCTAGTCGTTTTTGTTTTTTCCTGTCTGATTTATTTGCTGAAATAAATCATTTTCCTACCTACACGCTGTGTCCGAAGCCGTCTGCATCTCTGGGAGAACACCTCGCACCACGATGCGACCAGGTCGTTACAGTAGGAAGCCAGCAAGAAAAGGTTCTCCCGCAGCGAGCACGTTGGAGGAGATGGACGAAGGTGCGTGGATGGTGTTGCGAGCGATGGAGGCGGAGACTCTTCGCTATTCCCCCTCGGAGCGCCAGGACCTGATCTGGGGTCCTAACGGTAGATTGGTCCCAGTCAACTCCGTATGGCCCGAGGACATCGCCACACCCCAGCACCACCGGACGCGTCAGCGAAGACGGAAGCCGCCAAAGAGGTCTTCACTTCGCTGCCAAGACGCGCCACTCCCACAGACTCCTCCACCATCACACAGCAAGCTACATTCAGCCCAAGATTCCCCTCTTCAAAGGTCTGTTAATCCCATCAACTACCTTACCGAAGATTGTTATGACTGGCCTGTCAATCACTGGGACTGCAGCTATGACGTCATTCCGTCGGCACCCCCTGATGACACGCCGCTTGATGACGTTGTCCCGTCCATTTTGGATGACGTCATAGACAAAGACATTTTTAGACATTCTGTCAATTCTTTCTGCCAGCCATTTACAAGTGACTTTAATTCTGCAATTAAGCATTATCAGGACATTTTTTTAAGGACTAAATCTAGTCAGTCCCAGTCACCTGACTTTCTAGCTCCACCCCCAGTGACTATTGCTCCGCCCACTGCACATATTTTTTCCCCCTGTGCTCCCACTCAGTCTCAAGTGGGGAGTAATAAATAAACATTGATTGATTGATTGATTGAAGAATAGACATTTTGGACAATTTAGAGGAGAGGATTCTGCCCTCCTCCTGACCTCCCTCCACCCACCCTTGAAGACGGTTCCAAACCGCAAGGAGCGCGTCTGGTATCCGCTTCTTGAGGGGGCTAGTACTGGGAGCTGTGCTAGTGGGGTGGCACAACTACGCTCAGCCAAGCCACAACCTCCTGCTCGGCCACCGCCACCAGTCCTTCGGCGGGCTAAGCCGCAACCTCCTGCTTGGCTACCGCCACCAGTCCGTCTGCGTGCTAAACCGCAACCACCTGCCCGGCCGCCACCACCGGTTTTTCGGACTGCAAAGCCGCAACCGCCAGCTAGGCCACCTGCACCTAAGCTAGCGCCAAGGCTAAGGCTAGCACCAGCTCCACCACAGGTTCCAGTACCTGCACCTCGGCTGGTTCCCGCACCAGTACCTGCACCTCGGCTGGTTCTCGCACCAGTACCTGCACCACGGCTGGTTCCCGCACCAGTACCTGCACCACGACTGGTTCTCGCACCAGTACCTGCACCACGACTGGTTCTCGCACCAGTACCTGCACCACGACTGGTTCTCACACCAGTACCTGCACCACGACTGGTTCTCACACCAGTACCTGCACCACGGCTGGTTCTCGCACCAGCACCTGTACTACGACTGGTTCTCGCACCAGCACCGGCTGCCACGACAGCGACTCCGGCTGCCACGACAGCGACTCCGGCTGCCACGACAGCGACTCCTGCTGCCACGACAGCGACTCCTCCGGCTGCCACGACGTCGACTCCTCCGGCTGCCACGACAGCAACGTCGACTCCTCCGGCTGCCACGACAGCGACGTCGACTCCTCCGGCTGCCACGGCGAC
>NC_084738.1:63264300-63424300 GCF_033978785.1 Entelurus aequoreus | reverse complement strand
GACTGAGCATTTCATGGAAGCTGCTTTTATACCCAATCATGGCACCCACCTGTTCCCAATTAGCCTGCTCACCTGTGGGATGTTCCAAATAAGTGTTTGATGAGCATTCCTCAACTTTCTCAGTCATTTTTGCCACTTGTGCCAGCTTTTTTGAAACATGTTACAGGCATCAAATTCCAAATGAGCTAATATTTGCAAAAAATAACAACGTTTCTCAGTTCAAACGTTAAGTATCTTGTCTTTGCGGTTTATTCAATTTAATATAGGTTGAAAAGGATTTGCAAATCATTGTATTCTGTTTTTATTTACCATTTACACAACGTGCCAACTTCACTGGTTTTGGGGTTTGTAAGTAGACATTACTTTTTTAAACATTCATCATTGTAGCAATATGGTTGTTAAAGTTAGGATTTTTTTGTGATTTCTGATTGTTTGTGAGGGCACCAAAAGGACTTGGCAGTTGAGCTTGTTTTAGCTTGTTAATAAAGAGACTGTTTAAATACTTATATTGTGTTCAAAGTGTACAAACCTTCACTAAAATAGGGACTTTTTACCTAATGGAGAAATATGTTTCACGATACAAAATTTTCAAATTACGAACCCTGTCCAAGAACCAATCAAGTTCGTAAATGGAGGTTCTTCCCTTGTGTGTTATTGTCAGGACGGTCTTATTGAAATATGGGAGTGGCAGCTCGTTATGCATTTCTACGAGCACGGTGAATGTGAATGTGATGACTTTGGACCGCCTCTCGGAAGCATCATTTCTATCAGGGGACGGCCAGGGGCCAATCACACCAGGATGGATAAAAAAAGAAGCAATAATCTGTGGTTGGACGTCTTTGTCCCCTCTTAAATTGTCAACAGTGCGCTATAATAGCCTGCTACCAAGCGGAGGGCCCTGACACGTAATACCGTCAGGAAAAAGTGCACTTTATTGGACAACAATAAACCACAAAAGTCGTGTCGCTTGTTACTTTTTTTTTTTTTGCTGTAAAAGGTGAAAGTTTTATGTCACACGTTATTACCTCCGCCAGGATTGATTATTTTTTTGTTGACATGTTATCTTGTCATTTGGAAGGCTAAAGGCAGAAATTACACAATTCAAGTGATGGCAATCATTGGGAAAAAAAAAAACATGTTTCATAACTACAAAAACCAGTGAAGTTGGCACATTGTGTAAATCAGGGGTGTCCAAAGTGCGGCCCGGGGGCCATTTGCGGCCCGCAGGTCATTTTTTAACGGCCCCACGGCACATTCTAAAAATACGATGAAAAAAAAATAAAAAACCTAAAAAGTGGTATAAAAGAGCAAACAGGTGAAATGTAACAAGAAAATGTTGCATTATTTACTCTAATAACACAAAGGTGCCATGCAGGCTGTTTCTTTCTTTAAAAAATAATAATGAATCAAAATCAATGTCATTATGAATTATTGACCTATTCAAGGCTCCATTTACTTCACATTCAATATTCCACTTTGAGATATTTTGGGGGGAAAATGTTGCATATTTTTTGGTTGCCATTTAAAAAACAAAGTTTTTTTTTAAAGAAGGGCCTAAAACGAACAAACAAAAAACATAAACAACAATACAACTTATAATTGACGGATAGATCTAAAGTTGATCTTGACACTATTGTGGTAAAAGTTAAAAAAAAAGTTGGATTTATTTTTTTAAACTTTACCGAGCAGCAATAATTTTAGTGGGACTTTTTTTTTTTTTTAAGTGTTATGCTCAAAAAAATAATGAATTAAAATCAATGTTGTTATGAGTTATTGACCATTTTAAGACTCCAATTATTATATCATCTCAAATATTCCAATGAAAAATTTTATCGGGGGAAAATATTGCATATTTTGTGTTTTTTTCCATAAAAAAACACGGTTTTCCTTGACAAAAATGGGCATACAATGTAAATATTTAAAAGCGTTATATTGACAGATAGACCTAATGTTGATCTAGAGATTTAAACCTTGAATAATAATAATAATAATAATAATAATAATACTAAATAATGACACATTTGTAATATTTTTTTTGACCAAAACCTTTTGGGGTCCCCGGGATCAAGTCTGAGTGGAGGCCTAAATGTATCTTTTTTTATACATATATTGTATTGGTTTTTAAAATAAAAAATATCAAAATGGCCCCCGCTTGCTTTGATTTTTCAGTGTGCGGCCCTCAGTGGAAAAAGTTTGGACACCCCTGGTGTAAATGGTAAATAAAAACAGAATACAATGATTTGCAAATCCTTTTCAACCTATATTCAACTGAAGATATTTAACGTTCAAACGGGAAAACTTTGTTATTTTTTGCAAATATTAGCTCATTTGGAATTTGATGCCTGCAACATGTTTCAAAAAAGCTGGCACAAGTGGCAAAAAAGACTGAGCAAGTTGAGGAATGCCCACTAAACACTTATCTGGAACATCCCACAGGTGTGCAGGCTAATTGGGAACAGGTGGGTGCCATGATTGGGTATGAAAAGCAGCTTCCGTGAAATGCTCAGTCGTTCACAAACAAGGACGGGGCGAGGGTCGCCACTTTGTGAACAAATGCGTAAGCAAATTGTTGAACAGTTTAAGAACAACATTGCAAGGAATTTAGGGATCTCACCATCTACGGTCTGTAATATCATCAAAAGGCTCAGAGAATCTGGAGAAATCACTGCACGTAACATTGAATGCAGGCGGTGCCGCATCAAAAAGCGACATCAGTGTGTAAAGGATATCACCACATGGGCTCAGGAACACTTAAAAAAAACACTGTCAGTAAGTACAGTTGGTCGCTACATCTGTGAGTTCAAGTTAAAACTCTGCTATGCAAAGCGAAAACCATTTATCAACAACACCCAGAAACGCCGCCGGCTTCGCTGGGCCCGAGCTCATCTAAAATGGACTGATGCAAAGTGGAAAAGTGTTCTATGGTCTGACGAGTCCACATTTCAAATTCTTTTTGGAAACTGTGGATGTCGTGTCCTCCAGGGACAAAGAGGCCAAATTGTTTTAACCCAATGCGGCCCCCCCGAGTCAAAAAGTTTGGGGACCCCTGATCTACCGCCGTATTCTCGTCAGCGCGCACACTGCCAATTGCGCCGACACAAATACGGCGCTCTTTCCTGTTTTGTTAGGTGTGTCACTTCACCGGGTGTTGTTGATGTTTGTGGTCTCACCGCTGGGTGAGCTCCCCGATGTAGTCCTCGGTGGAGTTGTCCCGCAAGAGGTCCATCAGCAAATTATAAGTGCGCTTGGAGGCGGCCAGCGCCCTGCCGGCCACGGCCTCGATACGCCCGGCACTTTCGCCATGACTGCAAACAGAGACGAGGACACGGCGTTCGATAGCAATAGGAGACTTGAACGGTACAAGTAGTCCAGGAGAGACAAAAACTTTGAAGGTTTTCCTCGAAATGTTCTATTTCAAGTCTCGTTTCTTCACCCTGCAAAGAATTCTACCTTTCCTTCAGGACTTGGGACTCGTTGACCATCATGTTCCATTTGTTAGGTCCTGGCGCCGCCTCGAAAGGGAAGACCTGGCAAAGACATGGACAGATATACCTTACACTGGGTTGAAATAAAAATAATCTGTTCCAGGGTCAAACTGTGACCAGAAGACGTCAGAAACGTAAGTCAACGGAAAAGTTTGAACTTAGATTGGGTATGGCTATAATTGGGTATGAAAAGCAGCTTCCATGAAATGCTCAGTCATTCACAAACAAGGATGGGGCGAGGGGTCACCACTTTGTCAACAAATGCGTGAGCAAATTGTTGAACAGTTTAAGAACAACATTTCTCAACCAGCTATTGCAAGGAATTTAGGGATTTCACCATCTACGGTCCGTAATACCATCAAAAGGTTCAGAGAATCTGGAGAAATCACTGCACGTAAGCAGCTAAGCCTGTGTCAACAAGCAACTTCAGTGTGTAAAGGATATCACCACATGGGCTCAGGAACACTTCAGAAAACCACTGTCAGTAACTACAGTTTGTCGCTACATCTGTAAGTGCAAGTTAAAACTCTACTAGGCAAAGCCAAAGTAATTTATCAACAACACCCAGAAACACCGCCGGCTTCGCTGGGCCCCAGCTCATCTAAGATGGACTGATACAAAGTGGAAAAGTGTTCTATGGTCTGACGAGCCAGAGTAAGCGATGATATTACGGACCTTCGATCGCTCAGGCGGTACTGCATCAAAAAGCGACATCAGTGTGTAAAGGATATCACCGCATGGGCTCAGGAACACTTCAGAAAACCACTGTCAGTAACTACAGTTTGTCGCTACATCTGTAAGTGCAAGTTAAAACTCTACTATGCAAAGCCAAAGTAATTTATCAACAACACCCAGAAACACCGCCGGCTTCGCTGGGCCCCAGCTCATCTAAGATGGACTGATACAAAGTGGAAAAGTGTTCTATGGTCTGACGAGTCAGAGTAAGCGATGATATTACGGACCTTCGATCGCTCAGGCGGTACTGCATCAAAAAGCGACATCAGTGTGTAAAGGATATCACCGCATGGGCTCAGGAACACTTCAGAAAACCACTGTCAGTAACTACAGTTTGTCGCTACCTCTGTAAGTGCAAGTTAAAACTCTACTATGCAAAGCCAAAGTAATTTATCAACAACACCCAGAAACACCGCCGGCTTCGCTGGGCCCCAGCTCATCTAAGATGGACTGATACAAAGTGGAAACGTGTTCTATGGTCTGACGAGCCAGAGTAAGCGATGATATTACGGACCTTCGATCGCTCAGGCGGTACTGCATCAAAAAGCGACATCAGTGTGTAAAGGATATCACCGCATGGGCTCAGGAACACTTCAGCAAACCACTGTCAGTAACTACAGTTTGTCGCTAAATCTGTAAGTGCAAGTTAAAACTCTACTATGCAAAGCCAAAGTAATTGATCAACAACACCCAGAAACACCGCCGGCTTCGCTGGGCCCCAGCTCATCTAAGATGGACTGATACAAAGTGGAAAAGTGTTCTATGGTCTGACGAGTCAGAGTAAGCGATGATATTACGGACCTTCGATCGCTCAGGCGGTACTGCATCAAAAAGCGACATCAGTGTGTAAAGGATATCACCGCATGGGCTCAGGAACACTTCAGAAAACCACTGTCAGTAACTACAGTTTGTCGCTACATCTGTAAGTGCAAGTTAAAACTCTCCTATGCAAAACAAAAGCCATTTATCAACAACACCCAGACATGCTCATCTAAGATGGACTGATGCAAAGTGGACAAATGTTCTGTGGTCTGACGAGTCCACATTTCAAAATGTTTTTGGAAACTGTGGACGTCGTGTCCACCGGACCAAAGAGAAAAAGAACTATCCAGACTGTTCTAGGCCCAAAGTGTAAAAGCCAGCATGTGTGATGGTATGGGGGTGTATTAGTGCCCAAGACATGGGTAACTTACACATCTGTGAAGGCACCATTAATGCTGAAAGGTACATACAGGTTTTGGAGCAACATATGTTGCCATCCAAGCAACGTTACCATGGACGCCCCTGCTTATTTATTATTATATGTATTGCCATATATGTATTTGACTTTATTAAATGTTTGGGTCGAATTTTATTAAACAAAACAGTTTTCTTTTCAGTAATATACATATTTATCAGAGCGGTTTATCCATGTTATGGAGAAATGTAGTTAATTATTTAAAAAGTATTGATTTTGAATCAAGAATCGATTCTAAATGGAAATGGTTATTCCAAAGAATCGAATCGAATCGAATCGTGTGGTACCCAATGATTCACCGCCCTACTGTATTAAGAGACAAAGTGCAAGTATACTCCACTTATGCACTTAAGAGACGACGTGTAAGTACACAGGTACACTTAATAGACTAAGTGTAAGTACACAAGTCTAACACACTTATGCACTTAAGAAACAGAGTGTAAGTACACAAGTGCACTTAATCGACTAAGTGTAAGTACACAAGTCTAACACACTTATGCACTTAAGAGACGGAGTGTAAGTACACAAGTGCACTTAATAGACTAAGTGTAAGTACACAAGTCTAACACACTTATGCACTTAAGAGACGGAGTGTAAGTACACAAGTGCAACACACTTAAGAGACTAAGTGTAAGTACACAAATGTAACACGCTTAAGAGACTAAGTGTAAGTATGCAGGAGTAACACACTTATGCACTTAAGAGACGAAGTGTAAGTACAAAAGTGTAACGCACTCAAGACACTAAGTGTTAGTACACAGGAGTAACACTAGGTATAAGTAAGTAAGCAAGTGTAACACACTCATGCACTTGAGAGTCTAGGTAGAAGTACACAAGTTAACACACTTACGCACTTAAGAGACTGAGTGTAAGTATGCAAGTGTAACGCATTTAAGAGACTAAGTGTTAGTACACAGGAGTAACACAATTATGCACTTAAGAGACTAGGTATAAGTAAGTAAGCACGTGTAACACACTTATGCACTTGAGAGACTAGGTAGAAGTACACACGTTAACACACTTACGCACTTAAGAGACTGAGTGTAAGTACGCAAGTGTAACGCGCTTAAGAGACTAAGCTTAAGTACGCAGGAGTAACACACTTATGCACTTAAGAGACTAGGTATAAGTAAGTAAGCAAGTGTAACACACTTATGCACTTGAGAGACTAGGTAGAAGTACACAAGTTAACACACTTACGCACTTAAGAGACTGAGTGTAAGTACGCAAGTGTAACGTACTTAAGAGACTAAGCTTAAGTACACAGGAGTAACACACTTATGCACTTAAGAGACCAGGTAAAAGTAAGTAAGCAAGTTTAACACTTAAGAGACTAAGTGCAAGTACACAGGAGTAACACACTTATGCACTTAAGAGACTGAGTGTAAGTACACAAGTGTAACACACTTAAGAGACTAAGTGTTAGTACACAGGAGTAACACACTTATGCACTTAAGAGACTAGGTATAAGTAAGTAAGCAAGTGTAACACACGTATGTACTTGAGAGACTAGGTAGAAGTACACACGTTAACACACTTACGCACTTAAGAGACTGAGTGTAAGTACGCAAGTGTAACGCACTTAAGAGACTAAGCTTAAGTACGCAGGAATAACACACTTATGCACTTAAGAGACTAGGTATAAGTAAGTAAGCAAGTGTAACACACTTATGCACTTGAGAGACTAGGTAGAAGTACAGAAGTTAACACACTTACGCACTTAAGAGACTGAGTGTAAGTACGCAAGTGTAACGTGCTTAAGAGACTAAGCTTAAGTACACAGGAGTAACACACTTATGCACTTAAGAGACCAGGTAAAAGTAAGTAAGCAAGTTTAACACTTAAGAGACTAAGTGTTAGTACACAGGAGTAACACACTTATGCACTTAAGAGACTAGGTATAAGTAAGTAAGCAAGTGTAACACACTTATGCACTTGAGAGACTAGGTAGAAGTACACAAGTTAACACACTTACGCACTTAAGAGACTGAGTGTAAGTACGCAAGTGTAACGTGCTTAAGAGACTAAGCTTAAGTACGCAGGAGTAACACACTTATGCACTTAAGAGACCAGGTAAAAGTAAGTAAGCAAGTTCAACACTTAAGAGACTAAGTGCAAGTACGCAGGAGTAACACACTTATGCACTTAAGAGACTGAGTGTAAGTACACAAGTGTAACGCACTTAAGAGACTAAGTGTTAGTACACAGGAGTAACACACTTATGCACTTAAGAGACTAGGTATAAGTAAGTAAGCAAGTGTAACACACTTATGCACTTGAGAGACTAGGTAGAAGTACACACGCTAACACACTTATGCACTTAAGAGACTGAGTGTAAGTACGCAAGTGTAACGCACTTAAGAGACTAAGCTTGAGTACGCAGGAGTAATACACTTATGCACTTAAGAGACTAGGTATAAGTAAGTAAGCAAGTGTAACACACTTATGCACTTGAGAGACTAGGTAGAAGTACACAAGTAAACACACTTACGCACTTAAGAGACTGAGTGTAAGTACGCAAGTGTAACGTACTTAAGAGACTAAGCTTAAGTACACAGGAGTAACACACTTATGCACTTAAGAGACCAGGTAAAAGTAAGTAAGCAAGTTTAACACTTAAGAGACTAAGTGCAAGTACACAGGAGTAACACACTTATGCACTTAAGAGACTGAGTGTAAGTACACAAGTGTAACGCACTTAAGAGACTAAGTGTTAGTACACAGGAGTAACACACTTATGCACTTAAGAGACTAGGTATAAGTAAGTAAGCAAGTGTAACACACTTATGCACTTGAGAGACTAGGTAGAAGTACACACGTTAACACACTTACGCACTTAAGAGACTGAGTGTAAGTACGCAAGTGTAACGCACTTAAGAGACTAAGCTTAAGTACGCAGGAGTAACACACTTATGCACTTAAGAGACTAGGTATAAGTAAGTAAGCAAGTGTAACACACTTATGCACTTGAGAGACTAGGTAGAAGTACACAAGTAAACACACTTACGCACTTAAGAGACTGAGTGTAAGTACGCAAGTGTAACGTACTTAAGAGACTAAGCTTAAGTACACAGGAGTAACACACTTATGCACTTAAGAGACCAGGTGAAAGTAAGTAAGCAAGTTTAACACTTAAGAGACTAAGTGCAAGTACACAGGAGTAACACACTTATGCACTTAAGAGACTAGGTATAAGTAAGTAAGCAAGTGTAACACACTTATGCACTTGAGAGACTAGGTAGAAGTACACACGTTAACACACTTACGCACTTAAGAGACTGAGTGTAAGTACGCAAGTGTAACGCACTTAAGAGACTAAGCTTAAGTACGCAGGAGTAACACACTTATGCACTTACGAGACTAGGTATAAGTAAGTAAGCAAGTGTAACACACTTATGCACTTGAGAGACTAGGTAGAAGTACACAAGTTAACACACTTACGCACTTAAGAGACTGAGTGTAAGTACGCAAGTGTAACGTGCTTAAGAGACTAAGCTTAAGTACACAGGAGTAACACACTTATGCACTTAAGAGACCAGGTAAAAGTAAGTAAGCAAGTTTAACACTTAAAAGACTAAGTGCAAGTACACAGGAGTAACACACTTATGCACTTAAGAGACTGAGTGTAAGTACACAAGTGTAACACACTTAAGAGACTAAGTGTTAGTACACAGGAGTAACACACTTATGCACTTAAGAGACTAGGTATAAGTAAGTAAGCAAGTGTAACACACTTATGCACTTGAGAGACTAGGTAGAAGTACACACGTTAACACACTTACGCACTTAAGAGACTGAGTGTAAGTACGCAAGTGTAACGTACTTAAGAGACTAAGCTTAAGTACACAGGAGTAACACACTTATGCACTTAAGAGACCAGGTAAAAGTAAGTAAGCAAGTTTAACACTTAAGAGACTAAGTGCAACTACACAGGAGTAACACACTTATGCACTTAAGAGACTGAGTGTAAGTACACAAGTGTAACGCACTTAAGAGACTAAGTGTTAGTACACAGGAGTAACACACTTATGCACTTAAGAGACTAGGTATAAGTAAGTAAGCAAGTGTAACACACTTATGCACTTGAGAGACTAGGTAGGGGTACACAGGAGTAACACACTTACGCACTTAAGAGACTGAGTGTAAGTACGCAAGTGTAACGCACTTAAGAGACTAAGCTTAAGTACGCAGGAGTAACACACTTATGCACTTAAGAGACTAGGTATAAGTAAGTAAGCAAGTGTAACACACTTATGCACTTGAGAGACTAGGTAGAAGTACACAAGTTAACACACTTACGCACTTAAGAGACTGAGTGTAAGTACGCAAGTGTAACGTACTTAAGAGACTAAGCTTAAGTACACAGGAATAACACACTTATGCACTTAAGAGACCAGGTAAAAGTAAGTAAGCAAGTTTAACACTTAAGAGACTAAGTGCAAGTACACAGGAGTAACACACTTATGCACTTAAGAGACTGAGTGTAAGTACACAAGTGTAACGCACTTAAGAGACTAAGTGTTAGTACACAGGAGTAACACACTTATGCACTTAAGAGACTAGGTATAAGTAAGTAAGCAAGTGTAACACACTTATGCACTTGAGAGACTAGGTAGAAGTACACACGTTAACACACTTACGCACTTAAGAGACTGAGTGTAAGTACGCAAGTGTAACGCACTTAAGAGACTAAGCTTAAGTACGCAGGAGTAACACACTTATGCACTTAAGAGACCAGGTAAAAGTAAGTAAGCCAGTTTAACACTTAAGAGACTAAGTGCAAGTACACAGGAGTAACACACTTATGCACTTAAGAGACTGAGTGTAAGTACACAAGTGTAACGCACTTAAGAGACTAAGTGTTAGTACACAGGAGTAACACACTTATGCACTTAAGAGACTAGGTATAAGTAAGTAAGCAAGTGTAACACACTTATGCACTTGAGAGACTAGGTAGAAGTACACACGTTAACACACTAACGCACTTAAGAGACTGAGTGTAAGTACGCAAGTGTAACGCACTTAAGAGACTAGGTATAAGTAAGTAAGCACGTGTAACACTTAAGAGACTAAGTGCGAGTACACAGGAGTAACACACTTATGCACTTAAGAGACTAGGTATAAGTAAGTAAGCAAGTGTAACACTTAAGAGACTAAGTGCGAGTACACAGGAGTAACACACTTATGCACTTAAGAGAGTAGGTGTACGTAAGCAAGCAAGTGTAACACACTTATGCACTTGAGAGACTAGGTAGAAGTACACAAGTTAACACACTTACGCACTTAAGAGACTGAGTCTAAGTACACAAGTGTAACGCACTTAAGAGACTAAGTGTTAGTACACAGGAGTAACACACTTATGCACTTAAGAGACTAGGTATAAGTAAGTAAGCAAGTGTAACACACTTATGCACTTGAGAGACTAGGTAGAAGTACACACGTTAACACACTAACGCACTTAAGAGACTGAGTGTAAGTACGCAAGTGTAACGCACTTAAGAGACTAAGCTTAAGTACGCAGGAGTAACACACTTATGCACTTAAGAGACTAGGTATAAGTAAGTAAGCAAGTGTAACACACTTATGCACTTGAGAGACTAGGTAGAAGTACACAAGTAAACACACTTACGCACTTAAGAGACTGAGTGTAAGTACGCAAGTGTAACGCACTTAAGAGACTAAGCTTAAGTACACAGGAGTAACACACTTATGCACTTAAGAGACCAGGTGAAAGTAAGTAAGCCAGTTTAACACTTAAGAGACTAAGTGCAAGTACACAGGAGTAACACACTTATGCACTTAAGAGACTGAGTGTAAGTACACAAGTGTAACGCACTTAAGAGACTAAGTGTTAGTACACAGGAGTAACACACTTATGCACTTAAGAGACTAGGTATAAGTAAGTAAGCAAGTGTAACACACTTATGCACTTGAGAGACTAGGTAGAAGTACACACGTTAACACACTTACGCACTTAAGAGACTGAGTGTAAGTACGCAAGTGTAACGCACTTAAGAGACTAAGCTTAAGTACGCAGGAGTAACACACTTATGCACTTAAGAGACTAGGTATAAGTAAGTAAGCAAGTGTAACACACTTATGCACTTGAGAGACTAGGTAGAAGTACACAAGTTAACACACTTACGCACTTAAGAGACTGAGTGTAAGTACGCAAGTGTAACGTACTTAAGAGACTAAGCTTAAGTACACAGGAGTAACACACTTATGCACTTAAGAGACCAGGTAAAAGTAAGTAAGCAAGTTTAACACTTAAGAGACTAAGTGCAAGTACACAGGAGTAACACACTTACGCACTTAAGAGACTGAGTGTAAGTACGCAAGTGTAACGCACTTAAGAGACTAAGCTTAAGTACGCAGGAGTAACACACTTATGCACTTAAGAGACTAGGTATAAGTAAGTAAGCAAGTGTAACACACTTATGCACTTGAGAGACTAGGTAGAAGTACACAAGTTAACACACTTACGCACTTAAGAGACTGAGTGTAAGTACGCAAGTGTAACGTACTTAAGAGACTAAGCTTAAGTACACAGGAGTAACACATTTATGCACTTAAGAGACCAGGTAAAAGTAAGTAAGCAAGTTTAACACTTAAGAGACTAAGTGCAAGTACACAGGAGTAACACACTTATGCACTTAAGAGACTGAGTGTAAGTACACAAGTGTAAGGCACTTAAGAGACTAAGTGTTTGTACACATGAGTAACACACTTATGCACTTAAGAGACTAGGTATAAGTAAGTAAGCAAGTGTAACACACTTATGCACTTGAGAGACTAGGTAGAAGTACACACGTTAACACACTTACGCACTTAAGAGACTGAGTGTAAGTACGCAAGTGTAACGCACTTAAGAGACTAAGCTTAAGTACGCAGGAGTAACACACTTATGCACTTAAGAGACCAGGTAAAAGTAAGTAAGCAAGTTTAACACTTAAGAGACTAAGTGCAACTACACAGGAGTAACACACTTATGCACTTAAGAGACTGAGTGTAAGTACACAAGTGTAACGCACTTAAGAGACTAAGTGTTAGTACACAGGAGTAACACACTTATGCACTTAAGAGACTAGGTATAAGTAAGTAAGCAAGTGTAACACACTTATGCACTTGAGAGACTAGGTAGAAGTACACAGGAGTAACACACTTACGCACTTAAGAGACTGAGTGTAAGTACGCAAGTGTAACGCACTTAAGAGACTAAGCTTAAGTACGCAGGAGTAACACACTTATGCACTTAAGAGACTAGGTATAAGTAAGTAAGCAAGTGTAACACACTTATGCACTTGAGAGACTAGGTAGAAGTACACAAGTTAACACACTTACGCACTTAAGAGACTGAGTGTAAGTACGCAAGTGTAACGTACTTAAGAGACTAAGCTTAAGTACACAGGAGTAACACACTTATGCACTTAAGAGACCAGGTAAAAGTAAGTAAGCAAGTTTAACACTTAAGAGACTAAGTGCAAGTACACAGGAGTAACACACTTATGCACTTAAGAGACTGAGTGTAAGTACACAAGTGTAACGCACTTAAGAGACTAAGTGTTAGTACACAGGAGTAACACACTTATGCACTTAAGAGACTAGGTATAAGTAAGTAAGCAAGTGTAACACACTTATGCACTTGAGAGACTAGGTAGAAGTACACACGTTAACACACTTACGCACTTAAGAGACTGAGTGTAAGTACGCAAGTGTAACGCACTTAAGAGACTAAGCTTAAGTACGCAGGAGTAACACACTTATGCACTTAAGAGACTAGGTATAAGTAAGTAAGCAAGTGTAACACACTTATGCACTTGAGAGACTAGGTAGAAGTACACAAGTTAACACACTTACGCACTTAAGAGACTGAGTGTAAGTACGCAAGAGTAACGTACTTAAGAGACTAAGCTTAAGTACACAGGAGTAACACACTTATGCACTTAAGAGACCAGGTGAAAGTAAGTAAGCAAGTTTAACACTTAAGAGACTAAGTGCAAGTACACAGGAGTAACACACTTATGCACTTAAGAGACTGAGTGTAAGTACACAAGTGTAACGCACTTAAGAGACTAAGTGTTAGTACACAGGAGTAACACACTTATGCACTTAAGAGACTAGGTATAAGTAAGTAAGCAAGTGTAACACACTTATGCACTTGAGAGACTAGCTAGAAGTACACACGTTAACACACTTACGCACTTAAGAGACTGAGTGTAAGTACGCAAGTGTAACGCACTTAAGAGACTAAGCTTAAGTACGCAGGAGTAACACACTTATGCACTTAAGAGACTAGGTATAAGTAAGTAAGCAAGTGTAACACACTTATGCACTTGAGAGACTAGGTAGAAGTACACAAGTTAACACACTTACGCACTTAAGAGACTGAGTGTAAGTACGCAAGTGTATCGTACTTAAGAGACTAAGCTTAAGTACACAGGAGTAACACACTTATGCACTTAAGAGACCAGGTAAAAGTAAGTAAGCAAGTTTAACACTTAAGAGACTAAGTGCAAGTACACAGGAGTAACACACTTATGCACTTAAGAGACTGAGTGTAAGTACACAAGTGTAACACACTTAAGAGACTAAGTGTTAGTACACAGGAGTAACACACTTATGCACTTAAGAGACTAGGTATAAGTAAGTAAGCAAGTGTAACACACTTATGCACTTGAGAGACTAGGTAGAAGTACACAAGTAAACACACTTATGCACTTAAGAGACTGAGTGTAAGTATGCAAGTGTAACGTACTTAAGAGACTAAGCTTAAGTACACAGGAGTAACACACGTATGCACTTAAGAGACCAGGTAAAAGTAAGTAAGCAAGTTTAACACTTAAGAGACTAAGTTCAAGTACACAGGAGTAACACACTTATGCACTTAAGAGACTGAGTGTAAGTACACAAGTGTAACGCACTTAAGAGACTAAGTGTTAGTACACAGGAGTAACACACTTATGCACTTAAGAGACTAGGTATAAGTAAGTAAGCAAATGTAACACACTTATGCACTTGAGAGACTAGGTAGAAGTACACACGTTAACACACTTACGCACTTAAGAGACTGAGTGTAAGTACGCAAGTGTAACGTGCTTAAGAGACTAAGCTTAAGTACACAGGAGTAACACACTTATGCACTTAAGAGACTAGGTATAAGTAAGTAAGCAAGTGTAACACACTTATGCACTTGAGAGACTAGGTAGAAGTACACACGTAAACACACTTACGCACTTAAGAGACTGAGTGTAAGTACGCAAGTGTAACGTACTTAAGAGACTAAGCTTAAGTACACAGGAGTAACACACCTATGCACTTAAGAGACCAGGTAAAAGTAAGTAAGCAAGTTTAACACTTAAGAGACTAAGTGCAAGTACACAGGAGTAACACACTTATGCACTTAAGAGACTGAGTGTAAGTACACAAGTGTAACGCACTTAAGAGACTAAGTGTTAGTACACAGGAGTAACACACTTATGCACTTAAGAGACTAGGTATAAGTAAGTAAGCAAGTGTAACACACTTATGCACTTGAGAGACTAGGTAGAAGTACACACGTTAACACACTTACGCACTTAAGAGACTGAGTGTAAGTACGCAAGTGTAACGCACTTAAGAGACTAAGCTTAAGTACGTAGGAGTAACACACTTATGCACTTAAGAGACTAGGTATAAGTAAGTAAGCAAGTGTAACACACTTATGCACTTGAGAGACTAGGTAGAAGTACACAAGTTAACACACTTACGCACTTAAGAGACTGAGTGTAAGTACGCAAGTGTAACATACTTAAGAGACTAAGCTTAAGTACACAGGAGTAACACACTTATGCACTTAAGAGACCAGGTAAAAGTAAGTAAGCAAGTTTAACACTTAAGAGACTAAGTGCAAGTAAGCAGGAGTAACACACTTATGCACTTAAGAGACTGAGTGTAAGTACACAAGTGTAACGCACTTAAGAGACTAAGTGTTAGTACACAGGAGTAACACACTTATGCACTTAAGAGACTAGGTATAAGTAAGTAAGCAAGTGTAACACACTTATGCACTTGAGAGACTAGGTAGGAGTACACACGTTAACACACTTACGCACTTAAGAGACTGAGTGTAAGTACGCAAGTGTAACGTACTTAAGAGACTAAGCTTAAGTACACAGGAGTAACACACTTATGCACTTAAGAGACCAGGTAAAATAAGTAAGCAAGTTTAACACTTAAGAGACTAAGTGCAAGTACACAGGAGTAACACACTTATGCACTTAAGAGACTGAGTGTAAGTACACAAGTGTAACGCACTTAAGAGACTAAGTGTTAGTACACAGGAGTAACACACTTATGCACTTAAAAGACTAGGTATAAGTAAGTAAGCAAGTGTAACACACTTATGCACTTGAGAGACTAGGTAGAAGTACACACGTTAACACACTTACGCACTTAAGAGACTGAGTGTAAGTACACAAGTGTAACGCACTTATGAGACTAAGTGTTAGTACACAGGAGTAACACACTTATGCACTTGAGAGACTAGGTGGAAGTACACAAGTTAACACACTTACGCACTTAAGAGACTGAGTGTAAGTACGCAAGTGTAACGCACTTAAGAGACTAGGTATAAGTAAGTAAGCAAGTGTAACACACTTATGCACTTGAGAGACTAGGTTTAGTTTAGTTTATTAAGGATCCCCATTAATTAGTTTAGTTTATTAAGGATCCTTAATAAACTAAAGTAAACTAGGTAGAAGTACACACGTTAACACACTTACGCACTTAAGAGACTGAGTGTAAGTACGCAAGTGTAACGCACTTAAGAGACTAGGTATAAGTAAGTAAGCACGTGTAACACTTAAGAGACTAAGTGCGAGTACACAGGAGTAACACACTTATGCACTTAAGAGACTAGGTATAAGTAAGTAAGCAAGTGTAACACTTAAGAGACTAAGTGCGAGTACACAGGAGTAACACACTTATGCACTTAAGAGACTAGGTATAAGTAAGTAAGCAAGTGTAACACTTAAGAGACTAAGTGCGAGTACACAGGAGTAACACACTTATGCACTTAAGAGACATAAGTGGAGGAATGTAGTTAATCATAGAACAGGCACCCAATTTATTAAAAAGTATTGATTTTGAAGCGTTTTTTTTGTGCAACCTTCTCAACTCCGCTGCGGATTTGAGGCGAACATCCCGGATCAAGCGCTTGAGTCTTCCCAAAGATGTGTCGCCATCCAGATAAGCAGGGGCGGCTCTGCGGGGGAAAAAAGGCGGCCCGTGGCGCCCTTCCGCAGCTCACCTCATGAACTCGCTCACGTCGTCGCTCGCAAAAGGTTGAAAGCAGCATGGGGAAGAAATAAAAATCCCCCGCCGTTCCGTTTGGGTAAACGCGGGGAGTGCGGCGTGCAATTTAATTAGGGATCATGCCAGTGAAAAACAAATCAAGGATTCCTTCAAGACGTTTCCTGCTCGCAGAACAAGCTGTCATAACGCCGAGAATGACGGGAACCGCCGCCTTAACACATTCCGAGAGCACTCTCTGTTGCCTTCCCGCTGAGCTGAAACACTCTAAGGAGGAGGAGGAGGAGGAGGAGGAGGAGGAGGAGGAGGAGGAGGAGGAGGAGGAGGAGGAGGAGGCTGCTCCACTGGATGGGGGATAAAAAGATATTGGTTTGCTTTGGGGGGATTTAGTGGCGCTATAATGTGCGGCGCCGCCATGACTAGCAAACCGCGGCGCCTCCGTTACAAGAAAGCAATCTTCTCCCCTGCCGTACGAGCGCAGGATGGGCTTAAAACACAGTGTGTCGTAAATACGCATGCTGGTAGACCACCACGGCGTACCCCACGCTGGCACGTCATGGCGTTTTGCAAAAAGTAAGCACAATTGGGTTCAAAGGAAGCTACACTGCAGCATGTATCGCAGCCAATGTTTGTAAACATATTTATGTTTGTAAACAATAACAAAAACGGTAAAAGGATTGTATATAATGTAATGTATGTAAATATATATATATATATATATATATATATACATATATATATATATATATATATATATATATATATATATATATATATATTACATGTTAAAATGAGTTAAAATGTTAGATATAAAAGAGTTTATATATATATATATATATATATATATATATATATATATATATATATATATATATATATACATATATATATATATATATATATACATACATTACATTATATACAATCCTTTTACCGTTTTTGTTATTGTATATATATATATATATATATATATATATATATATATATATATATATATATATATATATATATATATATATATATATATATATATATATATATATATATATATATATATACACTACCGTTCAAAAGTTTGGGGTCACCCAAACAATTTTGTGGAATAGCCTTCATTTCTAAGAACAAGAATAGACTGTCGAGTTTCAGATGAAAGTTCTCTTTTTCTGGCCATTTTGAGCGTTTAATTGACCCCACAAATGTGATGCTCCAGAAACTCAATCTGCTCAAAGGAAGGTCCGTTTTGTAGCTTCTGTAACGAGCTAAACTGTTTTCAGATGTGTGAACATGATTGCACAAGGGTTTTCTAATCATCAATTAGCCTTCTGAGCCAATGAGCAAACACATTGTACCATTAGAAGACTGGAGTGATAGTTGCTGGAAATGGGCCTCTATACACCTATGTAGATATTGCACCAAAAACCAGACATTTGCAGCTAGAATAGTCATTTACCACATTAGCAATGTATAGAGTGTATTTCTTTAAAGTTAAGACTAGTTTAAAGTGATCTTCATTGAAAAGTACAGTGCTTTTCCTTCAAAAATAAGGACATGTCAATGTGACCCCAAACTTTTGAACGGTAGTGTATATATATATATACATATATATATATATATATATATATATATATATATATATATATATATATATATATATATATATATATATATATATATATATATATATGTATATATACACATAAAAAAAAAATAATAAAATAAAATTAAAAAAAAAAAAAAAAAAAATATATATATATATATATATATATATATATATATATATATATATATATATATATATATATATATATATATATATATATATATATATATATATATATATATATATATATATATATATATATATATATATTAGTGTTGTAACAATACCAATATTTTGGTACCAGTACTAAAATTATTTCGGTACTTTGCGTACCACAAAAAAATTGCATTATTGGCTTTATTTTAACAAAAAATCTTAGGGTATATATATATATATATATATATATATATATATATATATATATATATATATATATATATATATATATATGTATATGTATATACATGTATATATATATATATATATATATATATATATATATATATATATATATATATATATATATATATATATATATATATACACATGTATATACATATATATATATATATATATATATATATACATGTATATATATATATATATATATATATATATATATATATATATATATATATATATATATATATATATATACATGTATATATATATATATATATATATATATATATATATATATATATATATATATATATATATATATATACATGTATATATACATGTATACATGTATACATGTATGTATATATATATATATATATATATATATATATATATATATATATATATACATATATATATATATACATATATATATATATATATATATATATATATATATATATATATATATATATATATATAGATAGTAAAAAAATTTTTTTTTTTTTTGTTGTTTTTTTTTGTCATTAAGAAATACAATCACGTGTGCTTACAGACTATATCCCTGCAGACTGTATTGATTTATATTGATATATAATGTATATATTGTGTTTTTTATCTTGATTTAATTTTAAAAAAAAAAAAAAAAAAAAAAAAAATTTTTTTTTTTTTTTTTTTTTTTTACATTATTTGTGCCAATCGGTCTACGGACCGGTACCGGGCCGCGGCCCGGTGGTTGGGGATCACTGCCTTAGAGCGTAGGCTGAAACTGTAACTGAGTGTGCAGCCCCAGATGTTTCTCCTCATGAGCTAAATTGGACTCTGTCTCTGCGTGATTCCTTGCTTCTTGTCTTGTTTTAACAGATAGTTCGGTGTTTGAACCTGACACTCTGACAAAAGAAACGGCCCCCACAACAATGCAACGTGTGCAGGGTGCGTTCGATATACCTACCATGGCGTCCAGGTCGAGCGTGGCCTGCTCCAGATGCTTCCGCGACGCTCCGACGACGGACGCCAGCGCGGCCAACGTTCCGCACGCCCCTCCGCTCTCCGCCCGCCCTTCGCCGCAGTTCAAAGCGCCTGTCAGGCGTCGCAGCTGGGCTACGAGCGCGCCCGTCGATGCTCCCAGCGAGGAGAAGCGCTCTATGAAGGCCTCGCGAGCCTCTGGAAAAAAAGAAGCAAAGCAGACATTGATGATGGGTGAAGAACGTTCAAGTCGATCTCGTTATTTTTCTCTTTTTCTTGTCTGCTGTTGGAAATTTGGACACGCTGTGACCAAACACGGTGGAATGAAAATATGGCGCCGGCGCCGCTACATGTGTTAAATATTCATGGAGTGGACGGCATGTCTCAGCCAGGATGAGGATGCTGGACACGCTGCCATCACCATGGCGGGCGTAATCACAGCAAAGCAGGGATTAGACATGGACCGCCTGCGGTATAAAAGGGGATTAGGTTGGTCACACGGCGCTTTGTAGTCCACTTTGTCCCTGTTTAGCCCGGAACAGCCCGGAACAACAGCAGCCGCAAACGCAACGTTAACAACAAGGGCTTCAAGGGGAAGTGCACTTTTTTGCAAACCAGTAATTATAGTCCGCAAATGATGTGTTGCTGTTGAGTGTCTGTGTTGTCTAGAGCTCGGCAGAGTAACCGTGTAATACTCTTCCATATCAGTAGGTGGCAGCCGGTAGCTAATTGCTTTGTAGATGGTTTGTCGTGATCACAATATGCAGATGACAGCGGGAGGCAGGGTGCAGGTAAAAAGGTGTCTAATGCTTAAATCAAAAATAAACAAAAGGTGAGTGCCCCTAAGAAAAGGCATTGAAGCTTAGGGAAGGCTATGCAGAACGAAACTGAAACTGAACTGGCTACAAAGTAAACGAAAACAGAATGCTGGACGACAGCAAAGACTTACTGCGGAGCACAGACGGCGTCCACAATGTACATCCGATCATGACATGACAATCAACGCAGCAACTTAAATATTCTTGATTGCTAAAACAAAGTAGATGCGGGAAATAGTGCTCCAAGGAAGACATGCAACTTGTCATGATCTGTGGTCTGGATTATGTTTTTGTTAGTTTTTGGACTCTTTTAGTTCCTGTTTGCGCTCCCTTGTTTGTTTTAGTTTCCATGACGACTATGATTTTCACCTGTCTCTTGCGTTCGGGTCACACCTGTCTCTAATCAAGAGAGACTATTATTTAAGCCTGTCGTTGCCAGTTAGTCGGTCTGGCGACATTGTTCTTTTCATGCCATAGTTCATGCTTGTGTCATGCGATTACTTTGTTCATGCTGCTCGTTCCATGTCTTTTTTCCATAGTAGTTCAAATCCCAGCCGAGTCATACAAAAAGACTATAAAAATGGGACCCATAACCTCCCTGCTTGGCACTCAGCAACAAAGGGTTGGAGTTAAATCACCAAAATGATTCCCGGGCGCGGCGCCGCTGCTGCCCACTGCTCCCCAAGGGAATGGGACAAATGCAGAGGACAAATTTCACCACATCTAGTGTGTGTGTGACAGTCATTGGTACTTTAATCTTTAATCTTTAATCTTAATGCTATTTGTTTCAAGCCACATTTTAGTGAGTTTTTCATGTCTTTAGTTTCATGTTCTAAGTTTTTTGCCTTAGCTTTCGCGTGCGTTAGCCCCGCACGCCTTCGGGTTTGTTTTCTGTTGTTTTGTACCGTTTCGAGTTTTGGTAATTAAATATGTTCCTACCGTGCTACCCTGGTCCGGAAAAGTCAGTTTGCATCCCGGGAGAACAATCCTCGCAGTAAGTTGCGAAAACCCCCTCGTCTTGACAAAACTGCTACAGGAAAATACCAACAGAACAGGAAAAGCCACCAAAATAGGAGCGCAAGACAAGAACTAAAACTCTACACACAGGAAAACAGCAAAAAACTCCAAATAAGTCAGGGCGTGATGTGACAGGTCGATAGTACACCTACTCTGAGACAAGAGCTATAGTGATGCATGCAATTGCGACAACAACTTTTTATTTTTATAAAACACTGATCTAGAGATCGGCAGGGTAACCGTGTAATACTCTTCCATATCAGTAGGTGGCAGCCGGTAGCTAATTGCTTTGTAGATGTCGGGAACAGGTCGTGCGAGACGACGATGGTTTGTCGTGATCGCAATATGCAGATGACAGCGGGAGGCAGGGTGCAGGTAAAAAGGTGTCTAATGCTTAAATCAAAAAGCCCGGTCTCCCATTGTTGGTAGCTTTGTCCTCGGAGGTTGGAGGAGGTTAAAGGCCTACTGAAATGAAATTGTTTTATTTAAACGGGGATAGCAGATCCATTCTATGTGTCATACTTGATCATTTCGCGATATTGACATATTTTTGCTGAAAGGATTTAGTATAGAACAACGTCGATAAAGTTCGCAACTTTTGGTCTCTGATAAAAAAAAAACTTTGCCCCTACCGGAAGTAGCGTGACGTAGTCAGTTGTTCACCTCCTCATATTTTCCTATTGTTTTCAACGCAGCTAGAGCGATTCGGACCGAGAAAGCGACGATTACCCCATTAATTTGAGCGAGGATGAAAGATTCGTGGATGAGGAACGTTAGAGTGACGGACTAGAATGCAGTGCAAGACATATCTTTTTTTGCTCTGACCGTAACTTAGGTACAAGCTGGCTCATTGGATTCCACACTCTCTCCTTTTTCTATTGTGGATCATGGATTTGTATTTTAAACCCCCTCGGATACTATATCCTCTTGAAAATGAGAGTCGAGAACGCGAAATGGACATTCACAGTGACTTTTATCTCCACGAAAATACATCGGCGAAGCTCTTTAGCTACGGAGCTAACGTGATAGCATCGTGCTTAAATGCAGATAGAAACAAAATAAATAAATCCCTGACTGGAAGGATAGACAGAAGATCAATAATACTATTAAACCATGTACATGTAACTACACGGTTAATGCTTTCCAGCCTGGCAAAGCTTAACAATGCTGTTGCTAACGACGCTGAAGCTAACTTAGCAACTTAGCAACCGGACCTCACAGAGCTATGATAAAAACATTAGCGCTCCACCTACGCCAGCCAGCCCTCATCTGCGCATCAACACCCGTGCTCACCTGCGTTCCAGCGATCGACGGCGCGACGAAGGACTTCACCCGATCACAGATGCGGTTGGCGGCTGGCGTCGGCTAGCGCGCCTGCTATCCAAGTAAGTCATCCTTGTTGTGTTGCTACAGCCAGCCGCTAATACACCTATCCCACCTACAACTTTCTTCTTTGCTGTCTCCATTGTTCATTAAACAAATTGCAACAGATTCACCAACACAGATGTCCAGAATATTGTGGAATTATGAAATGAAAACAGAGCAATTTTGTATTGGCTTCAATGGGCTACCGATACTTCTGTTTCACTGGCTACGTCACGTGCATACGTCATCATCCAAAGGCGTTTTGAACCGGAACTTTAGCTGGAAAGTTAAAATTGCACTTTATAAGTTATTGGCATGTGTTGCAATGTTAAGATTTCATCATTGATATATAAACTATCAGACTGCGTGGTCGGTAGTAGTGGCTTTCAGTAGGCCTTTAATATTTTGCTTACATGTCCCTTGGCAAGTTTCACTGCAATAAGGTGCTTTTGGTAGCCATCCACAAACTTCTGCTTGAATTGTTGACCACTCCTCTTGACAAAATTGGTGCAGTTCAGCTAAATGTGATGTTTTTTTCCCCGACATGGACTTGTTTCTTCAGCATTGTCCACACGTTTAAGTCAGGACTTTGGGAAGACCATTCTAAAATCTTATATCTAGCCTGATTTAGCCATTCCTTTACCACTTTTGACGTGTGTTTGGGGGTCATTGTCCTGTTGGAACACCCAACCGCGCCCAAGACCCAACCTCCGGGCTGATGATTTTAGGTTAGTCCTGAATAATTTGGAGGTAATCCTCCTTTTTCACTGTCCCATTTACTCTCTGTAAAGCACCAGTTCCATTGGCAGCAAAACAGGCCCAGAGCATAACTGTTCGTCGCAATGGAAGGTCTGGGCCGGGCTGTGGGATCACAGAGTGTGGCGATTTCTGGACTGAATCGCAAGATGTATCAAATCATGGAGAAGCTTGCTGAAAAGGAAACATTGAATATGAGGGCCAGCATGGACGAATAGAACAGACAAGTCATTGTAATGTCTGCTCGCGGAAAACAAACATCCTAATCTACGATTTGACTCCCTTGAATGGCCTTGACGCTGTGAACAACAGGAGCAGGCTGTTCTGGAAAACACCCCCGAGGACACCTCAACGATGGACGCTTTTGACCTCCCTCCCTCCTCAACGACACCTGGAGTCGAACTTTTGCTTGCACGCAGAACGGCCCCAGGCCTATGAACATTACATCGACACACGCAAGACAATGGGCATATACTCATCACCCCCCCCCTACTCCACGCCTTCACCACCGCTTGATTCCCCTCAAGGTGATTGACGGATGGCAGCGCTTCATAGCAGCAGTCGACCTCCAGGGTCCCAACTCCCCCGCCCCTCTGTTGCGAGTTGTCGTGATTAAATGTAACATGTTTATGTGTGTATGGCATGGAGGTTTTTTTTACCCCACTCCAGGCTAGGGCCCCTTAGGACCCCAGTCTAGATTGTATTTTTTTTTACTCATCTTCTTCCCCAGCGTTGACCTTTTTCTTATCTTTTACGGAGCGCCTCATGGCGACCCATCAGCTTTCCTGTTCTGTAACCCTGCACACTGTTTGTTTGTCTAATCTTGAACGGGTTTGTGCTGAAAACATAGTTTTGTTGTACTTGTGCAATGACAATAAAGTCCTATCCTATCCTAACACTACCACCACCATGCTTGACGGTATGCTGGTGTACCTGGGATTAAAGGCCTCACCTTTTCTCCTCCAAACATATTGCTGGGTATTGTGGCCAAACAGCTCAATTTTTGTTTGATCTGTCATTACATGGACAAAGATAAGACCTTCTGGAGGAAAGTTCTGTGGCCTACAATCTGTTGTAGCAGTATACTATATATCTGCAGCTTATATATATATATAAATATTTATTTATTCTAAAGATATAAAATGAATGGATTTTTCTTCTTTTGTATGCTAAATATGGCCCCCCGAGGCCAAATAATTGCCCAGGCCTGTGCTGGGCGTTACCTTGGAAGGCCAGGAACTCCTCCAGAGCGTTGGGCAGCCCCCGGTCCCCCTGAGGCCCGTCCGTTCGATACCTCGCCGGGTGGCGCTGCTTCCCGTATCTTCCTCGGCAGTCGAAGCGAGCGAGGAGCTTCTCTAAATCCTGCACGCGCGCCCTCAGCTTCTCCGCCTGAGGACAAAAAAATGGTAATAAAAACAAAACACCAGGGTGGAGAACAATGTGCGCTTATTAATCCCACGGCTAGGAAATGAGCAATAACAGGTGGTAACGCGGCGACGTGCTCTTGCAACACAAGCAATGAATACATGAATGAGAAGAGCACGGTAAGCGCAGCTTCATATCTGACATAGAAGTGAGCAGATATCAGGCCAAGGAAAAGACTGTTTGTTGACGTTTCCCCCCCACAAACGCAGGAATCAAGCAACTGGGTTAACGAGCGCACTTTGTCAGCGCGCCCACGTACGGCGAGGCGATGCGACGTTCGTTATTCTGCCCCGTTCTTTATTCGCCGTTTCCCTTTCAACGTCCCACTTGATCAATGATCACACGTCTCCGTCTCTCTCTCAGCCCCGGCTCCTCGTCGGCTGCTCGTTAGTCTCTTCACCGCGCGGAAGCCGCAAGGAGAAACGCCGGTAGAGGCGGGAGGGGAGGGGAGAGCGATGGCGGGTGTTTGGGATGGCTAACGTGGCAGGGCGAGGCCCGGGCGCCATTCCGGGGAGGACGGTCTGACCAAAAGACCAAGACAGGAGGAGTCGGCGGGGACTTACCGCACCGTACCATATCGACTTTATTTATAAAGCCCTTTCAAAACAACCACAGTCGGAGAACAAAGGGCCGTACGCCACAAAGAAATAGCGGTAAGTGTTTCTATCATAAAACGGATCTTTGACTAGTTGTTGCAACTTTTTCCTGAATCAGCTGACCACTCCTGTCATATAAAGGACCTTGGACTAGTTTTTTGCAGAGTTTAAAAAAAAAAATTGCATAGTGTTTCTGCCTTTATTTGCAAACTTTTATTAAGTGCCAAATATGGCTCTTTCGCAAACCATGTACCGGCGTACCAACGCTTCAATCATACTTCCATTTTGCGTGCCACTGGAAGGCTTACAGCAGTGCCATTTTGATGACATCGCTTACTGTAAACAGTGATGCGGCATCACGTTTACACAGTCATTACTCGTTACTTTTCAGTGCTAATTTTTATAAACGGTTATTTTTTTACACTGTATTTTTATACACTGATTATTTATTTTTTTTACACAGAATTTTTTATTTTTTTCTTACACTGAATTTTTATACACTGAAATTTTCAGAACTGAATTTTTATACATACAATTGTTTTACATTGAATTTTTATATACTGAATTTTTTTTCAATATACTAAATTTTTATACACCAAATTTTTCAGCACTGTATTTTATTACACTGAATTTTTAAACACTGAATGTTTTTACTCTGAATTTTTATACACGGTTATTTTTTTTACACTGAATTTTTAATACACTGATTTTTTTTTTTACACTGAATTGTTTTTGTTTTTTTACACTGAATTTTTATACACTGAATTTTTCAGCACTGAATTTTATAACACTGAATTTTTATACACACCATTTTTTTACATATAATTTTTATAGACTGAATTTCATATTTCATACTGAATTTTTATACACTGAATTTTTTAGCACTGAATTTTATTACACTGAATTTTTATACATATAATTGTTTTACATTGAATTTTTATAGACTGAATTTCGTATTTTATACTGAATTTTTATACACCAAATTTTTCAGATTTCATTACACAGAATTTTTAACCACTGAATGTTTTTACTCTGAATTTTTACACACGGTTATTTTTTTTTACACTGAATGATTTTAGTTTTTTTACACTGAATTTTTATACAGTGAACGTTTCAGTACTGAATTTTATTACACTGAATTTTTATACATACATTTTTTTTAGATTGAATTTTTATACACTGAATTTTTTTATTTTATACTGAATTTTTATACACCAAAATTTTCATCACTGTAGTTTATTACACTGAATTTTTGAACACTGAATGTTTTTACTCTGAATTTTTACACACAGTTATTTTTTTACACTGTATTTTTATACAGTGATTTTTTTTTTTTTACGCATAATTTTTTTTTCTTTTCTTACACTGAATTTTTATACACTGAATTTTTTTATATATAATTGTTTTACATTGAATTTTTATAGACTGAATTTTTTATTTTATACTTAATTTTTACACACAAAAATTGTCAGCACTGCATTTTATTACACTAAATTTTTAAACACGGAATGTTTTTACTCTGAATTTTTATACACGGTTATTTTTTTACACTGAATTTTTATACACTGAATTTTTCAGCACTGAATTTTATTACTCTGAATTTTTATACATATCATTTATTTACATTTAATTTTTATACACTGAATTTGTTTTATTACACATAATATTAAACACTGAATGTTTTTACTCTGAATTTGTATACACGGTTATTTTTTCACACATTATTTTTATACACTGATTTTTTTTTTTTTTACACAGATTTTTTTTTTTTTACACTGAATTTTTCAGCACCGAATTGTATTACACTTAATTTCCGTACACACAATTGTTTTTACATAGAATATATATAAAAAAAATTCTATGAAATTGTCCGTGATGTTCGTAAAATCCAAACGCAAAAAAATCAGTTACATAAAGTCAGCGTAAAAAATTAAAAATAAATTTCATAATAAAGACACAAATTAACTGACACGTTATATAAAAACATACAAAAAGTTGGGTGTACAAAAAGGAACTAGTGTAATTCAGATTTAAGTCCAGGGAAAAAAAAACGGTTGATATCTGCTATTTAATCTCACTTAAACTTGAGTTTTGACATCGCCGAGCTTCGCTTCTTTTTACACTTGCGTGAGCGCACTGGTTTTTCACACCCACCTGTTTTTGCACCAGTCCGTAGCAAAGCGGGCACTCCTCACACTGGTGCGTTTCTCTGTTGTGGAAAAAGTTGAGCTCGCACTTGTCACACTTGTAGCCCGTGAAGCCGGGCCGGCAGGGACAGGTCCCGTTGGCGTGGCACTGCATGGCGGCGGCGCCCATCGGGTCACAGTTACAGGCTGGCGACGCGTGGCCCAAGATGAAGACCGAGAGTGAGAAAGGCGTCGGTGGTCGGGGATTCTTACGGCTCTTTACTGTACCTCTGCATCCACGTGAGGAGAATCCGAAGAAGCCCACTCGACACGAGCCACACGGCCTCCCGTCCACGCCGGCGCGGCACAAACACTGGCCCGTGATCGGGTGGCAGGCGGCGGCAAAGGAGCCGACGGGGTTGCACGTGCACCTGGAGGAGGAAGGACAACGCTGACTTTTCAAGGCAGCTTTTGCAACAACAAAAAAAGGTGCCTCTTTACCTCTCGCAACCCACGCCGGGTCGCAGGTTGAAAAAGCCGTCCTCACACTGGCTGCAGTCTCGCCCCGTCACGTGAGCGAGGCAGTCGCAGGTTCCTGTCTGGGGGTGGCACTGGTTCGCACGGCTGGAGGTCCCGGCCAGGCTGCAGCTGCACGCTGGAAATGACAGAAACGGTTGAACGTGGAGCATGAAATACCTCACCTCACCAGCAGAGGGCAGTAAGCTTATCGTGGAAGTCGCTTCCCAGCGGAACAAAGTTTTAATACACATCGATAGTTTTTCGCTATTTGACTTTTCAGTCTCTCAAAAGTCTCTCCAACTCTCCAAGTCCTTCCTCCCACTACTGTTAAAGACAACAGGCGGTTAGACAACTCGTACCACCTGGGAAATATAATCACCTGTTTGTCCAAGATCCTCTACATGACAGAGGCATGATACAGTTTTAAGAACATGCTGAAATAAACTAGTCCAAGATCCTCTACATGAAAGAAGCACTATGCAGTTTTAAGAGCTTACTGAAGAAAAAAAAAATAGTCCAAGATCCTCTATATGACAGAAGCACTATGCAGTTTTAAGAACCTACTGCAAAAACTAGTCCAAGATCCTGTATATGACAGACGCACTATGTTGTTTTAAGAACCTACTCCAAAAAAATAGTTCAAGCTCCTCTATATGACAGAAGCACGATGCAGTTTTAATAGCCTACTGAAAAAAAAAAAAAGTCCAAGATCCTCTATATGACAGAAGCACTATGCAGTTTTAAAAGCCTACTGAAGAAAAAAAACTAGCCCAAGATCCTCTATATGACAGAAGCACTATGCAGTTTTAAGAACCTACTGAAAAAACTAGTTCAAGATCCTCTATATGACAGAAACACTATACAGTTTTAAGAACCTACTGCACAAACTAGTCCAAGATCCTGTATATGACAGAAGCACTATGTTGTTTTAAGAACCTACTCCCAAAAAATAGTTCAAACTCCTCTATATGACAGAAGCACGATGCAGTTTTAATAACCTACTGAAAAAAAAAACTAGTCCAAGATCCTCTATATGACAGAAGAACTATGCTGTTTTAGGAACCTACTGCAAAAAACTAGACCCCTCGTACCACCTGGGAAATCTAATCACCTGTTGGTCCAAGATCCTCTACATGACAGAAGCATGATACAGTTTTAAGAACATACTGAAATAAACTAGTCCTAGATCCTCTACATGAAAGAAGCACTATGCAGTTTTAAGAGCCTACTGGAAAAAAAACAAAAAAAAAAACTAGTCCAAGATCCTCTATATGACAGAAGCACTATGCAGTTTTAAGAACCTACTGCAAAAACTAGTCCAAGATCCTGTATATGACAGAGGCACTATGTTGTTTTAAGAACCTACTCCCAAAAAATAGTTCAAACTCCTCTATATGACAGAAGCACGATGCAGTTTTAATAACCTACTGGAAAAAAAAAAACTAGTCCAAGATCCTCTATATGACAGAAGAACTATGCTGTTTTAGGAACCTACTGCAAAAAACTAGACCACTCGTACCACCTGGGAAATCTAATTACCTGTTTGTCCAAGATCCTCTACATGACAGAGGCATGATACAGTTTTAAGAACATGCTGAAACAAACTAGTCCAAGATCCTCTACATGAAAGAAGCACTATGCAGTTTTAAGAGCTTACTGAAGAAAAAAAAACTAGTCCAAGATCCTCTATATGACAGAAGCACTATGCAGTTTTAAGAACCTACTGCAAAAACTAGTCCAAGATCCTGTATATGACAGACGCACTATGTTGTTTTAAGAACCTACTCCAAAAAAATAGTTCAAGCTCCTCTATATGACAGAAGCACGATGCAGTTTTAATAGCCTACTGAAAAAAAAGTCCAAGATCCTCTATATGACAGAAGCACTATGCAGTTTTAAAAGCCTACTGAAGAAAAAAAAATAGCCCAAGATCCTCTATATGACAGAAGCACTATGCAGTTTTAAGAACCTACTGAAAAAACTAGTTCAAGATCCTCTATATGACAGAAACACTATACAGTTTTAAGAACCTACTGCAAAAACTAGTCCAAGATCCTGTATATGACAAAAGCACTATGTTGTTTTAAGAACCTACTCCAAAAAACTAGTTCAAGCTCCTCTATATGACAGAAGCTAGATGCAGTTTTAATAACCTACTGAAAAAAAAAACTAGTCCAAGATCCTCTATATGACAGAAGCACTATGCTGTTTTAGGAACCTACTGCAAAAAACTAGACCACTCGTACCACCTGGGAAATCTAATCACCTGTTGGTCCAAGATCCTCTACATGACAGAAGCATGGTACAGTTTTAAGAACATACTGAAATAAACTAGTCCAAGATCCTCTACATGAAAGAAGCAATATGCAGTTTTAAGAGCCTACTGGAAAAAAAAAAAAACTAGTCCAAGATCCTCTATATGACAGAAGCACTATGCAGTTTTAAGAACCTACTGCAAAAACTAGTCCAAGATCCTGTATATGACAGAGGCACTATGTTGTTTTAAGAACCTACTCCCAAAAAATAGTTCAAACTCCTCTATATGACAGAAGCACGATGCAGTTTTAATAACCTACTGGAAAAAAAAACTAGTCCAAGATCCTCTATATGACAGAAAAACTATGCTGTTTTAGGAACCTACTGTAAAAAACTAGACCACTCGTACCACCTGGGAAATCTAATCACCTGTTGGTCCAAGATCCTCTACATGACAGAAGCATGATACAGTTTTAAGAACATACTTCTATACTGTAGAATCCTATTGCCCACAATAGCCTACTGAAAAAAACAACTAGTCCAAGATCCTCTACATGAAAGAAGCACTATGCAGTTTTAAGAGCCTACTGGAAAAAAAAACTAGTCCAAGATCCTCTATATGACAGAAGCACTATGCAGTTTTAAGAACCTACTGCAAAAACTAGTCCAAGATCCTGTATATGACAGAGGCACTATGTTGTTTTAAGAACCTACTCCAAAAAAATAGCTCAAACTCCTCTATATGACAGAAGCATGGTGCAGTTTTAAGAGCCTAATGAAAAAAACTAGTTTAATATCCTATATGACAGAGGCGCTTTGTCGTTTTAAGAGCCTACTAGAAAAAAAAACTAGGCCAAGATCCTCTACATGACAGAAGCACTATACTGTTTTAGGAACCTATTGTAAAACAAGTCCCAAATATTTTATATGACAACAATTTATAGCTGTTTTAAGAACCTACTGCAAAACTTGTCCAAGATCCTCTACATGACATAAGCACTCTGCAGTTATAAGATCCTACTGAAAAAAAACTAGTCCAAGAACCTCTATATGACAGAAGCATTAAGAGCATACTGAAAAAGGACTACTGAAGCATTAAGAGCCTACTGAAAAAAACAAAACTAGTTCAAGATCCTCTATATGACAGAAGCACTATGCAGTTTTAATAGCCTACTGAAAAAAACAACTAGTCCAAGATCCTCTATATGACAGAAGCACTATGCAGTTTTAAGAGCCTACTGAAGAAAAAAACTAGTCCAAGATCCTCTATATGACAGAAGCACTATGCTGTTTTAGGAACCTACTGCAAAAAACTAGACAACTCGTACCGCCTGGGAAATCTAATCACCTATTTAGCTGTGTTTGGAAGCCGGCCCTGACACGCCCCTGTCTGTCAGCGCGCTGTCCTCAGCAACCTTGGACAGGGACGGCGACCTCCGCTCCCGCAGGCAGCGCTGGCCACGCCTCCTTCCACGCCTCCTTCCACGCCTCCTTCCACGCCTCCTTCCACGCTTATCTCTCGACACTTGTTTCTCATATGTGAGTCTTTGCCCTGACTTTCTTTTACCCAATCATGTGTTGTAATATGCTAATCTCTTCAAAGCACATGAAAGGGTCTTTTTGTTATGTTGATATACAGTGGAACCTCCATTTACAAACCCCATCCATTTGCAAACTTTTCAATTTACAAACTTTTAGATCGCACCAAATATTACACCATATACACCATATTACACCAAATACATATATATATATATATACATATATATATACATATATATATATATATATATATATATATATATATATATATATATATATATATATATATATATATATATATATATATATATATATATATATATATATATATAATATAATATACTATATATATAATATATATATATATACATATATATACATATTATATTATATATTATTATTATATAATATATATATATATATATATATATAATATATATATATATATATATATATATATATATATATATATATATATATATATATATATATATATATATATATATATATATATATATATATATATATATATATATATATATATATTATATGCTATTGTTATTCTTATATAATATATATATATATATATATATATATATATATATATATATATATATATATATATATATATATATATATATATATATATATATATATATATACACTATAATATATATAATATATAAATATACACCATATTACACCAAATATAGTTCATTCATTGTGTGTCCGTACGCAGAGCAAGATTTTAATTGTGGTGAGAACTAGAGATGTCCGATAATATCGGCCTGCCGATATTATCGACCGATAAATGCTTTAAAATGTAATCACGGAAATTACCGGCATCGTTTTTCTATTTTTTATTTTTTTTAAATCAACATAAAAAACACAAGATACACTTACAATTAGTAACCCTTCTCACACAAGATCTCGAGGACAGCTTCCAGGCCAAAACCAAAGCTGGGGTGGTACTACTGGACCTGACTGCTGCTTACGATACCGTCTGGCACCGCGGACTCCACCTGAAGCTGCTGAGAACAATCCCGGACCGTCATATGGTCAACTTCATCATGGAGATGCTGTCAAAACCGCAGTTTCATTCTCCAGACCAGTGATGGCCAGCGCAGCAGGCTCAGGAGGCTGAGAAACGGGGTCCCACAAGGGTCTGTCCTCTCACCGATGCACTTCAACATCTACATCTTTGACCTACCGGTGACGACATCTGGAAGGTATGGATACGCGGATGACCTAGCCATCGTGCTACACCGGCCCACATGGAAGGCGGTTGAAGAGGGTCTCCATGAAACCACCACCATGGCAACACCTCCAAGCAGACTCAAGTCCCGCCACCCATACAATCAGGCCGCACAAGAGATGCTTATTTCCATCCCGGAGGATCTGACAACCAAAGCCTGGCTGGCAGCGGAATGGAAGCAGGAGTGGGAGTCAGCAGGACAGACACGCCTACACCATTACATCCAGGATCCTGGAGGTGGCGTGGAGGGAGAAGATCTACCTCGCCGGCAATGGACCCTCCTGCTGAACCGCCTTCGCACAGGGGTTGGTTGCTTCAAAGCGTCCATGAAGAAGTGGGGCCTAACAGACAGTGCAGCGTGTGAGTGCGGGGAGCCTGAGCAGACTGCCGACCACATCATCACCACCAGTCCCCGGCATAGACCACCTTCAGAGGAGGGCCTCTTCCAAGTGGGACCTGAGACGAGGGAGTGGCTACACGACACGAAGATGGACATATGAAGACGATACACGAAAGAAGAAGAAGTACACTAACCCAAAAAACTTCCCTCCCCCATTTACACTCATTCACACAAAAGGGTTGTTTCTTTCTGTTATTAATATTCTGGTTCCTACATTATATATCAATATATATCAATAAAGTCTGCAAGGGATACAGTCCGTAAGCACACATGATTGTGCGTGCTGCTGGTCCACTAATAATACTAACCTTTAACAGTTAATTTTACAAATTTTCATTAATTACTAGTTTCTATGTAACTGTTTTTATATTGTTTTACTTTCTTTTTTATTCAAGAAAATGTTTTTAATTTATTTATCTTATTTTATTTGATTCATTTTTTAAAAAAGTACCTTATCTTCACCATACCTGGTTGTCCAAATTAGGCATAATAATGTGTTAATTCCACGACTGTATATATCGGTTGATATCGGTATCGGTTGATATCGGTATCGGTAATTAAAGAGTTGGACAATATCGGCATATCGGATATCGGCAAAAAGCCTTACATTAAATCAACACAAAAAATAAAAACACAAGATACACTTACAATTAGTGCACCAACCCAAAAAACCTCCCCCATTGACACTCATTCACACACAAAGGGTTGTTTCTTTCTGTTATTAATATTCTGGTTCCTACATTATATATCAATATATATCAATACAGTCTGCAAGGGATACAGTCCGTAAGCACACATGATTGTGCGTGCTGCTGGTCCACTAATAGTACTAACCTTTAACAGTTAATTTGACTCATTTTCATTAATTACTAGTTCGTATGTAACTGTTTTTTAAATTGTTTTACTTTCTTTTTTATTCAAGAAAATGTTTTCAATTTACTTATCTTATTTTATTTTATAATTTTTTTTGAAAAGGACCTTATCTTCACCATACCTGGTTGTCCAAATTAGGCATAATAATGTGTTAATTCCACGACTGTATATATCGGTATCGGTAATTAAGAGTTGGACAATATCGGAATATCGGCAAAATGCCATTATCGGACATCCCTAGTGAGAACGGACATTTCTGGTAAACCATGCCGAAGTGGACTTATTTCACAGCGGAAGAGAAGACTACTTCTCGTTCAGCAGCACCTCTTCCAACACACACACACACACACACACACACACACACACACACACACACACACACACACACACACACACACACACACACACACACACACACACACACACACACACACACACACACACACACACACACACACACACACACACACACACACACACACACACACACACACACACACACGGCCCTCATGAGCTGCTTCTTTGGCAAATAACCTTTGCCCATTTTATTGTACATGGTTGATTAAGTCAAGGATTTTGGTGATTTCTGATTGTTTGTGAGGGCGCCAACGGGAATTCTGTGTGTTGTTATAGCAGCACACGCAGGGCAGTTTAGCTTGTTGTTATTTTTGCCTTGTTAATAAATAGAAAGTTGATCTATCCGTGTTATGTTTGTTTGCTATACAGAACTGTACAGTACTTTATATTGTGTTCAAAGTGTGCAGATTTTCACTAAAATATGGACTTTTGTCCATTATTCATATTTACATTGTTTCTTATGGAGAAATTTGCTTCACTATACAAACTTTTCGATTTCCGAGCCCTGTTGAGGAACCAATTAGGTTCATAGTCAAAGATAAGTCTTATTCATTATATACAGTAAGTAATGCTATTTATTGCTATTGTTCAATTATAATAAAATCAATTTTGTGCATTTTCTCCATAAAGATAATAAATATTTCATCCTTTCGGCTTCTTTCAAGCCAGTCAAACAAACCCAGCCTACTTACGTTTGCACTTCGGTCCGGCGGCGTCGCTACGAGCGTCGCCGTAGTAACCGTGGCGGCAGAGCTGGCAGCGCTCGCCCTCGGTGTGTCCCGTGCACTTCAGGCAGCGGCCCGTCAGGTGGTCGCACACGCCCACCGCGTTGGCGTCCACGTTGCCGCTGCAGTCGCACGGGCCGCACGGGCGCACCGCCCCCGATTGTCCCAGCGGGTCGCCGTAGAATCCGTCGTCGCACATCTGGCAGCGGGTTCCTGCAATGCGAGGTCAAGCCCCGCCCCATAAATACTACATTAGGTACACGTGTGCAATGTAATGACGGCAAACTGTGCCTTCGTTAAAAAGATTAATGATATACAATATTCATGTTTTCATTTGACCAAATAAAAGCACCTCAATAGGTGGACTTGATCTGGACCCGGACACCTTCCTATATAAACCCAGATCTAGTACTAGACTACTTTAAGGTGCTAAACGTCTTCCTGCTCTGCCCTAACTTCACAGTTTTGACTTCACCACATGATAATATAGTCATAAACATAAAGCACAGGAGAAACAATATTTTTCTGCTGGTCCAAGAGCCTGTATGTCATCTGTTTTAAGAAAATACAGCATGAAACTAGTCCAAGATCCTCTTTATGAAATGGGGGCTCTGCTGTTTTTCAGAACCTACTGCAAAAAACTATCCCAAGATCCCCTATATGATAGAAACACTTTTCTGTTTGAAGAACCTACTGCTTAAAAACTAGTCCAAGATCCTCTATTCGAAAGAAACACTATGCATTTTTTAAAAAACCCACTGCACAATAATAGTCCAAGATCCTCTATATGACAGAAGCACTCTGCAGTTTTAAGAGCCTACTGAAAAAAATGAGTGCAGGTTCCTCTATATGACAGAAACACTATGCAGTTTTAAGAACCTACTCAAAAAAACTAGTTCAAGATCCTCTACATGACAGAAGCACGATAGTTTAAAAAACATTCTGAAAAAAACTAGTCCAAGATTTTTTACATGAAAGAAGCACTATGCAGTTTTAGGAGCCTACTGGGAAAAAAAAAAACTAGTCCAAGATCCTCTATATGGCAGAAGCACTATGCAGTTTTAAGAACCTACTGAAAAAACTAGTCCACTGTCCTCTACATGACAGAAGCACGATACAGTTTTAAGAACATAATGAAAAAAACTAGTTCAAGATCCTCTACATGAAAGAAGCACTATGACGTTTTAAGAGCCTACTGAAAAAAAAAACTAGTTTAAGATCCTCTACATGACAGAAGCACTACGCTGTTTTAGGAACCTACTGCAAAAAACACGAGTCCCAAATATTTTATATGACAACAACTTATACCTGTTTTAAGAACGTACTGCAAAAACTAGTCCAAGATCCTCTACATGACAGAAGCACTATACAGTTTTAAGAGCCTATTGAAAAAAACTCGTCCAGGTTCCTCTTTATGACAGAAGCTCTATGCTGTTTCAAAAACCGACTGCAAAAACTAGTTCAAGATCCTCTACATGACAGAAGCACTATGCTGTTTTAAGAACCTATTCCAAAAAACTAGTTCAAGATCCTCTACATGACAGAAGCACTATGCTGTTTTAAGAACCTATTCCAAAAAACTAGTCCATGATCCTCTATATGACAGAAGCACTATGCCATTTTTAGAATCTACTCCAAAAAAACTAGTCCAAGATCCTCTACATGACAGAAGCACCATGCTGTTTTAGGAACCTACTGCAAAAAACTATCCTAAAATATTTCATATGACAACAAATTATAGCTGTTTTAAAAACCTACTGCAAAAACTAGTCCAAGATCCTCTACAACTACATGACATAAGCACTATGTAGTTTTAAGAACCTACTAAAAAAGTAGTCCAATATATTTTCAAATGACAGAAGCACTATGCAGTTTTAAGAGCCTACTGAAAAAAAAAAAGTTCAAGATCCTCTACATGACAGAAGCACTATACTGTTTTAGGAACCTATTTTAAAACAAGAATCCCAAATATTTTATATGACAACAACTTATAGCTGATTTAAGAACCTACTGCAAAAACTAGTCAAAGATCCTCTATATGACAGAAGCACTATACAGTTTTAAGAACATACTGAAAAAAACTAGTCCAAGATCCTCTATATGACAGAAGCATTATACAGTTTTAAGAACATACTGAAAAAGACTAGTCCAAGATCCTTTACATGACAGAAGCATTATACAGTTTTAAGAGCCTACTGAAAAAAACTAGTCCAGGTTCCTCTATATGACAAAAGCATTATGCAGTTTTTAGAATTTACTTCAAAAACTAGCCCAAGTTCCTCTACGTGACAGACGCACTATGCTGTTTTAGGAACCTACTGCAAAAAACTAGCCCAAAATCTTTTATATGACAACAAATTATAGCTGTTTTAAAAACCTACTGCAAAAACTAGTCCAAGATCCTCTACATGACAGAAGCACTGTGTCGTTTTAAGAACCTACTAAAAAAGTAGTCCAATATATTTTCATATGACAGAAGCACTATGCAGTTTTAAGAGCCTACTGAAAAAAAAACTAGTCCAAGATCCTCTACATGACAGAAGCACTATACTGTTTTAGGAACCTACTGCAAAACACTAGTCACAAATATTTTATATGACAACAACTTATAGCGGTTTTAAGAACCTACTGCAAAAACTAGTCCAAGATCCTCTACATGAAAGAAGCACTATGCAGTTTTAAGAGCCTACTGAAAAAAAACTAGTCCAAGATCCCCTACATGACAGAAGCACTATACTGTTTTAGGAACCTATTGCAAAACACTAGTCACAAATATTTTATATGACAACAACTTATTGCGGTTTTAAGAACCTACTGCAAAAACTAGTCCAAGATCCTCTACATGACAGAAGCACTATACAGTTTTAAGAGCCTATTGAAAAAAACTAGTCCAGGTTCCTCTTTATGATAGAAGCACTATGCTGTTTTAAAAACCTATTGCAAAAAACTAGATCAAAATCTTGTATATGACAGAGGCACTATGTTGTTTTAAGAACCTACTACAAAAACTAGTCCAAGATCCTCTACATGACAGAAGCACTATGCAGTTTTAAGAGCCTACTGAAAAAACTAGTCCAAGATCCTCTCAATGACAGAAGCACTATACAGTTTTAAGAGCCTATTGAAAAAAACAAGTCCAGGTTCCTCTTTATGACAGAAGCACTTTGCTGTTTTAAAAACCTACTGCAAAAAATAGTCCAAGATCCTGTATATGACAAAGGCACTATGTTGTTTTAAGAACTCTACTGCAAAAACTAGTCCAAGATCCTCTACATGACAGAAGCACTATGCATTTTTAAGAGCTTACTGAAAAAAACTAGTCCAAGATCCTCTATATCAGCGGTTCTCAACCTTTTTTCAGTGATGTACCCCCTGTGAATTTTTTTTTAATTCAAGTACCCCCTAATCCGAGCAAAGCATTTTTGGTTGAAAAAAAGAGATAAAGAAGTAAAATACAGCACTATGTCATCAGTTTCTGATTTATTAAATTGTATAACAGTGCAAAATATTGCTCATTTGTTGTGGTCTTTCTTGAACTATTTGGAAAAAAATATATAAAAATAACTAAAAACTTGTTGAAAAATAAACAGGTGAGTCAATTATAAATAAAGATTTCTACACATAGAAGTAATCATCAACTTAAAGTGCCCTCTTTGGGGATTGTAATAGAGATCCATCTGGATTTATGAACTTAATTCTAAACATTTCTTCACAAAAAAAATAAATCTTTAACATAAATATTTATGGAACATGTCCACAAAAAATCTAGCTGTCAACACTGAATATTGCATTGTTGCATTTCTTTTCACAGCTTTTTTTGACAGACATTTAAAAAAATCTTACGTACCCCTTGGCATACCTTCAAGTACCCCCAGGGGTACGCGTACCCCCATTTGAGAACCACTGCTCTATATGACAGAAGCATTATGCAGTTTTAAGAGCCTACTGAAAAAAAAAAGTAGTCCAAGATCCTCTATATGACAGAAGCACTATGCTGTTTTAGGAACCTACTGCAAAAAACTAGTCCTAAATATTTTATATGACAACAACTTATAGCTGTTTTAAGAACCTACTGCAAAAACTAGTCCAAGATCCTTTACATGATAAGCACTATACAGTTTTAAGAACATACTGAAAAAAGTAATAATTCAAGATCCTCTATATGAAAGAAGCACTTTGTAGTTTTAAGAGCCTACTGAAAAAAACTAGTCCAAGATCCTCTACATGACAGAAGCATGATACAGTTTTAAGAACATACTGAAAAAACCTAGTGCAAGATCCTTTTCCATGAAAGAAGCACTATGCATTTTTAAGAACGTTCTGAAAAAAAAAAAAAAAAAAAAAAAACTAGTCCAAGATCCTCTATAAGACAGAAGCACTATGCTGTTTTAGGAACCTACTGCAAAAAAATGTAGTCCTAAATATTTTATATGACAACAACTTATAGCTGTTTTAAGAACCTACTGCAAAAACTAGTCCAAGATCCTTTACATGATAGAAACACTGTATAGTTTTAAGAACATACTGAAAAAAAAATATCCAAGATCCTCTACATGACAGAAGCACAGTCTTAAGAGCCTACTGTATATGACAGAGGCACTATGTTGTTTTAAGAGCCTACTGAAAAAACTAGTCCAGGTTCCTCTTTATGACAGAAGCACTATGTTGTTTTAAGAACCTACTGCAAAAAAATAGTTCAAGATCCTCTATATGACAGAAGCACTATGCAGTTTTAAGAGCCTACTGAGCAAAAAAAAAACTAGTTCAAGATCCTGTATATGACAGAAGCACTATGCAGTTTTAAGAGCCTACTGAGCAAAAAAAAAACTAGTCCAAGATCCTCTATATGACAGAAGCACTATGCAGTTTTAAGAACCTACTGAAAAAATTATTCCAAGATCCTTTACACGACAGAAGCATTATGCAGTTTGAAGAGCCTACTGAAAAAAAAAAGTAGTCCAAGATCCTCTATATGACAGAAGCACTATGCTGTCTTAGGAACCTACTGCAAAAAACTAGTCCTAAATATTTTATATGACAACAACTTATATCTGTTTTAAGAACCTACTGCAAAAACTAGTCCAAGATCCTTTACATGATAGAAGCACTATACAGTTTTAAGAACATACTGAAAAAAATAATAATTCAAGATCTTCTATATGAAAGAAGCACTTTGCAGTTTTAAGAGCCTACTGAAAAAAACTAGTCCAAGATCCTCTACATGACAGAAGCATGATACAGTTTTAAGAACATACTGAAAAAAACTAGTGCAAGATCCTCTACATGAAAGAAGCACTATGCATTTTTAAGAACGTTCTGAAAAAAACCCAAAACAGTAGTCCAAGATCTGCTATATGACAGAAGCACTATGCTGTTTTAGGAACCTACTGCAAAAAATGTAGTCCTAAATATTTTATATGACAACAACTTATAGCTGTTTTAAGAACCTACTGCAAAAACTAGTCCAAGATCCTTTACATGACAGAAGCACTATGTAGTTTTTAAGAACATACTGAAAAAAAAAAATCCAAGATCCTCTACATGACAGAAGCACAGTCTTAAGAGCCTACTGAAAAAAACTAGTCCAGGTTCCTCTTTATGACAGAAGCCCTATGCTGTTATAAGAACCTACTGCAAAAACTAGTCCAAAATCCTGTATATGACAGAGGCACTATGTTGTTTTAAGAGCCTACTGAAAAAAACTAGTCCAGGTTCCTCTTTATGACAGAAGCACTATGTTGTTTTAAGAACCTACTCCAAAAAACTAGTTCAAGATCCTCTATATGACAGAAGCACTACGCAGTTTTAAGAGCCTACTGAACAAAAAAAAACTAGTCCAAGATCCTCTATATGACAGAAGCACTATGCAGTTTTAAGACCCTACTGAAAAAACTATTCCAAGCTCCTCTACATGACAGAAGCACGATACAGTTTTAAGAACATACTGAAAAAACTAGTCCAAGATCCTCTACATGAAAGAAGCACTATGCCGTTTTAAGAGCCTACTGAAAAATAAAACTAGTCCAAGATCCTCTATATGACAGAAGCACTATGCTCTTTTAAGAACCTACTGAAAAAAACTACACCTAAATATTTTATATGACAACAACTTATAGCTGTCTTAAGAAGCTACTCTAAAAACTAGTCCACGATCCTCTACATGACAGAAGCAGGAAACAGTTTTAAGAACATACTGAAAAAATCTAGTTCAAGATCCTCTACATGACAGAAGCACTATGCTGTTTTAAGAACATACTGAAAAAAACTAGTCCAAGATCCTCTACATTAAAGAAGCACTATGCCGTTTTAAGAGCGTTCTGAAAAATAAAACTAGTCCAAGATCCTCTATATGACAGAAGCACTATGCTCTTTTAAGAACCTACTGAAAAAAACTAGTTCAAGATCCTCTACATGACAGAAGCACGATAGTTTTAAAAACATACTGAAAAAAACTAGTCCAAGATTTTTTACATGAAAGAAGCACTATGCAGTTTTAAGAACCTACTGAAAAAAAAACTAGTCCAAGATTCTCTATATGACAGAAGCACTATGCAGTTTTAAGAACCTACTGAAACAACTAGTCCAAGATCCTCTACATGACAGAAGCACTATGCAGTTTTAAGAACCTACTGAAAAAACTAGTCCAAGATCCTCTACATGACAGAAGCACTATGCAGCCTACTGAATAAAAAACTAGTCCAAGATCCTCTACATGACGGAAGCACTATGTAGTTTTAAGAGCCTACTAGAAAAAAAAATGAGTCCAAGATCCACTACATGAAAGAAGCACAATGCAGTTTTAAGAGCCTACTGAAAAAAAAAATAGTCCAAGATTCTCTATATGACAGAAGCACTATGCAGTTTTAAGAACCTACTGAAACAACTAGTCCAAGATCCTCTACATGACAGGAGCACTATGCAGTTTTAAGAACCTACTGAAAAAACTAGTCTAAGATCCTCTACATGACAGAAGCACTATGCAGCCTACTGAATAAAAAACTAGTCCAAGATCCTCTACATGACGGAAGCACTATGTAGTTTTAAGAGCCTACTAGAAAAAAAATGAGTCCAAGATCCACTACATGAAAGAAGCACAATGCAGTTTTAAGAGCCTACTGAAAAAAAAATAGTCCAAGATTCTCTATATGACAGAAGCACTATGCAGTTTTAAGAACCTACTGAAACAACTAGTCCAAGATCCTCTACATGACAGGAGCACTATGCAGTTTTAAGAACCTACTGAAAAGCTAGTCCAAGATCCTCTACATGACAGAAGCACTATGCAACCTACTGAATAAAAAACTAGTACAAGATCCTCTACATGCAAGCACTATGTAGTTTTAAGAGTCTACTGAAAAAAAAAAGAGTCCAAAATCCACTACATGAAAGAAGCATCATGCAGTTTTAAGAGCCTACTGAAAAGGAAAAAAAACTAGCCCAAGATCCTCTATTTGACAGAATCACTATGCAGTTTTAAGAACCTACTGAAAAAAACTAGTCCAAGATCCTCTACATGACAGAAGCACGATAGTTTTAAAAACATACTGAAAAAAACTAGTCCAAGATTTTTTACATAAAAGAAGCACTATGCAGTTTTAAGAGCGTTCTGAAGAATAAAACTAGTCCAAGATCCTCTATATGACAGAAGCACTATGCTCTTTTAAGAACCTACTGAAAAAAACTAGTTCAAGATCCTCTACATGACAGAAGCACGATAGTTTTAAAAACATACTGAAAAAAACTAGTCCAAGATTTTTTACATGAAAGAAGCACTATGCAGTTTTAAGAGCCTACTGGAAAAAAAACTAGTCCAAGATTCTCTATATGACAGAAGCACTATGCAGTTTTAAGAACCTACTGAAACAACTAGTCCAAGATCCTCTACATGACAGAAGCACTATGCAGTTTTAAGAACCTACTGAAAAAACTAGTCCAAGATCCTCTACATGACAGAAGCACTATGCAGCCTACTGAATAAAAAACTAGTCCAAGATCCTCTACATGACGGAAGCACTATGTAGTTTTAAAAGCCTACTAGAAAAAAAATGAGTCCAAGATCCACTACATGAAAAAAGCACAATGCAGTTTTAAGAGCCTACTGAAAAAAAAAATTGTCCAAGATTCTCTATATGACAGAAGCACTATGCAGTTTTAAGAACCTACTGAAACAACTAGTCCAAGATCCTCTACATGACAGGAGCACTATGCAGTTTTAAGAACCTACTGAAAAGCTAGTCCAAGATCCTCTACATGACAGAAGCACTATGCAGCCTACTGAATAAAAAACTAGTACAAGATCCTCTACATGCAAGCACTATGTAGTTTTAAGAGTCTACTGAAAAAAAAAGAGTCCAAAATCCACTACATGAAAGAAGCACTATGCAGTTTTAAGAGTCTACTGAAAAAAAAATAGTCCAAGATCCTCTATTTGATAGAATCACTATGCAGTTTTAAGAACCTACTGAAAAAAAAACTAGTCCAAGATCCTCTACATGACAGAAGCACGATAGTTTTAAAAACATACTGAAAAAAACTAGTCCAAGATTTTTTACATAAAAGAAGCACTATGCAGTTTTAAGAGCGTTCTGAAAAATAAAACTAGTCCAAGATCCTCTATATGACAGAAGCACTATGCTCTTTTAAGAAACTACTGAAAAAAACTAGTTCAAGATCCTCTACATGACAGAAGCACGATAGTTTTAAAAACATACTGAAAAAAACTAGTCCAAGATTTTTTACATGAAAGAAGCACTATGCAGTTTTAAGAGCCTACTGAAAAAAAAACTAGTCCAAGATTCTCTATATGACAGAAGCACTATGCAGTTTTAAGAACCTACTGAAACAACTAGTCCAAGATCCTCTACATGACAGAAGCACTATGCAGTTTTAAGAACCTACTGAAAAAACTAGTCCAAGTTCCTCTACATGACAGAAGCACTATGCAGCCTACTGAATAAAAAACTAGTCCAAGATCCTCTACATGACGGAAGCACTATGTAGTTTTAAAAGCCTACTAGAAAAAAAATGAGTCCAAGATCCACTACATGAAAGAAGCACAATGCAGTTTTAAGAGCCTACTGAAAAAAAAAATAGTCCAAGATTCTCTATATGACAGAAGCACTATGCAGTTAAAAGAACCTACTGAAACAACTAGTCCAAGATCCTCTACATGACAGGAGCACTATGCAGTTTTAAGAACCTACTGAAAAAGCTAGTCCAAGATCCTCTACATGACAGAAGCACTATGCAGCCTACTGAATAAAAAACTAGTACAAGATCCTCTACATGCAAGCACTATGTAGTTTTAAGAGTCTACTGAAAAAAAAAAGAGTCCAAAATCCACTACATGAAAGAAGCACTATGCAGTTTTAAGAGCCTACTGAAAAGGAAAAAAAACTAGCCCAAGATCCTCTATTTGACAGAATCACTATGCAGTTTTAAGAACCTACTGAAAAAAAAAACTAATCCAAGATCCTCTCTTATCCAGAAGCCCTCTGCTAAACCTGGCTGGTGTCCATCAGAACTCCTGCCTCCTCACCTGTCTGCCCTGCAGGACAGTCGGTGCAGACCACCTGTGTGGTCCCAGGGACCAGGACACAGCTGCTGCGGTCGGGGCAAGGGCACGGCCGGCAGTCGCCCAGCGTGCCGGCCAGCGCGTTGCCATAGTAACCGTCCAGGCAGCGCTCGCAGTTGGTCCCGGCGGTGAAGTCTGAGCACTCGCAGACGCCTGCAACATAGACAGAGGGAGAGGGAGTGAGTAAACATTTTCTAGACGGACAAGGCTGCAGTTCCTTGCATCACCAGCAGGTATCGCTGTGTCTCCGACTCTTGACAGAACACACCACTCTGCGAGGAAAAGACCAGTCAACTATGATTGCTTTTGGGACGTTTAAAAAGGAGCCAAAAGAGCCGCAATTCTCGCACAAAATAGCAGCAAGCGACTGGAGGTGCACAAAGAAAACCCCACGGCTCATTTCTTTGTGGAATTTGTTTTATGGTGCAGCAAAAAAGTTCCTGAAGACGAAGCAAGAGTCGCTCGTGGAACCCGAACACAGTTGACATTGTGATGAGTGTGGACTATGGCGCGCTGGCCTAATTCTAAAGCATACAGAGCGACACGAGTAAGCGCAATGGCTCATCTGCACCATTGATGCAACACAGTAAACATTGTTTTCATACACGTCTCTTTGTGGGATTCTGCACAGCATCCATCCATCCATCCATTTTCTACAGATTGTCCCTTTTGTGAAGAGCAATAACCTTTTCTCTATGTTCCCAATGCATCTCACTTTAAAGGGGAACTACCATATTTTTTATTACCATATTCTACTATGGACTGGACTCTCACTATTATGTTGGATCCACTATGGACTGGACTCTCACTATTATGTTAGATCCACTATGGACTGGACTCTCTCACTATTATGTTAGATCCACTATGGACTGAAATCTCACTATTATGTTAGATCCACTATGGACTGGACTCTCACTATTATGTTAGATCCACTATGGACTGGACTCTCTCACTATTATGTTAGATCCACTATGGACTGGACTCTCACTATTATGTTAGATCCACTATGGACTGGACTCTCACTATTATGTTAGATCCACTATGGACTGGACTCTCACTATTATGTTAGATCCACTATGGACTGGACTCTCACTATTATGTTAGATCCACTATGGACTGAACTCTCACACTATTATGTTAAATCCACAATGGACTGGACTCTCACTATTATGTTAGATCCACTATGGACTGGACTCTCACACTATTATGTTAGATCCAGTATGGACTGGACTCTCACTATTATGTTAGATCCACTATGGACTGGACTCTCACTATTATGTTAGATCCACTATGGACTGGACTCTCACTATTATGTTAGATCCACTATGGACTGGACTCTCACACTATTATGTTAAATCCACTATGGACTGGACTTTCACACTATTATGTTAGATCCACAATGGACTGGACTCTCACTATTATGTTAGATCCACTATGGACTGGACTCTCACTATTATGTTAGATCCACTATGGACTGGACTCTCACACTATTATGTTAGATCCACTATGGACTGGACTCTCACACTATTATGTTAGATCCACTATGGACTGGACTCTCACTATTATGTTAGATCCACTATGGACTGTACTCTCACTCTATTAACTAGATCCACTGTGGACTGGACTCTCACTATTATGTTAGATCCACTATGGACTGGACTCTCACTATTATGTTAGATCCACTATGGACTGGACTCTCACTATTATGTTAGATCCACTATGGACTGGACTCTCACTATTATGTTAGATCCACTATGGACTGGACTCTCACTATTATGTTAGATCCACAATGGACTGGACTCTCACACTATTATGTTAGATCCATTATGGACTAGACTCTCACACTATTATGTTAAATCCACTATGGACTGGACTCTCACACTATTATGTTAGATCCGCTATGGACTGGACTCTCACACTATTATGTTAAATCCACTATGGACTGGACTCTCACACTATTATGTTAGATCCACTATGGACTGGACTCTCAAACTATTATGTCAGATCCACTATGGACTGGACTCTCACACTATTATGTCAAATCCACTATGGACTGGACTCTCACACTATTATGTTAGATCCACTATGGACTGGACTCTCACTATTATGTTAGATCCACTATGGACTGGGCTCTCACTATTATGTTAGATCCACTATGGACTGGACTCTCACTATTATGTTAGATCCACTATGGACTGGACTCTCACACTATTATGTTAGAGCCACTATAGACTGGACTCTCACACTATTATGTTAGATCCACTATGGACTGGACTCTCACACTATTATGTCAGATCCACTATGGACTGGACTCTCACACTATTATGTTAGATCCACTATAGACTCGACTCTCACACTATTATGTTAGATCCACTATGGACTGGACTCTCACTATTATGTTAGATCCACTATGGACTGGACTCTCACTATTATGTTAGATCCACTATGGACTGGACTCTCACACTATTATGTCAAATCCACTATGGACTGGACTCTCACACTATTATGTTAGATCCACTATGGACTGGACTTTCACACTATTATGTTAGATCCACTATGGACTGGGCTCTCACTATTATGTTAGATCCAGTATGGACTGGACTCTCACTATTATGTTAGATCCACTATGGACTGGACTCTCACTATTATGTTAGATCCACTATGGACTGGACTCTCACACTATTATGTTAAATCCACTATGGACTGGACTCTCACACTATTATGTTAGATCCACTATGGACTGGACTCTCACACTATTATGTCAGATCCACTATGGACTGGACTCTCACACTATTATGTTAGATCCACTATAGACTCGACTCTCACACTATTATGTTAGATCCACTATGGACTGGACTCTCACTATTATGTTAGATCCACTATGGACTGGACTCTCACTATTATGTTAGATCCACTATGGACTGGACTCTCACTATTATGTTAGATCCACTATGGACTGGACTCTCACTATTATGTTAGATCCACTATGGACTGGACTCTCACTATTATGTTAGATCCACAATGGACTGGACTCTCACACTATTATGTTAGATCCACTATGGACTGGACTCTCACACTATTATGTTAAATCCACTATGGACTGGACTCTCACACTATTATGTTAGATGCACTATGGACTGGACTCTCACACTATTATGTTAAATCCACTATGGACTGGACTCTCACACTATTATGTTAGATCCACTATGGACTGGACTCTCACACTATTATGTTAGATCCACTATGGACTGGACTCTCACACTATTATGTCAAATCCACTATGGACTGGACTCTCACACTATTATGTTAGATCCACTATGGACTGGACTTTCACACTATTATGTTAGATCCACTATGGACTGGGCTCTCACTATTATGTTAGATCCAGTATGGACTGGACTCTCACTATTATGTTAGATCCACTATGGACTGGACTCTAACTATTATGTTAGATCCACTATGGACTGGACTCTCACACTATTATGTCAGATCCACTATGGACTGGACTCTCACACTACTATGTTAGATCCACTATAGACTGGACTCTCACACTATTATGGTAGATCCACTATGGACTGGACTCTCACACTATTATGTTAGATCCACTATGGACTCGACTCTCACTATTATGTTAGATCCACTATGGACTGGACTCTCACTATTATGTTAGATCCACTATGGACTGTACTCTCATTCTATTAACTAGATCCACTGTGGACTGGACTCTCACTATTATGTTAGATCCACTATGGACTGGACTCTCACTATTATGTTAGATCCACTATGGACTGGACTCTCACTATTATGTTAGATCCACTATGGACTGGACTCTCACACTATTATGTTAAATCCACTATGGACTGTACTCTCATTCTATTAACTAGATCCACTGTGGACTGGACTCTCACTATTATGTTAGATCCACTATGGACTGGACTCTCACTATTATGTTAGATCCACTATGGACTGGACTCTCACTATTATGTTAGATCCACTATGGACTGGACTCTCACTATTATGTTAGATCCACTATGGACTGGACTCTCACACTATTATGTTCGATCCACTATGGACTGGACTCTCACACTATTATGTTAGATCCACTATGGACTGGACTCTCACTATTATGTTAGATCCACTATGGACTGGACTCTCACACTATTATGTTAGATCCACTATGGACTGGACTCTCACACTATTATGTTAAATCCACTATGGACTGGACTCTCACACTATTATGTTAGATCCACTATGGACTGGACTCTCACTATTATGTTAGATCCACTATGGACTGGACTCTCACTATTATGTTAGATCCACTATGGACTGGACTCTCACACTATTATGTTAAATCCACTATGGACTGGACTCTCACACTATTATGTTAGATCCACTATGGACTGGACTCTCACACTATTATGTTAAATCCACTATGGACTGGACTCTCACTATTATGTTAGATCCACTATGGAATGGACTCTCACTATTATGTTAGATCCACTATGGACTGGACTCTCACACTATTATGTTAGATCCACTATGGACTGGACTCTCACACTATTATGTTAGATCCACTATGGACTGGACTCTCACACTATTATGTTGGATCCACTGTGGACTGGACTTTCACACTATTATGCTAGATCCACTATGGACTGGACTCTCACTCTATTAACTAGATCCACTATGGACTGGACTCTCACACTACTATGTTAGATCCACTATGGACTGGACTCTCACACTATTATGCTAGATCCACTATGGACTGGACTCAAACACTATTATGTTAGATCCACTATGGACTGGACTCTAACACTATTATGTTAGATCCATTATGGACTGGACTTTCACACTATTATGCTAGATCCACTATGGACTGGACTCTCACTCTATTAACTAGATCCACTATGGACTGGACTCTCACACTATTATGTTAGATCAACTATGGACTGGACTCTCACACTATTATGCCAACAGCAGTTGGTACCGTATCGGTTCAAATATGTTCTATTGCTTATTGAGGACCTACCAGACCCGTGTTACTTTTCTTCTGCCTGGCACCTAATCAAACAAGGTTCTGCCTGTCTTCTCTGCATCCCGGGATCACGCCAACAGCCGGCATGCAACATCGTCGGGAGTCTTTTACTTTAATGTTTTCCTATTTTTTCCTGAGAAAGACAAGCAGTAAAAAATGGATGGATGTTTAAATGCAGTCCTATGGTTATTGTAACACTTTTCTTCTTTAATGTTCCAAAGTAGGCGGGGCAAAAAAGCCAAAGAAAAAGCAAAACACGTCGGATGAAGACTATGCTGAATAAAAGTGTTGCAAGATAAGGCGGGAGCCATGCACAATGACCGTTTACCCGCCGCGTTTTAAAACCATAATGTAGATGCGGATCGACCACAGACTCAAGGTCGTGTTGCCATGCCAACACAGATGCTATTTATTGTTACGAGCCAGTGTATCACCGCCAGGCAGCTAAAATGACTAAAATGTCTAGTGCGGGTTGTGTGTGCGCGTCAGTCGCCTCCCACCACTGAATAAACGTTTGCCGGTGGTTATGTGGTCATGTGACCTCCTGACCTGGTGTCAAACGTAATGGCGGACGACAGTTGACCCCGATGCCTGATGGAGTGGAGACTTTTTGCGGCGGCAGATTAATAATACATGACGTCTGTGAGGGAGGTATCTGTTTTTTTTTTTTTTTTTCAAAACCTGCTTCAGGGTCATAACTAAAGAGTTGAAGTGTGATTGAATTTTGAAGCTCTGTTGGTATATATATAAATATATATAAAAAAGGATGGTAAATGTATCATACCACAAAAACATCACCAGAAGCTGAAGAAGCTGAGTTTTCAACTTATATTCAATTGAATAGACTGCAAAGACAAGATATTTAAAGGCCTACTGAAATGAATTTTTTTTATTTAAACGGGGATAGCAGCTCTATTCTATGTGTCATACTTGATCATTTCGCGATATTGCCATATTTTTGCTGAAAGGATTTAGTATAGAACAACGACGATAAAGATTGCAACTTTTGGTATCTGATTAAAAAAAGGCTTGCCCCTACCGGAAGTAGCGTGACGTAGTCAGTTGAACATATACGCAAAGTTCCCTATTGTTTACAATGATGGCCGCATGAAGTGAGAGAGATTCGGACCGAGAAAGCGACAATTTCCCCATTAATTTGAGCGAGGATGAAAGATTTGTGGATGAGTAAAGTGCAAGTGAAGGACTAGTGGGGAGTTGAAGCTATTCAGATAGGGAAGATGCTGTGAGAGCCGGGGGTGACCTGATATTCAGCTGGGAATGACTACAACAGTAAATAAACACAAGACATAAATATACTCTATTAGCCACAACACAACCAGGCTTATATTTAACATGCCACAAATTAATCCTGCATAAAAACACCTGCGTGTTTGTTATGCTAGCTCCTAGCTCCTCTGCTAGCTCCTAGCTCCATAGAACACGCCAATACAATTCAAACACCTGATCAACACACACAATCACTCAGCCCAAAAGACCGTTCACCTAACCCAAGGTTCATAAAGCTTATATATTTTTAAAAAGTTACGTACGTGACGCGCACGTATGGTACGGTACGTGTTATGCTAGCTCCTAGCTCCTCTGCTAGCTCCTAGCTCCATAGAACACGCCAATACAATTCAAACACCTGATCAACACACACAATCACTCAGCCCAAAAGACCGTACACCTAACCCAAGGTTCATAAAGCTTATATATTTTTAAAAAGTTACGTACGTGACGCGCACGTACGGTACGGTACGTGTTATGCTAGCTCCTAGCTCCTATGCTAGCTCCTAGCTCCATAGAACACGCCAATACAATTCAAACACCTGATCAACACACACAATCACTCAGCCCAAAAGACCATTCACCTAACCCAAGGTTCATAAAGCTTATATATTTTAAAAAAAGTTACGTACATACGCAAAAAAAAGTTGCGCACGTACGGTCAAGCGATCAAATGTTTAGAAGCCAAAGCTGCATACTCACAGTAGCACGTCTGCGTCTTTGTCATCCAAATCAAAGTAATCCTGGTAAGAGTCTGTGTTGTCCCAGCTCTCTACAGGCGTCTGTGTATCGAAGTCAAAAGTCCTCCTGGTTAGAGTCTCTGTTATCCGAGTTCTTCCATCTTGACTGCATCTTTTGGGAATGTAAACAAAGAAGCGCCGGCTGTGTACTGTTGTGGCTGACTACGTTAGAAAAATACGTCCATTTCGCACCGACAACTTTCTTCTTTGCTTGCTCAGCTTCCTTCTCCATAATGCAATGAACATGATTGCAACAGATTCACGAACACAGATGTCCAGAATACTGTGGAATTATGAAATGAAAACAGAGCTTTTTCGTATTGGCTTCAATGTGGAAGGCATACCCGTGTTCCCCGGTCTACGTCACGCGCATACGTCATCCTCAGAGGCGTTTCGAACCGGAAGTTTAGCGGCAAATTTAAAATGTCACTTTATAAGTTAACCCGGCCGTATTGGCATGTGTTATAATGTTAAGATTTCATCATAATATATAAACTATCAGACTGCGTGGTCAGTAGTAGTGGCTTTCAGTAGGCCTTTAATGTTCCAACTGAGAAACTTCATTTTTTTTTAGAAATAATCATTAACTTAGAATTTAATGGCAGCGACACATTGCAAAAAAAGTTGGCACAGGGGCATTTTTACCACTGTGTTACATGGCCTTTCCTTTTAACAACACTCAGTAAACGTTTGGGAACTGAGGAGAGCAATTTTTACTAGTTCAAGATCCTCTATATGACAGAAGCACTTGGCTGTTTTAGGAACCTTACTGCAAAAACTAGTACTAAATATTTTAAATGACAAAAACATGCTGCTGTTTTAAGAACCGACTGCAAAAACTAGTCCAAGATCCTCAAAATGAGAGAAGCACTGTGCAGTTTTTAGAATCTACTCCAAAAAAACTAGTCCAAGATCCACTATATGACAGAGATACTATGCTGTTTTAAGAACCTACTCCAAAAAACAGTTCAAGATCCTCTACATGACAGAAGCACTTGGCTGTTTTAGGAATCTACTGCAAAAAAAACTAGTCCTAAATATTTTATATGACAAAAACATTTTTCTGTTTTAAGAACCTACTGCAAAAACTAGTCCAAGACCCTCTATATGACAGAGGCACTATGAAGTTTTTAGAATCTACTCCAAAACTCTAGTTCAAGATCCTCTACATGACAGGAGCACTCTGCTGTTTTAAGATCCTACTCCAAAAAACTAGTTCAAGATCCTCTATGTGACAGAAGCACTATACTGTTTTAAGAACCAACTCCAACAACTAGTTCAAGATCCTCTACATGACAGAATCACTATGCAGTTTTTAGAATCTACACCAAAACTCTAGTTCAAGATCCTCTACATGACAAAAGTACTATGACGTTTTAAGAACCTACTCCAAAAAACTAGTTCAAGATCCTCTACATGACAGAAGCAGTCCGCTGTTTTAGGAACCTACTGCAAAAAACTAGTCCAAGATCCTCTTTATGACAGAGGCACTATGCTGTTTTAAGAACTTACTCCAAACAACTATTTCAAGATCCTCTATATATGACAGAAGCACTTGGCTGTTTTAGGAATCTTATTGCAAAAACTAGTCCTAAATCTTTTGAATGACAAAAACATTTTTCTGTTTTAAGAACCGACTGCAAAAACTAGTCCAAGATCCTCAAAATGAGAGAAGCACTATGCAGTTTTTAGAATCTACACCAAAACACTAGTTCAAGATCCTCTTTATGACAAAGGCACTATGCTTTTTTAAGAACCTACTCCAAACAACTAGTTCAAGATCCTCTATATGACAAAACCACTCAGCCGTTTTACGTATTTTATTGCAAAATCTAGTCCTAAATCTTTTGAATGACAAAACATTTTTGCTGTATAATGAACCGACTGCAAGAACTAGTCCAAGATCCTCAAAATGAGAGAAGCACTGTGCAGTTTTTAGAATCTACTCCAAAAAAACTAGTCCAAGATCCACTATATGACAGAGATACTATGTTGTTTTAAGAACCTACTCCAAAAAACAGTTCAAGATCCTCTACATGACAGAAGCACTTGGCTGTTTTAGGAATCTACTGCAAAAAAAACTAGTCCTAAATATTTTATATGACAAAAACATTTTTCTGTTTTAAGAACCTACTGCAAAAACTAGTCCAAGACCCTCTATATGACAGAGGCACTATGAAGTTTTTAGAATCTACTCCAAAACTCTAGTTCAAGATCCTCTACATGACAGGAGCACTCTGCTGTTTTAAGATCCTACTCCAAAAAACTAGTTCAAGATCCTCTATGTGACAGAAGCACTATACTGTTTTAAGAACCAACTCCAACAACTAGTTCAAGATCCTCTACATGACAGAATCACTATGCAGTTTTTAGAATCTACACCAAAACTCTAGTTCAAGATCCTCTACATGACAAAAGTACTATGACGTTTTAAGAACCTACTCCAAAAAACTAGTTCAAGATCCTCTACATGACAGAAGCAGTCGGCTGTTTTAGGAACCTACTGCAAAAAACTAGTCCAAGGTCCTCTTTATGACAGAGGCACTATGCTGTTTTAAGAACTTACTCCAAACAACTATTTCAAGATCCTCTATATATGACAGAAGCACTTGGCTGTTTTAGGAATCTTATTGCAAAAACTGGTCCTAAATCTTTTGAATGACAAAAACATTTTTCTGTTTTAAGAACCGACTGCAAAAACTAGTCCAAGATCCTCAAAATGAGAGAAGCACTATGCAGTTTTTAGAATCTACACCAAAACACTAGTTCAAGATCCTCTTTATGACAAAGGCACTATGCTTTTTTAAGAACCTACTCCAAACAACTAGTTCAAGATCCTCTATATGACAGAACCACTCAGCCGTTTTACGTATTTTATTGCAAAATCTAGTCCTAAATCTTTTGAATGACAAAACATTTTTGCTGTATAATGAACCGACTGCAAGAACTAGTCCAAGATCCTCAAAATGACAGAAGCACTATGCAGTTTTTAGAATCTACTCCCAAAAAACTAGTCCAAGTTCCTCTATATGACAGAGATAGTATGCTGTTTTAAGAACCTACTCCAAAAAAACAGTTCAAGATCCTCTACATCAGTGGTCCCCAACCTTTTTGCAGCTGGGGACCGGTGAACGGTTGAAAATTTGGGGGGGGGGTTTTTTTTTTTTTTTTTTTTCATAAAGAAATACAATCGTGTGTGCTTACGGACTGTATCCCTGCAGACTGTATTGATCTATATTGACATACACATACACAATATGTATACATTGTGTTTTTTATGTTAATTTAATTTAATTGAAAACATTTTTCTTAATTTTTTTCCTTCTTGCGCGGCCCGGTACCAATCGGTGGTTGGGGACCACTGCTCTACATGACAGAAGCACTTGGCTGTTTTAGGAACATACTGCAAAAAAAAAAAAATAGTCCTAATTATTTTATATGACAAAAACATTTTCTGTTTTTAAGAACCTACTGCAAAAACTAGTCCAAGATCCTCTTTATGACAGAGGCACTATGCTGTTTTAAGAACCTACTCCAAAAAACTAGTTCAAGATCCTTTACATGACAGAGCTCTATGCTGTTTTAAGAACCTACTCCAAAAAACTAGTTCAAGATCCTCTACATGACAGAGCTCTATGCTGTTTTAAGAACCTACTCCAAAAAACTAGTTCAAGATCCTCTACATGACCAAGGCATTATGAAGTTAAAGTACAAATGATTGTCACACACACACTAGGTATGGTGAAATGTGTCCTCTGCATTCAACCCTTCACCCTTGTTCACCCCCTGGGAGGTGAGGGGAGCAGTGAGCAGCAGCGGTGGCCACGCTTGAGAATCATTTTTGGTGATTTAACCCCCAATTCCAACCCTTTATGCTGAGTGCCAAGCAGGGAGGTAATGGGTCCCATTTTTATAGTCTTTGGTACGACTCGGCCGGGGTTTGAACTCACGACCTACCGATCTCAGGGCGGACACTCTAACCCAGGGGTCACCAACGCGGTGCCCGCGGGCACCAGGTAGCCCGTAAGGACCAGATGAGTAGCCCGCCGGCCTGTTCTAAAAATAGCAGCACTTACCATTTTTAAATTTTATTTATTTACTAGCAAGCTGGTCTCGCTTTGCCCGACATTTTTAATTTTAAGAGAGACAAAACTCAAATAGAATTTGAAAATCCAAGAAAATATTTTAAAGACTTGGTCTTCACTTGTTTAAATAAATTCTTTTTTTTTTTTACTTTGCTTCTTATAACTTTCAGAAAGACAATTTTAGAGAAAAAATACAACCTCAAAAATTATTTTAGGATTTTTAAACACATACCTTTTTACCTTTTGAATTCCTTCCTCTTCTTTCCTGACAATTTAAATCAATGTTCAAGTAAATTTATTTTTTTTATTGTAAAGAATAATAAATACATTTTAATTTAATTCTTCATTTTAGCTTCTGTTTTTTCGACGAAGAATATTTGTGAAATATTTCTTCAAACTTATTATGATTAAAATTCAAAAAAATTATTCTGGCAAATCTAGAAAATCTGTAGAATCAAATTTAAATCTTATTTCAAAGTCTTTTGAATTTCTTTTAAAATTTTTGTTCTGGAAAATCTAGAAGAAATAATGATTTGTCTTTGTTAGAAATATAGCTTGGTCCAATTTGTTGTATATTCTAACAAAGTGTAGATTGGATTTTAACCTATTTAAAACATGTCATCAAAATTCTAAAATTAATCTTAATCAGGAAAAATTACTAATGATGTTCCATAAATTCTTTTTTTAAGTTTTTCTCTTCTTTTTTTCGGTTGAATTTTGAATTTTAAAGAGTCGAAATTGAAGATAAACTATGTTTCAAAATTTAATTGTCATTTTTTTCGTGTTTTCTCCTCTTTTAAACCGTTCAATTAAGTGTAAATATCATTAATTACTAATAATAACATAGAGTTAAAGGTAAATTGAGCAAATTGGCTATTTCTGGCAATTTATTGAAGTGTGTATCAAACTGGTAGCCCTTCGCATTAATCACTACCCAAGAAGTAGCTCTTGCTTTCAAAAAGGTTGGTGACCCCTGCTCTAACCACTAGGCCGCTGAGCAGGTCTGCTGTTTTAAGAACTTACTCCAAAAAAATTAGTTTAAGATCCTCTACGGGGGCATTTTTACCATTTCAGTCAGTGACGTCAGTTGAATATGGCCGCTTCCGTCTTAACAGATGAATTACATAACTTTTAACTCCGCGCTTAAAATCTGTTTCTACTCGATGTCAACACTTTGCTAAATACTGAGACCATGACAATTTTGTTTTTGTTTTAGCGTCCTTGTTTCTGGCTTTCTACATTCTAAAGGCCCAGTAGAAGTGCAAGAGCCTCCCACATAAAAGACCACCCACCGCAAGGCCACCCAGCTTGCTGCAGGAAGGCAAATATTACATGGAGAGCTGAAAAATATTTATTCAATAAACATGAATTATGCAACTGAGATAGGCTCCAGCACCCCCGCGACCCCAAAAGGGACACGCGGTAGAAAATGGATGGATATGAGTGGAAAAACTGCTTTGAAATGCTAACAGAGTCAAAAGCGAGACCGAGTACTGTCCTCTGGTGGGTCTAAGACGGGGGTCAGCAACCCGCGGCTCTTTAGCTCCGTCCTAGTGGCTCCCTGGAGCTTTTTCAAAAATGTATGAAAATGGAAACAAATTAGGGAAAAATATTTTTTTGTTTGAACATATTTCCTGTAGGAGAACAAACATGACACAAACCTTCCTAATTGTTAGAAATCCCACTGTTTATGTTATACATAAATTTGGCTAACGCTGCTTTGTCCTACTAATTTCGGCGGTCTTTGAACTCACTTGTTACAACTTTCTCTGACGCTGCCGCCCCTTCTTTGTCTCGTTTTGTCCACCAAACGTTTTATGCTGTGCGTGGATGCACTAAAGTGAAGCTTTGTTGATGTTATTGACTTGTTGGAGAGCTAATCAGGCATACTTGGTCAATGCATGACTGCAAGCTAATCGATGCTAACGTGCTATTTAGGATATGATGGATTTATTACAATCTTTGCAAGCTGGGTAACTTTTGCTGTGGTCTGGAACAACATGGCACACAAACAACTATGAGAAATGCAGCCAATATTACATACAGATAATATGTCATGAGACATGCAAATATAAATTTAATACACAGAGAACATAAGTAAAGTAAGTTAAATGAACTCAAATATACCTACAAACGAGGCATAATGATGCAATATGTATATAGAATAGAATGGAATACAATAGAATACATTATAATACAATAGAAAATACTTTATTGATCCCTGGGGGAAATTCAGCACCACAGTTCGCTCACAATAAACAATAAACATAATTCACATGTGAATAATGCTGTATAATAGACTGTGTTTATATTATTCACATGCGAATAATGCTATACAATAGACTGTGTTTATATTATTCACATGTGAATAATGCTGTATAATAGACTGTCTTTATATTATTCACATGTGAATAAAGCTGTAAAAATAGACTGTATTTATATTATTCACCTGTGCATAATGCTGTATAATAGACTGTGTTTATATTATTCACATGCGCATGATGCTGTATAATAGACTGTGTTTATATTATTCACATGTGAATAATGTTGTATAATAGACTGTGTTTATATTATTCACATGTGAATAATGCTGTATAATAGACTGTGTTTATATTATTCACATGCGAATAATGCTGTATAATAGACTGTGTTTATATTATTCACATGCGAATAATGCTGTATAATAGACTGTGTTTATATTATTCACATGTGAATAATGCTGTATAAACTGTGTTTATATTATTCACATGTGAATAATGCTGTATAATAGACTGTGTTTATATTATTCACATGTGAATAATGTTGTATAATAGACTGTATTTACTGTATATTATTCACATGTGAATAAAGCTGTATAATAGACTGTATTTATATTATTCACCTGTGAATAATGCTGTATAATAAACTGTGTTTATATTATTCACATGTGAATAATGCTGTATAATAGATTGTGTTTATATTATTCACATGTGAATAATGCTGTATAATAGACTGTGTTTATATTATTCACATGTGAATAATGCTGTATAATAGACTGTGTTTATATTATTCACATGTGAATAATGCTGTATAATAGACTGTGTTTATATTATTCACATGTGAATAATGCTGTATAATAGACTGTATTTATAATATTCACATGTGTTATAACTTCACCTTTATCTTTAGTTTTTAAGCCAAAATGCGTCCATTCTCCCTTTTCTGTCTACACAATGTAAGTACTCTGTGTGTGTGCGCTGCCGAACTTGCTCGCCTGCTGGTAAAACCAGGGTCCAGAAGGCCAGTTGGCCGCACAGAAACATTGTTAGGACCACAAGCACCATGCAGCTCAGTCATCACACAAGTTTTGGCCTCGGACAAAGACACAAAAAAAACAACAAAAGGGACGATGGCCGCCTCATATCCCGCTCAGTCATCGTCACACCCGCCACACCAGTCAGCACATTTTGACGGCCCGTTAAAAAGCAATCACGCCGCCTTTGAAGCCTCACCCCTGCACGCCGTCGCACACCCTCCGACACCACTTCTTACGTCGCCGCGGCAACCACCGTCACTGACTTTGCACCTTTTCTTGCATTGTCAGAACAAGCTCAATTGAACTTTGGTGTAAAAACAGCTCATGTCATATAGAGGATCTTTGACCAGCGGTTCTGCAGTAGGTCCTTAAAAAACAGTGCTGTGCTCCTGTCATATAGAGGATCTTGGACCAACATTTTGGTAGTACATTCCTTAAAACAGCGTGGCACTCCTTGCCATATAAAGGATCTTTTATTACTGTTTTTTAGGTAGATCCTTAAAACCAGCACTGCACTCCCGTCATATGGAGGATCTTTGACCAGTGGTTTTGCAGTGGGTCCTTAAAAAGGTCATGTAGAGGAGTTTTGTCTAACGTTTTTGAAGTACGTTCTTAAAAAACAACACTGCACTCCTGTCATGTAGAGGATCTTGGACCAGAGGTTTTGCAGTAGATCCTTAAAAACAGCGCTGTGCTCCTGTTATGTAGAGGATCTTGGACTAACGTTTTTGTAGTACGTTCTTAAAATCAGCACTGCACCCCTGTCATGTAAAGGATCTTGGACTAATCTTGGACTAACGTTTTTGTAGTACGTTCTTAAAATCAGCACTGCACCCCTGTCATGTAGGGGATCTTGGACTAATGTTTTTGTAGTACGTTCTTATAATCGGCACTGCACCCCTGTCATGTAAAGGATCTTGGACTAATCTTGGACTAATGTTTTTGTAGTACATTCTTAAAATCAGCACTGCACTCCTGTCATGTAGAGGATCTTGGACCAGTGGTTTTGCAGTAGATCGTTAAAAACAGCGCTGTGCTCCTGTCATACAGAGGATCTTGGACTAACGTTTTTGTAGTACGTTCTTAAAATCAGCACTGCACCCCTGTCATGTAAAGGATCTTGGACTAATCTTGGACTAACGTTTTTGTAGTACGTTCTTAAAATCAGCACTGCACCCCTGTCATGTAGGGGATCTTGGACTAATGTTTTTGTAGTACGTTCTTATAATCGGCACTGCACCCCTGTCATGTAAAGGATCTTGGACTAATCTTGGACTAATGTTTTTGTAGTACATTCTTAAAATCAGCACTGCACTCCTGTCATGTAGAGGATCTTGGACCAGTGGTTTTGCAGTAGATCGTTAAAAACAGCGCTGTGCTCCTGTCATACAGAGGATCTTGGACTAACGTTTTTGTAGTACGTTCTTAAAATCAGCACTGCACCCCTGTCATGTAAAGGATCTTGGACTAATCTTGGACTAACGTTTTTGTAGTATGTTCTTAAAATCAGCACTGCACCCCTGTCATGTAAAGGATCTTGAACTAATCTTGGAATAACGTTTTTGTAATATGTTCTTAAAATCAGCACTGCACCCCTGTCATGTAAAGGATCTTGAACTAATCTTGGACTAATGTTTTTGTAATATGTTCTTAAAATCAGCACTGCACCCCTGTCATGTAAAGGATCTTGGACTAATCTTGGACTAACATTTTTGTAGTACGTTCTTAAAATCAGCACTGCACCCCTGTCATGTAAAGGATCTTGGACTAATCTTGGACTAACGTTTTTGTAGTAAGTTCTTAAAATCAGCACTGCACCCCTGTTATGTAGGGGATCTTGGACTAATCTTGGACTAACATTTTTGTAGTACGTTCTTAAAATCAGCACTGCACCCCTGTCATGTAAAGGATCTTGGACTAATCTTGGACTAACGTTGTTGTAGTACGTTCTTAAAATCAGCACTGCACCCCTGTCATGTAAAGGATCTTGGACTAATCTTGGACTAACGTTTTTGTTATACGTTCTTAAAAAACAGCACTGCACTCCTGTCATGTAGAGGATCTTGGACCAGAGGTTTTGCAGTAGATCTTAAAAACAGCGCTGTGCTCCTGTCATACAGAGGATCTTGGACTAACGTTTTTGTAGTACGTTCTTAAAATCAGCACTGCACCCCTGTCATGTAAAGGATCTTGGACTAATCTTGAACTAACATTTTTGTAGTATGTTCTTAAAATCAGCACTGCACCCTGTCATGTAAAGGATCTTGGACTAATCTTGGACTAACATTTTTGTAGTACGTTCTTAAAATCAGCACTGCACCCCTGTCATGTAAAGGATCTTGGACTAATCTTGGACTAACATTTTTGTAGTACGTTGTTAAAAAACAGCACTGCACTCCTGTCATGTAGAGGATCTTGGACCAGAGGTTTTGCAGTAGATCTTAAAAACAGCGCTGTGCTCCTGTTATGCAGAGGACCTTGGACTAACGTTTTTGTAGTACGTTCTTAAAATCAGCACTGCACCCCTGTCATGTAAAGGATCTTGGACTAATCTTGGACTAACGTTTTTGTAGTACGTTCTTAAAATCAGCACTGCACCCCTGTCATGTAGGGGATCTTGGACTAATGTTTTTGTAGTACGTTCTTATAATCGGCACTGCACCTCTGTCATGTAAAGGATCTTGGACTAATCTTGGACTAATGTTTTTGTAGTACATTCTTAAAATCAGCACTGCACTCCTGTCATGTAGAGGATCTTGGACCGGTGGTTTTGCAGTAGATCGTTAAAAACAGCGCTGTGCTCCTGTCATACAGAGGATCTTGGACTAACGTTTTTGTAGTGTGTTCTTAAAATCAGCACTGCACCCCTGTCATGTAGAGGATCTTGGACTAACGTTTTTTGTACTATGTTCTTAAAAACAGCACTGCATTCCTGTCATGTAAATGATCTTTGACAAGTGGTTTTGCAGTAGGTTCTAAAAAAACAGCGCTGTGCTGATGTCATATAAATGATCTTTTATTAGTGTTTTTGCAGTAGATCCTGAAAAACAGCGCTGTGCTCCTGTCACATAGAGGATCTTGGACAAATTTTTTTGTAGTACGTTCTTAAAAACAGCATTGCACCCCTGTCATGTAGAGGATCTTGGACTAACGTTTTTGTAGTATGTTCTTAAAAACAGCACTACATTCCTGTCATGTAAAAGATCTTTGACAAGTGGTTTTGCAGTAGGTTCTTTAAAATAGCGCTGTGCTACTGTCATATAGAGGATCTTTGACCACTGGTTCTGCAGTAGGTCCTTAAAAACAGTACTGCGCTCCTGTCATATAGAGGATCTTGGACTAACGTTTTTGTAGTACGTTATTAAAAACAAGATTGTGCTTCTGTCATTTTGAGGGTCTTGGACTAACATTGTTGTAGGACATTCCGAAAAACAATGTTGCACACCTTGTCGTAAAGAGGATCTTTTATTAGTGTTTTTGTAGTAGATCCATAAAAACAGAACTGCACTCCTGTCATATGGAGGGATCTTTGACCGGTGGTTTTGCAGTGGGTCCTTAAAAACAGCACTGTCCTCCTGTCATGTAGAGGACCTTTGACTAACGTTTTTGTAGTGCGTTCTTAAAAACAGCACTGCACCCCTGTCATGTAGAGGATCTTTGACCAGCGGTTCTGCAGTAGGTCCTTAAAAACAGCGCTGTGCTCCTGTCATATAGAGGATCTTGGACCAACATGTTAGTAGTACATTCCTTAAAACAGCCTTGCGCTCCTTGCTTTATAAAGGATCTTTTATTAGTGTTTTTGCAGTAGATCCTTAAAAACAGCACTGCACTTCCGTCACATGGAGGATCTTTGACCGGTGGTTTTGCAGTATATCCTTAAAAATAGCACTGTGCTCCTGTCATAGAGAGGATTTTGGACCAGTAGTTCTACAGTAGGTCCTTAATAACAGCGCTGTGCTCCTGTCATATAGAGGATCTTGGACTAATGTTTTTGTAGTCGGTTCTTAAAAACAGCACTGCACCCCTGTCATGTAGAGGATCTTGGACTAACATTTTTGTAGTTCATTCTTAAAAACAGGACCACACTCCTGTCATGTAGAGAATCTTTGACCAGTAGTTCTGCAGTAGGTCGTTAAAAACAGCGCTGTGCTCCTGTTATATAAAAGATCTTGGACTAACGTTTTTGTAGTACGTTCTTAAAAACAAAAATGTGCTTCTGTCATTCAACATTTTAGTAGTAGATTCCTAAAATGTGTTGCACTCTTTGTTGTATAAAGGATCTTTTATTAGTGTGTTTGCAGTAGATCCTTAATAACAGCATTGCGCTCCAGCTATGGAGAGGATCTTTGATGGGTGGTTTTGCAGTGGATCCTTAAAAGCAGCGCTGTGCTACCGTCTAATTAAGGATCCTAGGCTAATGTTTTTAGACTAATGTTTTCGTAGAGAATCTTTGACTACAGTCCTTAAAAACAGAAGAGCAATCCTGTCATTTAGGGGATCTTTGACTAACATTTTTATAGTATATTGCTTCAACAGCATAGCACTTCTGTTACATAGATGATCTTGGGCTTGTGTTATCAAAAGTATAGATTCTTAAACCATAGCACTCCTGTCAAATAGAGAATCTTTGACCAGTGTTTTTGCAATACGTCCTTAAAAATAGTGTTGTGCTCCTGTCATATAAAGGATCTTCGATAAACACTTTCGTAGTAGATTCCTAAACGCAGCACTTCTGTTATAAAGAAGATCTTTGACAAGAGTGTTTGCAGTAGGTCCTTTAAAAAAATAGAGGAGCAGTCCTGTCATTTAGAGGATCTTGGACTAACATTTTTATAGTATTTTGCTTAAAACAGCATAGCACTTCTGTTACATAGATGATCTTGGACTTGTGTTTTCAAAGTATAGGTTCTTAAACCATAGCACTCCTGTCAAATAGAGAATCTTTGACCAGTGTTTTTGCAATAGGTCCTTAAAACAGTGTTGTGCTCCTGTCATATAGAGGATCTTAGACTAACGTTTTCGACGGTCCCCAGCTACAAAAAGGTTGGGGACCACTGATCTAGAGGATAGTTGACTAACATTTTTGTAGTAGTGTCCTAAAACCAGTGTTGCACTCCTGTCATATAAAGGATCTTTGGCAAGAGGTCCTTAAAAACAGCACAGTGCTCCTACAGAGAGACTTGAAATAACGACGCATGAATATTATTTGCTCCAGCAAAAAGTGTGAATACGTTGAATACAAAATAAAAGCCCCGTCCTCAGTTTTCTCCCCCGCAGCCTAAAGACACGCACTGTAACGTTCTCGCAGTTCAGCACGGGCTAGTTTCTCACCCTGACATTTGTGCAGGGGCCAAATGTGTGGGGGAAATAATGCGCAGCTCTTTTGCATAACCAAAATGTCACAACTGCTGCAGTCCGTCCGAGGAGGCCGAGAAACACAAGTTTGTTTCTTTTTCGGGTCCCCCCCGCGGGGGGGAGCTCGTGCAGCAGGAAGGCACCGAAGTCCCCCAAGAAGGGTCTTCGTGGTGAATACTTGTCCCGCTGCGGATGTCAACGTGCGGCTCGTTAGAATGCTGGCCGCGACTCACCGCTTAGCAACAAAGACACTCCTCAAGTATCTGCTTAAATGCCACCTTCGTGTCTCCGAGGACCTTATTTGGACATCTGTGGCGGGCAAACAGACGCAGGAAAGACACTTTCTGAGCTCGGCGTGTGTTTTTTGTTGAAGGTCAGTGTGTGTTAGAATAATGATGTATATATTATCACACAATTCTATGGTTAAGGGCCGTTGCTAAAGTTATAATCAATTGTGCCGAAGTGGTATTTTTCTATCTGTGCAAAGCTGGAAATCCAAAAGTATCAGTGTTGTGTCCAGACTTGGCCTGCTGACTGCTAAGGCCGAACACCGCCGTGACGCAGACAGAGCAGAGACAAGGCGATAGCACCAGCGTCAACACATTTGCATTTCTTGTATAATCATATATTGCAGGGGTGGGCAATTAATTTTTACCGGGGGCCGCATGAGCAACCCGAGCACTGCTGGAGGGCCACATCGACAATATTTCAATTCAATTTTGCTCAATATTATTTTTGATATATACCGTAAGATAAATAATAATAATAATAATAATAATAATAATAATTAATAATAATAGTAATACTTCAACATAGTGTGTGTAACAGCATTCCATGACTAATATAAATAAATTAACATTAATAATAAATGACAGTAAAATTAGCACACGTATGACTGAGGAGTCATAGTGTAACTTTGCGTGGTGTTTGAGTTGTCCGACTTTTTGTGTGGCCATAAACGCACCAGTGGTTTAGGGGTATGCGTGTTGGTGACAGATGACAAGTTGGTTTTGGCCTGGTTTGTACGGCAGAAAAGGACTACTTTTTTGAGATAGTAGTGTTTTACTCATGTTTTTGGTGTGGTTATGTCCGAATATAAACAGTTTTGCTCAATAAAGTGATCGATATAATTCCTGGCCTCGAAGCATCTCGATAGACGTTACAATAATTGAACGGTGTTGACGAACACCGTTAGGGCCGCTTGTTGTCACTGTCACTCAAAGTTGCATTGCAAAATTACATAGAATAAATGTGTTTATTTTGTTTAGAATTCAGATGGGATTTGATTTAGTGCGCGGCATATATTTGCTGCGCGCAGCAGACGCTTGAGCAGTGCGCAATTGCGCAGGCACGCACCTTAGAGGGAACGTTGCTTGGCAGTCCATGTCTTGTTGAAAACACGTCATTCTTCATCAACTTTTCTCTTTTTAGCGTCTCGGGTGTAAACCGTGCATCACTTGTCGCTGCATGTGCACCTTCACTCGCAGGTTACACACGGACACACGCCCATAAATAATACTTTTCAAAATAAAAGCAGCACAGTTGTATTGCACGCACGACATAGATGTTTTTTCAACTTTATTTTGTAATTAGTGATTGCAGCTGTTCACATTCACTCACAATCACGCACACGCATACGTCCACACGGAAGTAATACAAATAACGATTTTCAAAACAAAAGCAGCACCATTGTATTGCACACTCGACATAGATACTTTTTTAAATTTATTTTGTAATTTATAATTGGCCTCACGCGGGCCGGACAGGGACGCACAAAGGGCCGGATGCGGCCCGCGGGCCGCAGAATGCCCAGGTCTGATATATTGTGTCTAACTGGAGTTGTCGAGATTACCCCCTTCCCTCAGCGACAGCTTCAGTGATGTAACCAGGGACCTCCCAAATAAATAGAGGAAGCACGCGGGCTGGACTTTTAGAACGTAGTTTGGATCTGTAACTAGAATACAGCCCAAATAACGCCTCTCCTCATTGAGCCAAATTGAACTCTGTCTCGGCATGATTCCTTGCTTCTCGACTGTTTAATAGATGTCATCAGTGTTTGAACCTGACAGTGTGCACAAATGCTAGCAAAAAGGGGAGAAAGCACCTCCCCAAAACGATTAAATCCTTGATTAAATTAAGTGTGTTTTACTTAGTCATGGCGGCAGCGAACAATTTTAAATGACAAATAAGCAGCAAATGACAAAGAATATTAACACTTCTAAAACACCCAAAACCAGTAAAGTTGGCACTTTGTGTAATTTGTAAATAAAAACAGAATACAATGATGTGCAAATACTTTTCAACTTATATTCAACTTAATAGACTGCAAAAACAAGATATTTAATGTCCAACTCGGGCTCCGGGTGTTGTTGATAAATGGCTTTCGCTTTGCATAGTCGTATTTTAGGCTTCATAATGCGCCACACATTTTCAATGGGAGACAGGTCTGGACTACAGGCAGGCCAGTCTAGTACCCGCACTCTTTTACTATGAAGCCACGCTGTTGTAACACGTGGCTCGGCATTGTCTTGCTGAAATAAGCAGGGGCGTCCATGGTAACGTTGCTTGGATGGCAACATATGTTGCTCCAAAACCTGTATGTACCTTTCAGCATTAACAGTGTCTTCAAAGATGCGTAAGTTACCCATGTCTTGGGCACTAATACACCCCCATACCGTCACAGATGCTGGCTTTTCAACTCTGCGTCTATAACAATCCGGATGGTTCTTTTCCTCTTTGGTCCGGAGAACACGACGTCCACAGTTTCCAAAAACAATTTGAAATGTGGACTCGTCAGACCACAGAACACTTCCACACTTTGCATCAGTCCATCTTAGATGAGCTCGGGCCCAGCGAAGCCGGCGGCGGTTCTGGGTGTTGTTGATAAATGGCTTTGGCCTTGCATAGTATAGTTTTAATTTGCACTTACCGACGAACTGTTGGAATTTGATGCCTGCAACATGTTTCAAAAAAGCTGGCACGAGTAGCAAAAAATACTGAGAAAGTTGTTGAGGAATGCTCATCAAACACTTATTTGGAACATCCCACAGGTGAACAGGCTAATTGGGAACAGGTGTGAGCAAATTGTCGAACCGTTTAAGAACAACATTTCTCAACGAGCTATTGCAAGGAAATTAGGGATTTCACCATCTACGGTCCGTAATATCATCAAAAGGTTCAGATCATTTGGAGAAAGCACTGCACGTAACATTGAATGCCCGTGACCTTGGATCCCTCAGGCGGTACTGCATCAAAAAGCGACATCAGTGTGTAAAGGATATCACCACATGGGCTCAGGAACACTTCAGAAACCCACTGTCAGTAACTACAGTTTGTCGCTACATCTGTAAGTGCAAGTTAAAACTCTACTATTCAAAGCGAAAGCCATTTATCAACAACACCCAGAAACGCCGCCGGCTTCGTTGGGCCCGAGCTCATCTAAGATGGACTGATGCAAAGTGGAAAAGTGTTCTGTGGTCTGACGAGTCCACATTTCAAGTTGTTTTTGGAAACTGTGGACGTCGTGTTCTCCAGACCAAAGAGGAAAAGAACCATCCGGATTGTTTTAGGCGCAAAGTGGAAAAGCCAGCATGTGTGATGGTATGGGGGTGTATTAGTGCCCAAGACATGGGTAACTTACACATCTGTGAAGGCACCATTAATGCTGAAAGGTATATACAGGTTTTGGAGCAACATATGTTGCCATCCAAGCAACGTTATCATGGACGCCCCTGCTTATTTCAGCAAGACAATGCCAAGCCACGTGCTACAACAGCGTGGCTTCATAGTAAAAGAGTGCGGGTACTAGACTGGCCTGCCTGTAGTCCAGACCTGTCTCCCTTTGAAAATGTGTGGCGCTTTATGAAGCCTAAAATACCACAACGGAGACCCCCGGACTGTTGAACAACTTAAGCTGTACATCAAGCAAGAATGGGAAAGAATTCCACCTGAGAAGCTTCAAAAATGTGTCTCCTCTGTTCCCAAACGTTTACTGAGTGTTGTTAAAAGGAAAGGCCATGTAACACAGTGGTGAACATGCCCCTGTGACAACTTTTTTGCAATGTGTTGCTGCCATTAAATTCTAAGTTAATTATTATTTGCAAAAAAAAAAAACATGTTTCTCAGTGCGGACTCTAAATATCTTGTCTTTGCAGTCTATTCAATTTGAATATAAGTTGAAAAGGATTTGCAAATCATTGTATTCTGTTTTTATTTACCATTTACACAACGTGCCAACTTCACTGGTTTTGTTGAACAAAAACTATTTGTGTTTTTGAAAAGTGTGATGACAACCATAGACCCAGAAAAGCGACAGTGAAGACCCAGCCCGGTCCTGTGAAAAGTTAAATAAGTTATTAACTGTGCAAACGACACTTTTTTAGCCAGCTCTGCAGGACTCACGCTGCATTTTAATCAACATTTCCAATCTGCTGTGTGGCACAACTGCAAACAGGAACAAGGCGACTCAGAGAGCGTTAATAAATCATGATTAGCGAGCAGCCCCCTTTGAATAAATTGCATCCCCGTCGCGGTCTTTGGGCACTCCCCCAAGTCACCGTGCGGGTTCTACACGGACTAAACAGCAGTTACGGGAAAACGTCAGGCTGGGGAGTGAAGACGGAAAAGACTCCACATTTGTGTACCTGCCATTTGTGCTCCAGCAGAAGCCTGCACGTCCACGCCTGAAAGGACTCACTCTCCGGGACGCGTCCATATTTAACACGTCTCGCATCATTTGCATGGTACAAGTGCCATGTAAATATCTTCAAACGCAAGTGTGTGTCGCTAATTACCGGAGCACCACACGCACAAAGTTCGGACTAGGACGTTTGACTTTTGTTTTTGGGAGCTCAAACCAAAATACTCCAGGAACAAAGTATTACTGTGGGTTCATGTACTCCGACATCTCACACCGGATAACATATTTAGCAATATTTAAGGTTCTTGCTTGTGGAATAAACAAAAAAAAACACTGATAAATCGCTCCCAATAATGCTGTTGAATAAAAATTTAAAAAAAGTGCACATCGGATTAAAATGCAATGAGCGGGTCTAATCAGGTGTATTTTCATATATAAGGCGCACCGCATTATAAGGCGCATTAAAGGCCTACTGAAAGCCACTACTACCGACCACGCAGTCTGATAGTTTATATATCAATGATGAAATCTTAACATTGCAACACATGCCAATACGGCCGGGTTAACTTACAAAGTGCAATTTTAAATTTCCCGCCACACTTCCGGTTGAAAACGTCTAGATATGATGACATATACGCGTGACGTAAACGGTTGATACGGAAGTATTGGTACCCCATTGAATCCAATACAAAAAAGCTCTGTTTTCAATTAAAAATTCCACAGTATTCTGGACATCTGTGTTGGTGAATTTTTTGCAATTTGTTTAATGAAAAATGAAGACTGCAAAGAAGAAAGCTGTAGGTGGGATTGGTGTATTAGTGGCTGGCTGCAGCAACACAAACAGGAGGACTTTGAAGTGGATAGCAGACGCGCTATCCGACGCTAGCCGCCGACCGCATCAGTGATCGGGTGAAGTCCTTCGTCGCACCGTCGATCACTGGAACGCAGGTGAGCACAGGTGTTGATGAGCAGATGAGGGCTGGCTGGCGTACGTGGATAGCTAATGTTTTTAGCATAGCTCTGTGAGGTCCCGTTGCTAAGTTAGCTTCAATGGCGTCGTTAGCAACAGCATTGTTAAGCTTCGCCAGGCTGGAAAGCATTAACCGTGTATTTACAGGTCCATGGTTTAACAGTATTGTTGATTTTCTGTCTATCCTTCCAGTCAGGGATTTATTTATTTAGTTTCTATATGCAGTTAAGCCCGATGCTATCACGTTAGCTCCGTAGCTAAAGTGTTTTGTCGATGTATTGTCGTGGGGATAAAAGTCACTGTGAATGTCCATTTCGCGTTCTCGACTCTCATTTTCAAGAGGATATAGTATCCGAGGTGGTTTAAAATACAAATCCGTGATCCACAATAGAAAAAGGAGAAAGTGTGGAATCCAATGAGCCAGCTTGTACCTAAGTTACGGTCAGAGCGAAAAAAGATATGTCTTGCACTGCATTCTAGTCCGTTACTCTAACGTTCCTCATCCACAAATCTTTCATCCTCGCTCAAATTAATGGGGTAATCGTCGCTTTCTCGGTCCGAATCGCTTTAGCTGCGTAGAAAACAATAGGAAAATGTGAGGAGCCTGTCAACTGACTACGTCACGCTACTTCCGGTAGGGGCAAAGCTTTTTTTTATCAGAGACCAAAAGTTGCGATCTTTATCGTCGTTGTTCTCTACTAAATCCTTTCAGCAAAAATATGGCAATATCGCGAAATGATCAAGTATGACACATAGAATGGATCTGCTATCCCCGTTTAAATTAAAAAAAATCATTTCAGTAGGCCTTTAAAGGCCTACTGAAAGCCACTACTACCGACCACGCAGTCTGATAGTTTATATATCAATGATGAAATCTTAACATTGCAACACATGCCAATACGGCCGGGTTAACTTATAAAGTGCAATTTTAAATTTCCCGCTAAACTTCCGGTTGAAAACGTCTATATATGATGACGTATGCGCGTGATGTCAATCGTTGAAGCGGAAGTATTGGGACACATTGTATCCAATACAAACAGCTCTGTTTTCATTGCAAAATTCCACAGTATTCTGGACATCTGTGTTGGTGAATCTTTTGCAATTTGTTTAATGAACAATGGAGACTGCAAAGAAGAAAGCTGTAGGTGGGATCGGTGTATTAGCGGCTGGCTGCAGCAACACAACCAGGAGGACTTTGACTTGGATGGCAGACGCGCTATCCGACGCTAGCCGCCGACCGCATCGATGATCGGGTGAAGTCCTTCGTCGCGCGTCGATCGCTGGAACGCAGGTGAGCACGGGTGTTGATGAGCAGATGAGGGCTGGCGTAGGTGGAGCGCTAATGTTTCTATCATAGCTCTGACGAGGTCCCGTAGCTAAGTTAGCTTCAATGGCGTCGTTAGCAACAGCATTGCTAGGCTTCGACAGGCGGCACAGCATTAACCGTGTGGTTACAGGTCCAGTGTTTGGTTCGGTGTCTCCTGATAGAACTGGCTACAAAGTAAACGAAAACAGAATGCTGGACGACAGCAAAGACTTACTGTGGAGCAAAGACGGCGTCCACAATGTACATCCGAACATGACATGACAATCAACAATGTCCCCACAAAGAAGAATAGCAACATCTGAAATATTCTTGATTGGTAAAACAAAGTAGATGCGGGAAATATTTCTCAAAGGAAGACATGAAACTGCTACAGGAAAATACCAAAAAAAAAAAAAAAAAGCCATTAGAATAGGAGCGCAAGACAAGAACTAAAACACTTCAAACAGGAAAACAGCAAAAAACTCCAAATAAGTCACGGCGTGATGTGACAGGTCGTGACAGTACACCTACTTTGAGACAAGAGCTATAGTGATGCATTGGTTATGGTTTAAAGTCATATCCAACAATTGCGACAACGACTTTTTACTGTCAACTGAGTTTCGTTTTTTTAACGATTTCTGCTGGTGGTGTGCCTCCGCATTTTTTCAATGCAAAAAATGTGCCTTGGCTCAAAAAAGGTTGAAAAACACTGATTTAGAGGGCTTTACAGGAGCAATAGAGGAGCTGACTTTTGCTAACGCTTATTTAGGATTTAGAATGCATAAAAAAAAATTAAAAAAATTAAAAAAAAGTGTTGTCTCACATAGGGATTACAAATGACCATATATTTACTTTAAATTGTAATGATGTATTTTTGATAGTAAAATCTTTCAATTAGCCTCTGGTGAAGTGTCACGGGGAAAAGGTGTTCCGCTGCTTCCTGCTGGGCCAGACCTTGTCCGTCAGCCATTGTCTTTGTCTCTGCGGGTGGAGGCGGGGCCACAAGCATTTACATACAGTTGTTGAAGCTTGTAAGTTAAACGTAAGGTCGAGTATGAATAATCCCCAAAATGGTCCAAAATGTAATAACTAGAGATGTCCGATAATATCGGACTGCCGATATTATCGGCCGATAAATGCTTTAAAATGTAATATCGGAAATTGTCGGTATCGGTTTCAAAAAGTAAAATGTATGACTTTTTTAAGACGCCGCTGTACGCAGTGGTACACGGACGTAGGGAGAAGTACAGAGAAGTTGCGCCTCCCAGTCATACTTGCCAACCCTCCCGATTTTCCCGGGAGACTCACGAATTTCAGTGCCCCTCCCGAAAATCTCCCGGGGCAACCATTCTCCCGAATTTCTCTCGATTTCCACCCAGACAACAATATTGGGGGCGTGCCTTAAAGGCACTGCCTTTGCGTGCCGGCCCAATCACATAATATCTACGGCTTTTCACACACACAAGTGAATGCAAGGCATACTTGGTCAACAGCCATACAGGTCACACTGAGGGTGACCGTATAAACAACTTGAACACTGTTACAAATATGCGCCACACTGTGAACCCACACCAAACAAGCATGACAAACACATTTCGGGAGAACATCCGCACTGTAACACAACATAAACACAACAGAACAAATACCCAGAATCCCTTGCAGCACTAACTCTTCCGGGAAGCTACAATATACAACCCCCGCTAACCCCCCCCCCCCCTCCCAACCCCGCCCACCAAAAACCTCCTCTGTCCCAAATTCCTCTGCGGTCCTCTCCAAGGTTTCTCATAGTCCTTCACATCGACGTCCCACTGGGTTGTGAGTTTTTCCTTGCCCTTATGTGGGCTCTGAACCGAGGATGTCGTTGTGGCTTGTGCAGCCCTTTGAGACACTTGTTGTTAGAATAATTGTTTGTAAGTTATCACAAAAAACTTTGTGTTGAAATGAGTTCCAGGCAAAAGGACAGGGGCTGTCTTTGAGGCCTACCAAGAGTAAGGCTCGTAAAACTCCACTGTGTAAGGGGGAGAGCCACATGAAGGGTTTTCTGTTTTCTCTCATGTATGGTAATCAACAGAAGGATGTTGTTCTGGCCCAAGGACTTCAAAGCGGAGAGATGACAGGATCTGCCCAATTTCCAGACGAACTCTTATTGAACTATTTTATGGACCTCTTTTTGAACTATTTTACGAACTCTTTTTGAACTGACCTTTCCTGTGAATTGTTTACGACCTTTTCTGTGAACTTTTTGCGACCTTTGTCCTTTGGAAACAAAGGTGGCCATGCGGTCGGGGAGGGTCCAAAATAAAAGAAAGAGGCATACAATCTTTTGGCAGAGCGTGCTGGAGATTGTAGAAGGATACAATGTCTGGGCGACTCTCCTCAATATATTGAGTCCAAATTGAATTCTGTCTCTCTTTAATTCTTTGCCTCTTGTCTTGTTTAATAGATGTCATCAGTGTTTGAAGCTGACACTTGTGATTTAGGGCTATATAAATAAACATTCATTGATTGATTGATTGAATAATGTGTTAATTCCGCGACTGTATATATCGGTATCGGTTGATATCGGAATTGGTAATTAAAGAGTTGGACAATATCGGAATATCGGATATCGGCAAAAAAGCCATAATCGGACATCTCTAGAAATAACTTCTTCCTCGTCACATTTCGGGCATTTCCTAAAAAAATATAATTATGCAGCATCCCCCGCCACCCCAAACGGGACAAGCGGTAGAAATGGATGGATGGATGGATGAAAAACCTACGGTAACTTTTTGAGTGATTAATGACCAACGATTACAAAAAATATGCTGGTTTGAGTCAGCACCCCCCTGACTTTCTGGACAAGCGGTGTCAAACCCTCCATCCATCCATTTCCTACCGCTTGTCCCTTTTGGGGTGGCGGGGGGTGTTTGTATCAATGTAGCTGTACTAATACAAAAGCAGTGCCAGTGTATCTCAATTGTGGTGGTGATGGGGCATGGCTAGGGCAAAAACATGTTACACGTACATTCCAAAAAATAATTGTTATTCAGGGACGAGTCCCTTTGGGACAGAGGACCCTATTGAATTTCAAGCGTTTTATTATTATACCGTCGCCTCTTTGAGCTGTAATTTGACCCCCTTAACATGCTTCAAAACTGACCAAATTGGACACACACATCAGGAATGGCAAAAATTGCGATCTAATCAAAAAACCAAACCCCAAAACTCAAAATTGCGCTCTCGCGCCCCCTAGGAAGAAAACACAGACAAAACTGCATGTAACTCCCAGTCTGAATGTCGTAGAGACATGAAACTAAAACCTCTATGTAGGTCTCACTTAGACCTAGATTTCATATACTGACAACCTCCAGCAAAAATCAACCGGAAGTTTGCAATTCCCCCTTCAAAACAAAAGTTGAGTAAAAACAGTCACCTTTTTTCAAACATTATCTCCTCTGAGCGCGTTTGTCGTGTCGGCTTCAAATTAGCACAGGAGAGAGATTCAACCCTTCTGATTAAAAGTTGATGAAAGAGTTTTAATTACTGCTCCGGTTTGGATTTTAGGAGCCCTCAAAGTCGGTCCCGTCCATCGCTGCTTGCAGATTTAATTATTACAGTTATCAGTCATTAGAAAAAACATATTTTTCCAATATTGTTTTGCTCTATTTTTAGGGACCGAGTCCCTTTGGGACAGAGGACCCTATTGAATTTCTAGCGTTTAATTATTATACCGCCGCCTCTTTGAGCTGTAATTTGACCCCCTTAACATGCTTCAAAACTCACCAAATTGGACACACACATCAGGAATGGCAAAAATTGCGATCTAATCAAAAAACCAAACCCCAAAACTCAAAATTGCGCTCTCGCGCCCCCTAGGAAGAAAACACAGACAAAACTGCCTGTAACTCCCAGTCGGAATGTCGTAGAGACATGAAACTAAAAACTCTATGTAGGTCTCACTTAGACCTAGATTTCATATACTGACAACGTCCAGCAAAAATCAACCGGAAGTTTGCAATTCCCCCTTCAAAACAAAAGTTGAGTAAAAACAGTCACCTTTTTTCAAACATTATCTCCTCTGAGCGCGTTTGTCGTGTCGGCTTCAAATTAGCACAGGAGAGAGATTCAACCCTTCTGATTAAAAGTTTATGAAAGAGTTTTAATTACTGCTCCGGTTTGGATTTTAGGAGCCCTCAAAGTCGGTCCCGTCCATCGCTGCTTGCAGCTTTAATTATTACAGTTATCAGTCATTAGAAAAAACATATTTTTCCAATATTGTTTTGCTCTATTTTTAGGGACCGAGTCCCTTTGGGACAGAGGACCCTATTGAATTTCTAGCGTTTTATTATTATACCGCCGCCTCTTTGAGCTGTATTTTGACCCCCTTTACATGCTTCAAAACTCACCAAATTGGACACACACATCAGGACTGGCGAAAATTGCGATCTAATCAAAAAACCAAACCCCAAAACTCAAAATTGCGCTCTCGCGCCCCCTAGGAAGAAAACACAGACAAAACTGCCTGTAACTCCCAGTCGGAATGTCGTAGAGACATGAAACTAAAACCTCTATGTAGGTCTCACTTAGACCTATATTTCATACAATGACAACCTCCAGCAAAAATCAACAGGAAGTTTGCAATTCCCCCTTCAAAACAAAAGTTGAGTAAAAACAGTCACCTTTTTTCAAACATTATCTCCTCTGAGCGTGTTTGTCGTGTCGGCTTCAAATTAGCACAGGAGAGAGATTGAACCCTTCTGATTAAAAGTTGATGAAATAGTTTTAGTTACTGCTCCGGTTTGGATTTTATGAGCCCTCAAAGTCGGTCCCGTCCATCGCTGCTTGCAGCTTTAATTATTATAGTTATTAGTCATTAAAAGTAACATATTTTTCCAATATTGTTTTGCTCTATTTTTATGGACAGAGGACCCTATTGAATTTCTAGCGTTTTATTATTATACCGCCGCCTCTTTGAGCTGTATTTTGACCCCCTTTACATGCTTCAAAACTCACCAAATTGGACACACACATCAGGACTGGCGAAAATTGCGATCTAATCAAAAAACCAAACCCCAAAACTCAAAATTGCGCTCTAGCGCCCCCTAGGAAGAAAACACAGACAAAACTGCCTGTAACTCCCAGTAGGAATGTCGTAGAGACATGGAACTAAAACCTCTATGTAGGTCTCACTTAGACCTATATTTCATACAATGACAACCTCCAGCAAAAATCAACAGGAAGTTTGCAATTCCCCCTTCAAAACAAAAGTTGAGTAAAAACAGTCACCTTTTTTCAAACATTATCTCCTCTGAGCGCGTTTGTCGTGTCGGCTTCAAATTAGCACAGGAGAGAGATTCAACCCTTCTGATTAAAAGTTGATGAAATAGTTTTAGTTACTGCTCCGGTTTGGATTTTATGAGCCTTCAAAGTCGGTCCCGTCCATCGCTGCTTGCAGCTTTAATTATTATAGTTATTAGTCATTAGAAGTAACATATTTTTCCAATATTGTTTTGCTCTATTTTTATGGACAGAGGACCCTATTGAATTTCTAGCGTTTTATTATTATACCGCCGCCTCTTTGAGCTGTATTTTGACCCCCTTTACATGCTTCAAAACTCACCAAATTGGACACACACATCAGGACTGGCGAAAATTGCGATCTAATCAAAAAATCAAACCCCAAAACTCAAAATTGCGCTCTAGCGCCCCCTAGGAAGAAAACACAGACAAAACTGCCTGTAACTCCCAGTAGGAATGTCGTAGAGACATGGAACTAAAACCTCTATGTAGGTCTCACTTAGACCTATATTTTATAGACTAACAACCCCCAGCAAAAATCAACAGGAAGTTTGCAATTCCCCCTTCAAAACAAAAGTTGAGTAAAAACAGTCACCTTTTTTCAAACATTATCTCCTCTGAGCGCGTTTGTCGTGTCGGCTTCAAATTAGCACAGGAGAGAGATTGAACCCTTCTGATTAAAAGTTGATGAAAGAGTTTTAATTACTGCTCCGGTTTGGATTTTAGGAGCTCTCAAAGTCGGTCCCGTCCATCGCTGCTTGCAGCTTTAATTATTACAGTTATCAGTCATTAGAAAAAACATATTTTTCCAATATTGTTTTGCTCTATTTTTAGGGACCGAGTCCCTTTGGGACAGAGGACCCTATTGAATTTCTAGCGTTTTATTATTATACCGCCGCCTCTTTGAGCTGTAATTTGACCCCCTTAACATGCTTCAAAACTCACCAAATTGGACACACACATCAGGACTGGCGAAAATTGCGATCTAATCAAAAAATCAAACCCCAAAACTCAAAATTGCGCTCTAGCGCCCCCTAGGAAGAAAACACAGACAAAACTGCCTGTAACTCCCAGTAGGAATGTCGTAGAGACATGGAACTAAAACCTCTATGTAGGTCTCACTTAGACCTATATTTCATAGACTAACAACCCCCAGCAAAAATTAACAGGAAGTTTGCAATTCCCCCTTCAAAACAAAAGTTGAGTAAAAACAGTCACCTTTTTTCAAACATTATCTCCTCTGAGCGCGTTTGTCGTGTCGGCTTCAAATTAGCACAGGAGAGAGATTGAACCCTTCTGATTAAAAGTTGATGAAATAGTTTTAGTTACTGCTCCGGTTTGGATTTTATGAGCCCTCAAAGTCGGTCCCGTCCATCGCTGCTTGCAGCTTTAATTATTATAGTTATTACTCATTAGAAGTAACATATTTTTCCAATATTGTTTTTCTCTATTTTTAGGGACAGAGGACCCTATTGAATTTCTAGCGTTTTATTATTATACCGCCGCCTCTTTGAGCTGTATTTTGACCCCCTTTACATGCTTCAAAACTCACCAAATTGGACACACACATCAGGACTGGCGAAAATTGCGATCTAATCAAAAAATCAAACCCCAAAACTCAAAATTGCGCTCTAGCGCCCCCTAGGAAGAAAACACAGACAAAACTGCCTGTAACTCCCAGTAGGAATGTCGTAGAGACATGGAACTAAAACCTCTATGTAGGTCTCACTTAGACCTATATTTCATAGACTGACAACCTCCAGCAAAAATCAACAGGAAGTTTGCAATTCCCCCTTCAAAACAAAAGTTGAGTAAAAACAGTCACCTTTTTTCAAACATGATCTCCTCTGAGCGCGTTTGTCGTGTCGGCTTCAAATTAGCACAGGAGAGAGATTGAACCCTTCTGATTAAAAGTTGATGAAAGACTTTTAATTACTGCTCCGGTTTGGATTTTAGGAGCCCTCAAAGTCGGTCCTGTCCATCGCTGCTTGCAGCTTTAATTATTATTATAGTTATCAGTCATTAGAAGTAACATATTAATAATGCTCATTGTCATTTCTGTATTATTTTTTATTTTCGCTAACTGCTCATTTGGTATTACTTTTACCATCATATGTGTACATGTCGTATTTGCTGATGTTGCTCTATTGTTGTTGTTGTTGTTGTTTTTGTCTCTCTGTCTAATCCCCCTCTTGTCCCCACAATTTTTTTCTCTTTCTATCCCCTCCTGCTCCGGCCCGGCTGCACCAAATGATAATATAAATACATTTAATAAAGTCAAATACAAATGAGGCAACAAGAGAAGTATCCTACACTTCTCTTTTGTAAAGTAAATCTGAACAGCCGATATGGGCATCTACATCAACTATATGATTTGCCTGAGAAGCTGGACAGGACAAAAAAAAAAAAAAAAGAAGTAACATATTTTTCCAACATTGTTTTGCTCTATTTTTTCAATTGCTGCTTCTTACTTTATTTCTACTATCAATTGGTATATACATATATGTATATATATATACACAGGGGCAGCACGGTGCCAAACCCACCCTAAAGAAAAGAGAGGATGTCGAGGAAGTGGGGCGCAGGTGCGGCGAGATGGAAGCGGTTGACTTCTGGACTGAAGGCGGGAAGACAACAAGAGTACCAGTGTTCTCCCCAAAAGAGAGAAAGAGAACGAGAGAGACCCCCAGACCGAGCGAGGAGGCTCGCAGAATCCGCAAGTAAATCAGACATCATTAGCCGACGAGTCTAATTAGGATGGAGGCCGGCGCTGATAGCAGGATGGCTTCCGCAGCGTGTAAACACACCGCCGCCAACACGACGACGCGCTCGCACCGCGCCGTCTCCCAACTGGGTCACATCCCGGCAAAGACTTAGGCACCAAGAGATTGAGGAGCGATGAAAGATGAGCGGTCTAATGTTTGCCTTATTTATTCTTTTGTTTGTTTTTCTCTCCCCCCTCTCCTCCAGCTGCCAGCCTGAGATTGTGCGATGCAGACTCACGGCGGCGGGCGAAAAACATCAATAAATAACCACGGCAACAGCTTCGCTACTCTTACAGGGCGTCGCCTATGGAGAGTCGGAAAAAAGTTTTGGGCCACAAATAGCATCCGACGCTGCGATGGGACGATTAGTCTTGAATATGTAAATGCCACACCTCAAATTGATGTTTTCTTAATTACATTTAAAAGGAATCATTGGGTATGACATGATTCAATCCCATTTGATTCTTTGGGGGTGATGATTCGATTCAGAATCGATTCTTGATTCAAAATCCATACTTTTTTAATAACATTGGGTGCCAGTTCTAAGATTAACTACGAACCCCAAAACCAGTGAAGTTGGCACGTTGTGTAAATGGTAAATAGAAACTAAATACAATCATTTGCAAATCCTTTTCAACTTATATTCAATTGAATAGACTGCAAAGACAAGATATTTAATGTTCAAACTGGTAAACTTTGATATTTTTTGCAAATATTAGCTCATTTGGAATTTGATGCCTGCAACATGTTTCAAAAAAGCTGGCACAAGTGGCAAAAAGGACTGAGAAAGTTGAGGAATGCTCATCAAACACTTATTTGGAACATCCCACAGGTGAACAGGCTAGTTGGGAACAGGTGGGTGCCATGATTGGGTATAAAAGCAGCTTCCAGGAAATGCTCGGTCGTTCACAAACAAGGACGGGGCGAGGGTCACCACTTTGTGAACAAATGCGTGAGCAAATTGTCCAACAGTTTAAGAACAACATTTCTCAACCAGCTATTGCAAGGAATTTAGGGATTTCACCATCTACGGTCTGTAATATCGTCAAAAGTTTCAGAGAATCAACATTGAATGCCCGTGACCTTCGATCTCTCAGGCGGTACCGCATCAAAAAGCAATATCAGTGTGTAAAGGATATCACCACATGGGCTCAGGAACACTCCAGAAAACCACTGTCAGTAACTACAGTTAAGTTTGAGTTAAAACTATACTATGCAAAGCAAAAGCCATTTATCAGCAACACCCAGAAACGCCGCCGGCTTGGCTGGGCCCGAGCTCATCCAAGATGGACTGACGCAAAGTGGAAAAGTGTTCTGTGGTCTGACGAGTCCACATTTCAAATTGTTTCTGGAAACTGTGGACGTCGTGTCCTCCGGACCACAGGGGAAAAGAACCAGGGTGAAGTGTCTTGCTCAAGGACACAACGGACGTGACTAGGTTGGTAGAAGCTGGGGATTGAACCAGGAACCGTGCCACACACACATTTGGAAGTGCTGAAAACGCCATGTAAAATCGCTAATGTTAATCAGTAGCATGTCAAAAGTTGAGCCTTACTTGAATTACGTTGGAGCGTTTTCTAAGTACAATTTCTTTGTTGGCTTTGAAAATGGCAACCTTACCGAGTGCTGGTTTGGCCGAGTCCGCTCTCATGTGCCGAGACCGGCAACCGGGCGTGACCTCACGCGCAACCCAGGCACCGTAACACTGTGGATTTGACGTGAATTGGTCGGCGACCTGTCCAGGGTGTGCCCCGCCTACCGCCCGAATGCAGCTGAGATAGGCTCCAGCAACCCTCCGTGACCCCAAAAGGGACAAGCGGTATAAAATTGATGGATGGTTGGTCGGTGCCAAAAAAAAGTACCGGACTCGGTACCCATCTCTTAAGTGTGAGTGGCACTGGGAACAAGGTGTGTGGAGTGTCTGGCTCAAGGACACAGCAGAAGCTGGGTTCATACCAGGAACCCTCAAGTTTCTGGACAGCTGCTCTACCACCTGAGCCATGTCACCCTATACAACTCATAAGTTGTTGATGGAATCGTAACTTTTTAACACACCTCATAGTCACCTGGTCTTCCAGAGAATAAGAAGACAAAGCAATGGGGGTCAGTCTTGCCGACCTCGCAGCTTTGTTGCTCTAGATCAGGGGTCACCAACCTTTTTGAACCAAGAGCTACTTCTTGGGTACTGATTAATGCGAAGGGCTACCAGTTTGATACACACTTACATAAATTGCCAGAAATAGCCAATTTGCTCAATTTACCTTTAACTCTATGTTATTATTAATAATTAATGATATTTACACTTAATTGAACGGTTTAAAAGAGGAGAAAACATGAAAAAAATGACAATTACATTTTGAAACATAGTTTATCTTCAATTTCAACTCTTTAAAATTCAAAATTCAACCGAAAAAAAGAAGAGAAAAACTAGCTAATTCAAATGTTTTTGAAAAAATTAAATTTATGGAACATCATTAGTAATTTTTCCTGATTAAGATTAATTTTAGAATTTTGATGACATGTTTTAAATAGGTTAAAATCCAATCTGCACTTTGTTAGAATATATAACAAATTACACCAAGCTATATTTCTAACAAAGACAAATCATTATTTCTTCTAGATTTTCCAGAACAAACATTTTTAAAGAAATTCAAAAGACTTTGAAATAAGATTTAAATTTGATTCTACAGATTTTCTAGATTTGCCAGAATAATTTTTTTGAATTTTAATCATAATAAGTTTTAAGAAATATTTCACAAATATTCTTCGTTGAAAAAACAGAAGCTAAAATGAAGAATTAAATTAAAATGTATTTATTATTCTTTACAATAAAAAAAATACATTTTCTTGAACATTGATTTAAATCAGACCTGGGCATTCTGCGGCCCGCGGGCCGCATCCGGCCCTTTGTGCGTCCCTGTCCGGCCCGCGTGAGGCCAATTATAAATTACAAAATAAATTTAAAAAAGTATCTATGTCGAGTGTGCAATACAACGGTGCTGCTTTTGTTTTGAAAATCGTTATTTGTATTACTTCCGTGTGGACGTATGCGTGATTGTGAGTGAATGTGAACAACTGCAATTACAAAATAAAGTTGAAAAAACATCTATGTCGTGCGCGCAATACAACTGTGCTGCTTTTATTTTGAAAAGTTTTATTTATGGGCGTGTGTCCGTGTGTAACCTGCGAGTGAAGGTGCACATGCAGCGACAAGTGATGCACGTTTTACACCCGAGACGCTAAAAAGAGAAAAGTTGATGAGGAATGGCGTGTTTTCAACAACACATGAACTGCAAAGCAACGTCCCCTCACCTAAGGTGCGTGCCTGCGCAATTGCGCACTGCTCAAGCGTCCGCTGCGCGCAGCAAGTATATGCCACGCACCAAATCAAATCCCATCTGAATTATAAACAAAATAAACATATTTATTCTATGGAATTTTGCAATGCAACTTTGAGTGACAGTGACAACAAGCGGCCCTAACGGTGTTCGTCAACACCGTTCAATTGAACACCGTTCAATTATTGTAACGTCTATCGAGATGCTTCGAGGACAGGAATTATATCGATCACTTTATTGAACAAAACTGTTTATATTCGGACATAACCACACCAAAAACATGAGTAAAACAATTCTATCTGGAAAAACTAGTCATTTTCTGCCGTACAAACCAGGCCAAAACCAACTTGTCATCTGTCACCAACACGCATAGCACTAAACCACTGGTGCGTTTAAGGCCACACAAAAAGTCGGACAACTCAAACACCACACAAAGTTACACTATGACTCCTCAGTCATACGTGTGCTTATTTTACTGTCATTTATTATGAATGTTAATTTATATATATTAGTCATGGAATGCTGTTACACACACTATGTTGAAGTATTACTATTATTATTATTATTATTATTATTTATCTTACGGTATATATCAAAAATAATATTGAGCAAAATTTAATTGAAATATTGTCGATGTGGCCCTCCAGCAGTGCTCGGGTAGCTCATGCGGCCCCCGGTAAAAAATAATTGCCCACCCCTGATTTAAATTGTCAGGAAAGAAGAGGAAGGAATTTAAAAGGTAAAAAGGTATATGTGTTTAAAAATCCTAAAATCATTTTTAAGGTTGTATTTTTTCTCTAAAATTGTCTTTCTGAAAGTTATAAGAAGCCAAGTAAAAAAATTAATGAAATTATTTAAACTAGTGAAGACCAAGTCTTTAAAATATTTTCTTGGATTTTCAAATTCTATTTGAGTTTTGTCTCTCTTAGAATTAAAATGTCGGGCAAAGCGAGATCAGCTTGCTAGTAAATAAATACAATTTAAAAAATAGAGGCAGCTCACTGGTAAGTGCTGCTATTTGAGCTATTTTTAGAACAGGCCAGCGGGCTATTCATCTGGTCCTTACGGGCTACCTGGTGCCTGCGGGCACCGCGTTGGTGACCCCTGCTCTAGATTTAGCGAGAAGGTCTTTCTCAAAAAGCAACTAGCGACAAATATAGTTTTTTCTGGTCTTTTTGGACACTTTTGGAAACGAACATTACAGCAGTGTTAAAACCTCACCGGTCTCCAGGTGGCAAGTTCCATGCTGGTGGCAGTTGCACGGCACGCAGGCGGAGAAAGGTCCGGCGCCGGGGGACTCCCTGGTGAAGTCCGGGCCGCATCGCTCGCAGAACTGGCCGCCGAAACCGATGGGACAGGAACAGGATTCCACCCACGGAGCGGGGGAGCCGGTGGCAGCATCGGTGGCGGGAGAAGCAGAGGTCAGACGCACTTCGGCCAGCTGGGGCGTGTCTAGAGACGAAGGGAGGAAATGGGAACTTGACTCAGGTCCATACTTGTAAAGCTGATAGTGGTAACGTGTGTCCTACAACAGAGTTGAACCCTCTTGTAGGACACACACAATAATAATGGGTTAGATTTACAAACCCCAAAACCAGTGAAGTTGGCACCTAAATGGTAAATAAAAACAAAATACAATGATTTGCAAATCCTTTTCAACCTATACTCAATTGAATAGACTGCAAAGACAAGATATTTAACGTTCGAACTGGTAAACTTTGTTATGTTTTGCGAATATTAGCTAAATTGGAATCCAATGCCTGCAACATGTTTCAAAAAAGCTGGCACGAGTGGCAAAAAAGACTGAGGAAGTTGAGGAATGCTCATCAAACACTTATTTGGAACATCCCTACAGGTGCCATGATTGGGTATACAGTAAAAGCAGTCATTCACAAACAAGGACGGGGCGAGGGTCACCACTTTGTCAACAAATGCGTGAGCAAATTGTTGAACAGTTTAAGAACAACATTTCTCAACCATCTATCGCAAGGAATTTAGGGATTTCACCATCTACGGTCCGTAATATCATCAAAAGGTTCAGAGAATCTGGAGAAATCACTGCACGTGAGCGGCAAGGCAGTGACCTCGGATCCTTCAGGCGGTACTGCATCAAAAAGCGACATCAGTGTGTAAAGGATATCACCACATGGGCTCAGGAACACTTCAGAAAACCACTGTCAGTAACTACAGTTTGTCGCTACATCTGTAAGTGCAAGTTAAAACTCTACTATGCAAAGCGAAAGCCATTTATCAACAACACCCAGAAATTACGCGGGCTTCGCTGGGCCTGAGCTCATCCAAGATGGATTGATGCAAAGTGGAAAAGTGTTCTGTGGTCTGACAAGTCCGCATTTCAAATTGTTTTTGGAAAACTGTGGACGTCGTGTCCTCCGGACCAAAGAGGAAAAGAACCATTCGGATTGTTCTCGGCGCAAAGTTGAAAAGCCAGCATCTGTGATGGTATGGGGGTGTATTAGTGCCCAAGGCATGGGTAACTTACACATTAATGCTGAAAGGTAAATACAGGTTTTGGAGCAACATATGTTGCCATCCAAGCAACGTTATCATGGACGCCCCTGCTTATTTCAGCGAGACAATGCCAAGCCACGTGTTACAACACGTGGCTTGTGATTTAGGGCTATATAAATAAAATAAACATTGAACAGCGTGGCTTCATAGCAAAAGAGTGCGGGTACTAGACTGGCCTGCCTGTAGTCCAGACCTGTGTCCCATTGAAAATGTGTGGCGCATTATGAAGCCCAAGGACGCAACGGCCGTGGCTAGGATGGCGGGAGCTGGAATGGAACCCGGAAACCCTCCATTCTACCGTCTGAACCACGTGATTTATTTTAAGTGGTGAAGGCTAAAAGAAGCACCACACTTGAAGCCAATGACTACAACCAGGCAGTAGTATCTGCTCAGGACAATAAATACATCCCAGTGGAAAGAAGAAGAAGAGGAGACAAGGGACTTCCTGCCATGAATAGTGATGAAGGCACAATGTCACTCTGTTTTCCTTATTTACTTGTTTTTCCAGTCTTGTCATTGGACGACGGAAGATGGATGGCAAATTAGCCTAGGAGGAGTCAGGAGAGGTAATACAAAGTATTTTTCTCTGCCCAGTCTTGATTGGGATTGATTTTTAAACTTCCTCCTGTTGCTTTTTACTTAAATGCTGGGGCCCCGTAACACTGCAGGCTGAGAGTTAGGGATGGGATGGGTACTGAATTTGGTACTTTTATAGGTACTGACTGAAATATTTCGGTACTACCACATACCGTCCATCCATCCATCCATCTTCTTCCGCTTATCCGAGGTCGGGTAGCGGGGGCAGCAGCCAAAGCAGGGAAGCCCAGACTTCCCTCTCCCCAGCCACTTCGTCCAGCTCCTCCCAGGGGATCCCGAGGCGTTCCCAGGCCAGCCGGGAGACATAGTCTTCCCAACGTGTCCTGGGTCTTCCCCGTGGCCTCCTACTGGTCGGATGTGCCCTAAACACCTCCTTAGGGAGGTGTTCGGGTGGCATCCTGACCAGATGCCCGAACCACCTCATCTGGATCCTCTCCATGTGGAGGAGCAGTGGCTTTACTTTGAGCTCCTCCCGGATGACAGATCTTCTCACCCTATTTCGTGCCGGCCCAATCACATAATATCTACGGCTTTTCACACACACAAGTGAATGCAAGGCATACTTGGTCAACAGCCATACAGGTCACACTGAGGGTGGCCGTATAAACAACTTTAACACTGTTACAAATATGCGCCACACTGTGAACCCACACCAAACAAGAATGACAAACACATTTCGGGAGAACATCCGCACCGTAACACAACATAAACACAACAGAACAAATACCCAGAACCCCTTGCAGCACTAACTCTTCCGGGCTACAATATACACCCCGCTACCACCAAACCCCGCCCCCCCCCAAACCCCGCCCCCCAATCTCCCGAATTCAGAGGTCTCAAGGTTGGCAAGTATGTGCTAGCCTTGCTAAATTCCTGCTCGGCTGGCTAAATTCCTGCTAGCCTGGCTAACTTCCTTAGCCTGGCTAACTTCCTGCTCGCCTGGCTAACTTCCTGCTCGCCTGGCTGAATTCATGCTAGCCTGGCTAACTTCCTTAGCCTGGCTAACTTCCTGTCAGCCTGGCCAACTTCCTGCATTTTTGGTCGGTATAGCTCAGTTGGTAGAGTGGCCGTGCCAGCAACTTGAGGGTTCCAGGTTCGATCCCCGCTTTCGCCATCCTAGTCACTTCCGTTGTGTCCTTGGGCAATACACTTTACCCACCTGCTCCCAGTGCCACCCACACTGGTTTGAATGTAACTTAGATATTGGGTTTCACTATGTAAAGCGCTTTGAGTCACTAGAGAAAAAGCGCTATATAAATATAATTCACTTCACTTCAGAACCCCTTGCAGCACTAACTCTTCCGGGATGCTACAATATACACCCCCTACACCACCCCACCTCAACCCCGCCCACCTCAACCTCCTCCTGCTCTCTCAGGGAGAGCATGTCCCAAATTCCAAGCTGCTGTTTTGAGGTATGTACAAAAAAATAATGCACTTTGTGACTTCAATAATAAATATGGCAGTGCCATGTTGGCATTTTTTTCCATAACTTGAGTTGATTTATTTTGGAAAACCTTGTTACCTTGTTTAATGCATCCAGTGGGGCATCACAACAAAATTAGGCATAATAATGTGTTAATTCCACGACTGTATATATCGTATCCGTTGATATCGGAATCGGTAATTAAGAGTTGGACAATATTGGAATATCGGATATCGACAAAAAAGCCATTATCGGACATCTCTAATTTTAACAGAAGTGTAGATAAAACATGTTAATAGGGAAAGTAAGCAGATAGTAACAGTAAACGTATATTAATAATTAATTTTCTACCACTTGTCCTTGATAATGTAGACAAAATAATAGGTAGATAAATGACACAATATGTTACTGCATATGTCAGCAGACTATTTAGGAGCCTTTGTTTGTTTACTTACTACTGAAAGACAAGTTGTCTAGTATGTTCACTATTTTATTTAAGGACAAACTTGCAATAATAAACATATTGTAGAGGTTGCCCTCTAGTGGGTTCTGCGGACCACCACACACTGCCACGAGAGTCAAGGATTTCAGGGTACGGCACTGTTTTATTTTCATAAATGTGGAGAGGCTTTTGCTTTCCAGCAAAACGTCTTTCTCTTTGTTCGTGTCTCTCTCTCTCTCTGGCTCCCACGCCAACTCCAACAGCGTGTCTCACTCCGGCTGCTGCTAATCAAGGTGAAAGGTGATTAGATACCAAAGCCCACCTGGGCCATCTACTCACCTGTCGCTGTCTTCGAGGCCGGTCCTGGCACTTTACTTACTTACTACTAAAAGACAAGTTGTCTAGTATGTGCACTATTTTATTTAAACTTGCAATATTAAACAAATGTTTAATGTAGGGCTGCAACTAACGATTAATTTGATAATCGACTAATCTGGTGATTATTACTTCGATTAATCGATTAATAATCGGATAAAAGAGACGAACTACATTTCTATCCTTTCCAGTATTTTATTGAAAAAAAACAGCATACTGGTACCATACTTATTTTGATTATTGTTTATCAGCTGTTTGTACATGTTGCAGTTTATAAATAAAAGTTTATTAAAAAAAAAAAAAAAAAAAAAAAAAAAAAAATTGTTAAAAAGCCTCTGCGCATGCGCATAGCATAGATCCAACGAATCGATGACTAAATTAATCGGCAACTATTTTTATAATCGATTTTAATCGATTTAATCGATTAGTTGTTGCAGCCCTAGTGTAATGTACCCTAAGATTTTTTTGTTAAAATAAAGCCAATAATGCCATTTTTTGTGGTCCCCTTTATTTATAAAAGTACCAAAAAGTATTGAAATAATTTTAGTACCGGTACCGGTACCAAAATATTGGTATCGGGACACTAATTAGACTCTTGAATTAAATGCAATCTCCCTGTAATTTTCCTTATGAAACTCACAACACCTCGCGGGCAATATTGAGGTAGTTTGGCCGCCCCTGATTATGTCCGTTGAGACGGATGCGACGACTGTGGCCGTAACGGGAGGCAGATGTGAGGCAAAGTGACACTAAGGGACGGAAGGAGGGCGAACCGTGACTTCTTCTAACAAGCGGCCAGCCAGACATGCCGCGGTTAATGATTTTTTTACCAAGCCCGTTCAAGTGTGCGATGAGGGCCCCGTTTCACACCCTCAACATTTTGACACCCATTGCCGTCAATCCTCGCTCGTGAGACCGCCGTCAAAATTCTTGAAACGAATAATTTCCGCCGGACAATTTCCATCAGCGGGGGCGACCATCAATTTGGATCACTTTGGCGGGAGGGACATTGAGCCTGTTAAACCTTTGATTTACACGAGTCTTTGTCATTGTCAGAGCCCGCCTTTATGGACTAGAGACAATTTTGCCACTGTCGCCGCAATGATGACAGGTGGCACCGTAGCGCCGTAAACGGCAGGGAGAACTTTAAAGAGCAAAGCAGGGCGAGATGGGAGCGAGGCTTTATGGATTTTTTTTTTTTTTTTTTTTTTTTTTTTTGGCCGGGGCCAGCGGTGATGATGGCTTTGAGGCAGATCTCAGATATGCGGTGTCATAAACGCCACATGTAAAGGTAAAAATACGGCAAGGACTCCAAGAAGTATTTACCAGCCAATGGGGGAAAAAATTCCCTCCCCCCCCGAGATTTGAACCATCTTCACTTTGAACTTTTTAAGACATCTTTAATGTTGATTTCCCGTCTGCTGCATCCCAAGGTGTCAACATGCACAGTGAAATCATTTGTTTTTGACAAGTTGCTTTTTTCAGTGCAAATACAAAACCCAAAACCAGTGAAGTTGGCACGTTGTGTACTTTGTAAGTAAAATCAGAATACATTGATTTGCAAATCCTTTTCAACTTATATTCAATTGAAAAGACTGCAAAGACAAGATATTTAAAGTTCCAACTAAAAAACGTTTTTTTTTTTTGTTGCAAATAATCATTAACTTAGAATTTAATGGCAGCAAAACATTGCAAAAAAGTTGTCACATAGGCTTTTTTACCACTGTGTTACATGGCCTTTCCTTTTAACAACACTCATTAAACCTTTAGGAACTGAGGAGACCAAATTTTGAAGCTTCTCAGGTGGAATTCTTTCCCATTCTTGCTTGATGTACAGCTTAAGTTGTTCAACAGTCCGGGGGTCTCCGTTGTGGTATTTTAGGCTTCATAATGCAATGGGAGACAGGTCTGAACTACCTGCAGGCCAGTCTAGTACCTGCACTCTTTTACTATGAAGCCACGCTGTTGTAACACGTGGCTTGGCATTGTCTTGCTGAAATAAGCAGGGGCGTCCATGATAACATTGCTTGGATGGCAACATATGTCGCTCCAAAACCTGTATGTACCTTTCAGCATTAATGGTGCCTTCACAGATGTGTAAGTTACCCATGTCTTGGGCACTAATACACCCCCATACCATCACAGATGCTGGCTTTTCAACTTTGCGTCTATACCAGTCCGGATGGTTCTTTTTCTCTTTGTTTCAAAAGACTCAACGTCCACAGTTTCCAAAAAAAAAATTGAAATGTGGACTCGTCAGACCACAGAACACTTTTCCACTTTGCGTCAGTCCATCTTAGATGAGCTCGGACCCAGCGAAGCCGGCGGCGTTTCTGGGTGTTGTTGATAAATGGCTTTCGCTTTGCATAGTAGAGTTTTAACTTGCACTTACAGATGTAGCGACCAACTGTAGTTACTGACAGTGGGTTTCTGAAGTGTTCCTGAGCCCATGTGGTGATATCCTTTACACACTGATGTCGCTTTTTGATGCGGGATCAAAGGTCCATAATATCATCGCTTACGTGCAGTGATTTCTCCAGATTCTCTGAACCTTTTCATGATATTACGGACCGTAGATGGTGAAATCCCTAAATTCCTTGCTACAGCTTGTTGAGAAATGTTGTTCTTAAACTGTTGGACGTCTTGCTCACGCATTTGTTCACAAAGTGGTGACCCTCGCCCCGTCCTTGTTTGTCAATGACTGAGCATTTCGTGCAAGCTGCTTTTATACCCAATCATGGCACCCACCTGTTCCCAATTTACCTGTTCACCTGTGGGATGTCCCAAATAAGTGTTTGATGAGCATTCCTCAACTTTCTCAGTCTTTTTTGCCACCTGTGCCAGCTTTTTTGAAACTTGTTGCAGGCATCAAATTCCAAATGAGCTAATATTTGCAAAAAATAACAAAGTTTACCAGTTCTAACATTAAATATCTTGTCTTTGCAGTCTATTCAATTGAATATAAGTTGAAAAGGATTTGCAAATCATTGTATTCTGCTTTAATTTACCATTTACACAACGTGCCCACTTCACTGGTTTTGAGGCTAAAACTAATAACAAATATTGTTGGTGGTACTTGGGGAGGTTTTTGTGAGATGGTACAAATGTGGTTCCTGGGCCTACAAAGGGCAAGAGGCCGACTTACAGTCGGGTCCGCCCGCGTTGCTGATGTGCAGAGCTGTCACGTTGAAAAGAAGACGCTGGAATTCGAAGGCGGACAACTTGGGTTTGAAGCTCGCCTCGCTTTCATCCAGCCTGATGAAATAGAAGAGAGAAAAAAATACATCAAGTTCTGACAATAAAACGATTAAACAGCAGATGTTTTTTCAGTTTAATCAGTCGCTCAATCCGAGTAATCTTTGCATGTGGGGCGATTACGTACAGTATGAGCTTCACTACTGCCACATGTGTGTGTGTGTGTGTGTGTGTGTGTGTGTGTGTGTGTGTGTGTGTGTGTGTTCTTGTATTTCTACCCTTCTTGAGACATCAACAAGGAAAAGTAGCTTCCATATGAGGACCAGTGAACAAGTTAGGACCGAAATCATGGTCCAAATACGGAAAACCATTGCATCTAATAGAGAATGTCTCATTTGCACCCCCCGGTGGTAAAATCTATCAAAATGAGGGTAGTCCCAAAAAGGAGGGATTTTTCAAATTGACTGGGTGTCAGTTTTAAAAGTGCTCCCCCTCCGGCCAACATATGAAATAACAAGTGTGTGTAAGAAATTGAAATGCGCCCCCTTTGGCCAAAATTGATAAAAAAAATAAAATAAACATGTATATAGAGACATACTTTAATAATTTGAAGTAAACAATGAAGATTAAAACACAATTACAAACAAAAATATATTTTTTTAAACTAAAAAAAAATAAAAAGCAGTCTTTTTCTCACAATGTGTCGACTTTTTTCTCATAAAATTGGGAACAGTTCCTCATATTTATTCTGTTTCTGTACAATTGCAATATTTTCTCGTAAATTACTACTTTTTTAATGTAAAATTACCACTTTTTTAATGTAAAATTACTACTTTTTTAATGTAAAATTACTACTTTTTAATTTAAAATGGTGACATTTGTCATATAACATTCTGACTTATCACAATATTGCCAATTTTTCTGTTGTTCTTGTAAAATAGTGTACATTTTTGGAGTAAAATAAGGACTTTTGTCATCATTTTGCCAATTAAAGTTCCCATTATTATTATAATATAATAATATATTATTGTATGTTTAGGTTATTTAAATTAAGAGGAGAAAACTATAATTTACGGGAGATATTGATTTTTGAAATAGGTAAAGTAAGAACGAATATAACATACAAATGTATTTCAGTTTTAGGAGTTAAATGGTAAAACAAGCTCAGTCATGAGTTGAAGACATGTAGTTCTTTGTTAAGGTTTAAGAAAACCTTGACAGGTGAAATAATTGAAAATGATAAAATATAGTAACAATTACTTTCATCAAATTGATTTTTTTTAACGTTGATGTTCCAGGCAATCTAATTTTCAGTGAATGTATAGGACAGGCAAATATAAGCTTTGGCTTCAGCCTATTCCTTTTTGGGTCATTCTTTTTCTTTTCTTTTCTTTTCGTGTGTAAATGTGTATTATTGTTAAATATGTCTAATCTGTACTGTTAAACTGGTCACACAAAATGGTTGATGGTTGATTATATGACCGAAATAAACTTAATATTCATATTATATTCATAATATTATTATTCATAATATTATTATTCATAATATTGCCAACATTTTAAACTTTTCTTATAAAATTGTAAGTAAGTAAGTACATTTTATTTATAAAGCGCTTTTCACAGATAAAATCACAAAGCGCTGTACAAAACATATGTAAAGTAAAACAACATTTCAACTAAAACAACAGGGGCGACATCATAAAATACAACATGGATTAAAAAATAATAGTTAAAAGGTGCATTAACTAAAAGCTTTACCAAAAAGAGAAGTTTTCAAATGTTTCTACACAGTCAAGATCACAAAGGGACTGGGGGAATTTGTTCCAGAGTCTGGGAGCTATAGCCTGGAACGCCAGATCTCCACGGGTTTTAAAACGAGTTTTCGGGATCTTTAGAAGACCCTGGCCTGAAGACCGGAGGCTGCACCCTAAAGAGTAGAATTGTGACTTTTGTCAAGTAAAATTACGACTCTTTTCATGAAATTGTCAAAATGTTAAGCTTTTTTTGTAAAATTGTGACTTCATCCATTCATTCATTCATTCTCAAAATAATCTTACACATCTCATATTATGAAATGTAACTTACTTCACCAATTATTATCTATTTATTTATTTTTATTGTGATTACTTATGGAGTATATTGTGAATAAATTGAGAACAGGAAGTGAACAAAAGTTTTAGCAACTGTTATGTAAAAGAAAAGGGGTAGGATTAAATAAGCTCTGCTACTTCCTACTCCTTTTCGAACATGTTGAAAAGACAAACTGGAAATTGTGATGCATCATGTTGTATGCTTGCATGTTAAAGTTAAAGTTAAAGTGCCACTGATTGCCACACACACACACACGAGAGGGCGAAATTATTCCCTGCATTTGACCCATCACCCTTGATCACCCCCTGGGAGGTGAGGGGAGCAGTGAGCAGCAGCGGTGGCCACCCCCGGGAATAATAATTTTTGGTGATTTAACCCCCAATTCCAACCCTTGATGCTGAGTGCCAAGCAGGGAGGTAATGGCTCCCATTTTTATAGTCTTTGGTGTGACTCGGCCGGGGTTTGAACTCACAACCTACCGATTTCTAACCATTCCAAATAAACTCAAACTCAACTCAACTGTTATTGAGGACAAATTACAACTTGTATCATAATATTGCACAAATGTTCAGTTATTCTCGTAAAATTTTGACTTGCGTTGAGTAAAATTACGACTTTTATTGTAATACTACCAAAATTCGATGTTTTTCTTGTGAAATTGTGACCTTTTTCTTGTGAAATTCCAACTCATTTTTCACAACAAGCATTTTTATATTTGCACAGCATGTACACTACCGTTCAAAAGTTTGGGGTCACATTGAAATGTCCTTATTTTTGAAGGAAAAGCACTGTACTTTTCAATGAAGATAACTTTAAACTAGTCTTAACTTTAAAGAAATACACTCTATACATTGCTAATTTGGTAAATGACTATTCTAGCTGCAAATGTCTGGTTTTTGGTGCAATATCTACATAGGTGTATAGAGGCCCATTTCCAGCAACTATCACTCCAGTGTTCTAATGGTACAATGTGTTTGCTCATTGGCTCAGAAGGCTAATTGATGATTAGAAAACCCTTGTGCAATCATGTTCATGCATGTGAAAACAGTTTAGCTCGTTACAGAAGCTACAAAACTGACCTTCCTTTGAGCAGATTGAGTTTCTGGAGCATCACATTTGTGGGGTCAATTAAACGCTCAAAATGGCCAGAAAAAGAGAACTTTCATCTGAAACTCGACAGTCTATTCTCGTTCTTAGAAATGAAGGCTATTCTACAAAATTGTTTGGGTGACCCCAAACTTTTGAACGGTAGTGTATATATATATATTATATATTACTGTAACTTGTTCTTAAAAATAGTAGTTATTTTGTATGTCAAATTTAGTGTTTGTGTGTATATATGTATACTGTATATATGTATGTGTGTTTCTTCCTATACAGTATACATGTATATGTGTGTGTGTGCGTGTATATACTGTGTGTGTGTGTATATATATATATATATATATATATATATATATATATATATATATATATATATATATATATATATATATATATTATATATTGTATATACACATATAAATTATATGGGTAGATATTTGCTCTAAAAAGGGTATTTCAACAAGTAAACAGTACAGTAGGTAGTTGATGTTGATATATGTAATGCACATAAGGGTATTCTAGTCAGATGCGCGTGTGTAAATATGCTATGTGTAAATATCAAAATATTGCGTACGTCGAATCCCTTTTTGTCAGGCAATATTACATTTAATGACAATTTTACATAAATGAATACATCCAAACACGTTGTACATATTTATTATTTGCAGGAAGAAATAACAGTTACAATTTTGTGTGTATCTTCCAAGCAAGAAAGAAGTTTGATCACATCAACATGGGACTAACTGGCACACTCCGCTTCGCTGCAGGCCCGCAAGCCACGCCCACCCCCCACAGCCACAGAAGAGGAAAACTGTCCTTTCCCGGGCATGATAAAGTCTTAAATAATGTCAAACACGTAGCGTTACAATAACCAGGAAGATAAAGTGTTTGTCTCACACCTACTAATCAAGCATTCACATTTTGCCACAACACACATGGGGGAAAGTCCTAATTGGAAATACAGCCATATTAACTCCTAAACTGCCATTTTAACACACACCAAACCATCAGCACGCATCCAATGCTTTCTCGTGGCCACGAGAAAGTTTCTCGTGCGCACGAGAAAGTTTCTCGTGCGCACGAGAAACTTTTAGTAAAAAAAAAAAAAATATATATATATATATATATATATATATATATATATATATATATATATATATATATATATATATATATATATATATATATATATATATATATATTTTTTTAAATAAAAAGTTTCTCGTGGCCACAAGAAAGTTTGTCTAAAAAAAAATAAATTCCCATGTCCCTTTAGGGGCTCCGTAAATATGAACTTGTTTTTTTTTTTTTTTATGGTCCTCAGTAGTCACGTACAAATTTGTGATTAAAAAATAAAAAAAGTTCAAATTAAATATGACTTTTTTTTTTTTAGTGGTCCTCAGTAGTCACGTACAAAATTGTGATTAAAAAAAAAAAAAGTTCAAATTAAATATGAACTTTTTTTTTTGTTTGTTTTTATGGTCCTCAGTAGTTTAAAGTTTAAGATTAAAGTACCAATGATTGTCACACACACACTAGATGTGGTGAAATTTGTCCTCTGCTTTCACGTACAAATTTGTGATTAAAAAAAAAAAAAAGTTCAAATTAAGTATGAACTCTTTTTTAAAAAATGTTATGGTCCTCAGTAGTCACGTACAAATTTGTGATTAAAAAAAAAAAAAAGTTCAAATTAAATATGAACTTTTTTTAAAAAATTTTTTATGGTCCTCAGTAGTCACGTACAAATTTGTGATTAAAAAAAAAAAAAAGTTCAAATTAAATATGAACTTTTTTTTTTATGGTCCTCAGTAGTCACGTACAAATTTGTGATTAAAAAAAAAAAAGTTCAAATTAAATATGAACTTTTTGCTTTCTTTTTTTTAATGGTCCTCAGTAGTCACGTACACATTTGTGATTAAAAAAAAAAAAAAAGTTCAAATTAAATATGAACTTTTTCTTTTTTTTTTAATGGTCCTCAGTAGTCACGTACAAATTTGTGATAAAAAAAAAAAAAAAGTTCAAATTAAATATTAACTTTTTTTTTCTTTTTTTTTATGGTCCTCAGTAGTCATGTACAAATTTGTGATTAAAAAAAAAGAAGTTCAAATTAAATATGAACTTTTTTTTTTTTTTTTTAATGGTCCTCAGTAGTCATGTACAAATTTGTGATAAAAAAAAAAAAAAAGTTCAAATTAAATATGTACTTTTTTTTTCCTTTTTTTTTTAATGGTCCTCAGTAGTCATGTACAAATTTGTGATTAAAAAAAAAAAAGTTCAAATAAATATGAACTTTTTTTTAATGGTCCTCAGTAGTCACGTACAAATTTGTGATTAAAAAAAAAAAAAAAGTTCAAATTAAATATGAACTTTTTTTTTTTTTTTTTTTTTTAATGGTCTTCAGTAGTCACGTACAAATTTGTGATTAAAAAAAAAAAGTTCAAATTAAATATACATTTATTTTTATTTTTATTTTTTATGGTCCTCAGTAGTCACGTACAAATTTGTGATTAAAAAAAAAAAAGTTGAAATTAAATAGGAACTTTTTTTTTTTTTTTAATGGTCCTCAGTAGTCACGTACAAATTTGTGATTAAAAAAAAAAAAGTTCAAATTAAATATGAACTTTTTTTTTTTAATGGTCCTCAGTAGTCACGTACAAATTTGTGATTAAAAAAAAAAAAGTTCAAATTAAAATGAACTTTTTTTTCTTCTTTTTTAATGGTCCTCAGTAGTCACGTACACATTTGTGATTAAAAAAAAAAAAAGTTCAAATTGAATATGAACTTTTTAAAAATTTTTTTTAATGGTCCTCAGTAGTCACGTACAAATTTGTGATTACAAAAAAAAAAGTTCAAATTAAATATGAACTTTTTTTTTTATTTTTTTAATGGTCCTCAGTAGTCACGTACAAATTTGTGATTAAAAAAAAAGAAAAAGTTCAAATTAAATATGAACTTTTTTTTTGTTTTAATGCTCCTCAGTAGTCACGTACAAATTTGTGATTAAAAAAAAAAAAAGTTAAAATTAAATATGAACTTTTTTTTTTTTTTTTATGGTCCTCAGTAGTCACGTACAAATTTGTGATTAAAAAAAAAAAAAAGTTAAAATTAATATGAACTTTTTTTTTTTTTTTCAATGGTCCTCAGTAGTTACGTACAAATTTGTGATTAAAAAAAAAAAAGTTCAAATTAAATATGAACTTTTTTAAAAACATTTTTATGGTCCTCAGTAGTCACGTACAAATTTGTGATTAGAAAAAAAAAAAGTTCAAATTAAATATGAACTTTTTTTTTTTTTTTTTTTATGGTCCTCAGTAGTCACGTACAAATTTGTGATTAAAAAAAAAAAAAAAGTTCAAATAAAATATTAACTTTTTTATTTTTTATTTTTTTAATGGTCCTCTACGGAGCCCCTAAAGGGACGTGGGAATTATTTTTTTTTTTAGACATGTATCTCGTGCGCACGAGAAACTTTTTATTAAAAAAAACAAAAATTTTTTTTTATATATATATATATATATATATATATATATATATATATATATATATATATATATATATATACATATATACACTGTATATACACGCACAAACACACATATACATGTATACTGTATAGGAAGAAACACACATACATATAAATTATATGGGTAGATATTTGCTCTAAAAAGGGTATTTCAACAAGTAAACAGTACAGTAGGTAGTTGATGTTGATATATGTAATGCACATAAGGGTATTCTAGTCAGATGCGCGTGTGTAAATATGCGATGTGTAAATATCAAAATATTACGTACGTCGAATCACTTTTTGTCAGGCAATATTACATTTAATGACAATTTTACATAAATGAATACATCCAAACACGTTGTACATATTTATTATTTGCAGGAAGAAATAACAGTTACAATTGTGTGTGTATCTTCCAAGCAAGAAAGAAGTTTGATCACATCAACATCGGACTAACTGGCAAAAAAAGTTCAAATTAAATATGAACTTTTTTTATTTATTTTTTTATGGTCCTCAGTAGTCACGTACAAATTTGTGATTAAAAAAAAAAAAAAGTTCAAATTAAATATGAACTTTTATTTTTTTTATTTTTTTAATGGTCCTCAGTAGTCACGTACAAATTTGTGATTAAAAAAAAAAAAAAGTTCAAATTAAATATGAACTTTTTCTTTTTTTTTAATGGTCCTCAGTAGTCACGTACAAATTTGTGATTAAAAAAAAAAAAAAGTTCAAATTAAATATGAACTTTTTTTTTCTTTTTTTTTTATGGTCCTCAGTAGTCATGTACAAATTTGTGATTAAAAAAAAAAAAGTTCAAATTAAATATGAACTTTTTTTAAAATTTTTTTAATGGTCCTCAGTAGTCACGTACAAATTTGTGATTAAAAAAAAAGAAAAAGTTCAAATTAAATATGAACTTTTTTTTTGTTTTAATGCTCCTCAGTAGTCACGTACAAATTTGTGATTAAAAAAAAAAAGAAGTTAAAATTAAATATGAACTTTTTTTTTTTTGTTTATGGTCCTCAGTAGTCACGTACAAATTTGTGATTAAAAAAAAAAAAGTTCAAATTAAATATGAACTTTTTAAAAAATTTTTTTAATGCTCCTCAGTAGTCACGTACAAATTTGTGATTAAAAAAAAAAAAGTTAAAATTAAATATGAACTTTTTTTTTTTTTTTTTATGGTCCTCAGTAGTCACGTACAAATTTGTGATTAAAAAAAAAAAAAAGTTAAAATTAATATGAACTTTTTTTTTTTTTTTTTCAATGGTCCTCAGTAGTTACGTACAAATTTGTGATTAAAAAAAAAAAAGTTCATATTAAATATGAACTTTTTAAAAAAAATTTTTTATGGTCCTCAGTAGTCACGTACAAATTTGTGATTAAAAAAAAAAAAAAGTTCAAATTAAATATGAACTTTTTTTTTTTTTTTTTTTAATGGTCCTCAGTAGTCACGTACAAATTTGTGATTAAAAAAAAAAAAAAAGTTCAAATTAAATATGAACTTTTTCTTTTTTTTAATGGTCCTCAGTAGTCACGTACAAATTTGTGATTAAAAAAAAAAAAAAGTTCAAATTAAATATGAACTTTTTTTTTTTTTTTTTTTTTAATGGTCCTCAGTAGTCACGTACAAATTTGTGATTAAAAAAAAAAAAAAAGTTCAAATTAAATATGAACTTTTTCTTTTTTTTTAATGGTCCTCAGTAGTCACGTACAAATTTGTGATTAAAAAAAAAAAAAAGTTCAAATTAAATATGAACTTTTTCTTTCTTTTTTTTTTTATGGTCCTCAGTAGTCATGTACAAATTTGTGATTAAAAAAAAAAAAGTTCAAATTAAATATGAACTTTTTTTTTTTTTTTTTAATGGTCCTCAGTAGTCACGTACAAATTTGTGATAAAAAAAAAAAAAAAAGTTCAAATTAAATATGAACTTTTTTTTTTTTTTAATGGTCCTCAGTTGTCATGTACACATTTGTGTGAATTATACAAAATTATTTAAACTTGGTCCCCATGAACCATATTAACTCTTTTTCTCCAGGGTCCCCAGTAAGAATGATCAGCACATTACTCCATCAATCCAGAGATTTAAAGACGTGTATGAGCTAACTGGCCAGTGGACATTTTACACCATTTTTTTTTATGCCTCCACAACCTGTAGAAAGGGTGGTCCCCACTAGTCATGATCAAAAACTTGGTCCCCATTCCAAATGATAACCAGTATGTGTGTGCGTGTGTGTGTGTGTGTGTGTGTGTGTGTGTGTGTGTAGGCAGGCATGTAAAATGCAAATGTGCCAACTTGGACACATCTTCAGGGACTGATCTTTGCCAGGGGCTGAAGGATGACTTGTAGAGTCAGACTGCACATCTGATATGTGCCTGCTTTCACCGTGACAGCTGCTGAATCAGCAACCCTCCCAAAGACCGATCACAAGTTGGAAGTAGAAAGAAACATTCACAAGTGCTATTTTTAACATGCAGTGGGACTTTCAAGGATGGAGTTTTTTTCTTTGGGAAGATGCATGCCTCTGAAGTCAAACTAAACTTCGGAGTTTCAGCAGAACGACGTGCATACAGTGGAAGCTTGATTCACGTAAGCCTCGTGGTACAAACGTTTCGATTTACAAATCACAGACCGAATGACGATATGTTTTGGTGCACAAACGTTTCTTCCACACATTTTGTGCCCGGCAGCACATCCATTTTGGGCGGTGTAGCACTGCTGTCATTAGCATCGTGCTACTTTGTACAAAGGGCACTGATTATGCAAAATCAACTTTTCTGACCCATTGGTGCCTGTTTTTGTGTATTTGGGATCTGCAAAAATCCCGGAAATGTGAAATCAAACCGCGGAGATATTTATAAAACAATCCAAAGCCTTTCTTCATACTTCAATCGATCAATCAATCAATAATTATTTATTTATATAGCCCTAAATCACAAGTGTCTCAAAGGGCTGCACAAGCCACAACGACATCCGCGGTTCTGCGCCCACATAAGGGCAAGGAAAAACTCACAACCCAGTGGGACGTCGATGAGAATGAATATGAGAAACCTTGGAGAGGATCGCAGATGTGGGTAACCCACCCCTCTAGGGGAGACCGGATGCAATGGACGTCGAGTGGGTCTAGTATAATATTGTGAAAGTCCAGTCCATAGTGGATCTAACATAATAGTGAGAGTCCAGTCCATAGTGGATCTAACATAATAGTGAGAGTCCAGTCCATAGTGGATCTAACATAATAGTGTGAGAGTCCAGTCCATAGTGGATCTAACATAATAGTGTGAGAGTCCAGTCCATAGTGGATCTAACATAATAGTGAGAGTCCAGTCCATAGTGGATCTAGCATAATATTGTGAAAGTCCAGTCCATAGTGGATCTAACTTAATAGTGTGAGAGTCCAGTCCGTAGTGGATCTAACATAAAAGTGAGAGTCCAGTCCATAGTGGATCTAACATAATAGTGTGAGAGTCCTGTCCGTAGTAGATCTAACATAAAAGTGAGAGTCCAGTCCATAGTGGATCTAACATAGTAGTGTGAGAGTCCAGTCCATAGTGGATCTAACATAATAGTGAGAGTCCAGTCCATAGTGGATCTAACATAATAGTGTGACAGTCTAGTCCATAGTGGATCTAACATAATAGTGTGAGAGTCCAGTCCATAGTGGATCTAACATAAAAGTGAGAGTCCAGTCCATAGTGGATCTAACATAAAAGTGAGAGTCCAGTCCATAGTGGATCTAACATAATAGTGTGAGAGTCCAGTCCATAGTGGATCTAACATAATAGTGAGAGTCCAGTCCATAGTGGATCTAACATAATAGTGTGAGAGTCCAGTCCATAGTGGATCTAACATAATAGTGTGAGAGTCCAGTCCATAGTGGATCTAACATAATAGTGTGACAGTCCAGTCCATAGTGGATCTAACATAATAGTGTGAGAGTCCAGTCCATAGTGGATCTAACATAAAAGTGAGAGTCCAGTCCATAGTGGATCTAACATAAAAGTGAGAGTCCAGTCCATAGTGGATCTAACATAATAGTGTGAGAGTCCAGTCCATAGTGGATCTAACATAATAGTGAGAGTCCAGTCCATAGTGGATCTAACATAATAGTGAGAGTCCAGTCCATAGTGGATCTAACATAATAGTGTGAGAGTCCAGTCCATAGTGGATCTAACATAATAGTGAGAGTCCAGTCCATAGTGGATCTAACATAATAGTGTGAGAGTCCAGTCCATAGTGGATCTAGCATAATAGTGAGAGTCCAGTCCATAGTGGATCTAACATATTAGTGAGAGTCCAGTCCATAGTGGATCTAACATAATAGTGAGAGTCCAGTCCATAGTGGATCTAACATATTAGTGAGAGTCCAGTCCATAGTGGATCTAACATATTAGTGAGAGTCCAGTCCATAGTGGATCTAACATAATAGCAGTGTTGGGTTAGTTACTGAAAACCAGTTACTAGTTACAATTACTAGTTACTAATTTCAAAAGTAACTCAGATACTAACTCAGTTACTTACATCGAAAAGTAATGCGTTACTGTGAAAAGTAACTATTTAGTTACTTCTTTTTTTCTTATTTTTTTTAAAGCTCCCATTAATGGCCTTTTAGCCTTCATTTCAGTACTGTTATTGCACTGGAGAATAATACAATCTGTTGATCAACTTGACATGCATTTTTATTCTCCTTTTAACATAATTAATGAAAAACAGTGCAACATAAAAAGGCATTTCTCCTTTCTTTAAACTTGGACCAATGACCATTAATAAAAAACAAGTTCAAGTGCAACATAAGAAGGCACATCATCTTCCTTGAAACATAGGTAGTGAAATAAAGTCTGACATCTGGAGTGATGCTGCTGTCTTCCACACTTGGAGTCATGGATTGTACAATCCTTGTTTTCAGTGGCAGGATCATTGACACAGATGGTGAAGTTTCAGTGCTCAGTAGAGATGTAACACTTTTGAGGGGTTTAAGTACCTGGAGGACCTCCTCTGCCACTCTCACATCATCATCAGACAGGTTGATGATGTCTTTGACATTTTTCTTCAGGGTCTTGTGGGTCAATGCAGAGTATATAGCTGCCTGCTGCTCCAACATATCATAAGTGGAGTTCCACTTCGTTGGGACATCATGTATGAGCTTTATGAGTAGGCAGCTTTAGCATTTCTTGCTTTGTCTTAAGTACATGAGCAGCTGTTGTGCTAGGAAACCTCCTTCCTGATCCATCCTATTGACTGAGATGTGATGCCAAATTCACTACATGTGCAAAGCACCTACCTGTGGTCCCAGTCCTGCCTCATTCACTGCAATTATTGGATTTTTGGCATTATCACGTGACTTGGATATCTTTATCTTCCATTCCTCCACTGCTTGTGTCAGTACCTGCGCAAGGTGACTCTCGTAGAGGGGGCGTGTCTTCTCATCTCCCAGTCTGCTGTGATAAAGTGAGCGCTTATCGTCACATAGTTCCCCTGGACGTGCACCAGTCTGTCATGAGCGCAACAGATGATGCTCTGGATAGTTCGTCCACAACTTTTTTCTTCTCCTGCTCATAAAGATCTGGCACAATCTTATCGCTGAAGTGGGTGCGCGACGGGATGTCGTAACGTGGCTCAAGCACGTTCAGCATGTGTTTAAAACCCTCGTTTTGCACAACGGGGTCTGCACCTATAAACACACCGATTAAATGGCGCGGGGCGTTGAAGCTCCTCCGTTACGCCGCTCGCCATGACCACGCTGTGTGTGGACTGAACGTAATCAGGGAAAGTCCAAATAAAAAGAGGAGGCGTACAATCTTTCGTCAGAGCGTGGTGGAAGACTGTGTAAAGCAGGGGTCACCAACCTTTTTGAAACCAAGAGCTACTTCTTGGGTACTGATTAATGCGAAGGGCTACCAGTTTGATACACACTTAATTAAATTGCCAGAAATAGCCAATTTGCTCAATTTACCTGTAACTCTGTTATTATTAATAATTAATTATATTTACACTTAATTGAACGGTTTAAAAGAGGAGAAAACACGAAAAAAATGACAATTAAATTTTGAAACATAGTTTATCTTCAATTTCGACTCTTTAAAATTCAAAATTCAACCAAAAAAAAGAAGAGAAAAACTTAAAAAAAGAATTTATGGAACATCATTAGTAATTTTTCCTGATTAAGATTAATTTTAGAATTTTGATGACATGTTTTAAATAGGTTTAAAATCCAATCTACACTTTGTTAGAATATATAACAAATTGGACCAAGCTATATCTATAACAAAGACAAATCATTATTTCTTCTAGATTTTCCAGAACAACATTTTTAAAAGAAATTCAAAAGACTTTGAAATAAGATTTAAATTTGATTCTACAGATTTTCTAGATTTGCCAGAATATTTTTTTTGAATTTTAATCATAATAAGTTTGAAGAAATATTTCACAAATATTCTTCATCGAAAAAACAGAAGCTAAAAGGAAGAATTACATTAAAATGTATTTATTATTCTTTACAATAAAAAAAATAAATTTACTTGAACATTGATTTAAATTGTCAGGAAAGAAGAGGAAGGAATTTAAAAGGTAAAAAGGTATATGTGTTTAAAAATCCTAAAATAATTTTTAAGGTTGTATTTTTTCTCTAACATTGTCTTTCTGAAAGTTATAAGAAGCAAAGTAAAAAATATTTTCTTGGATTTTCAAATTCTATTTGAGTTTTGTCTCTCTTAGAATTAAAAAGGTCGGGCAAAGCGAGACCAGCTTGCTAGTAAATAAATACAATTTAAAAAATAGAGGCAGCTCACTGGTAAGTGCTGCTATTTGAGCTATTTTTAGAACAGGCCGGCGGGCTACTCATCTGGTCCTTACGGGCTACCTGGTGCCCGCGGGCACCGCGTTGGTGACCCCTGGTGTAAAGAGTACAGCCCAGACGTTTCTCCTCAATGAGGTAAATCAAATTCTGTCTCTGTTTAATTCCTTGCTTCTTTGTTTGTTTAATAGACGTCATCAGTGTTTGAACCTGACAGCACATATAAAATGTGTTGTAATTCCTACACCGCTCACCTGATTTGGATGTAAATACCCTCAAATTAAAGCTCAGTGTCTACACTTAAAGCACATCTTGATTGTTTCATTTCAAATCCATTGTGGTGTTGTACAGAGCTGGAATACTGACAATTGTGTCAATGTCCAAATATTTATGGACCTAACTGTATGTAACGCTTAAACCAAAAATGAACAAAAGGCAAGTCCCGCTAGGAAAAGGCACTGAAGCATAGGGATGGCTATGCAAAACAAAAGTAAAACTGAACTGGCTACAAGGTAAACAAAAAGAGAATGCTGGACGACAGCAAAAACTTACAGCGTGTGGAGCAGAGATGGCGTCCACAAAGTGCAACCGTACATGACATGACAATCAACAATGTCCCCACAGAGAAGGATAGCTTACGTGTCAGAATAATTGTATCTAAGTTATCACAAAACATTATGTTTCGATGAGTTCCCGGCGAGCAGAAAAAAGCTCTCTTTGATCTTACCAATCAAAAGGCTTGTAAAACTCCACTGTGTAGGATGGGAAGCGACATGAAGGTGTCGGTTTCTTTGATGTAATGTAATCCACAGGAAGATTTTGTCTTGACCCGAGATCTACTAAGCAGAGAGGAAGCAGGACCTGACCCCTCTCCAGGCACCTTTTCTTCAAACTGTTTTGTGACCAAAGGCAGTGGCTGTTTACGACCCCCCTCCCTTTAGAAACAACTGTTGCCATGTAATCAGGGAAAGTCCAAATAAAAGAGGAGGCGTACAATATTTCGTCAGAGCGTGGTGGAAGACTGTACAAAGAGCACAGCCCAGACGACCCCGCCCACCTCAACCTCCTCATGCTCTCCCAGGGAGAGCATGTCCCAAATTCCAAGCTGCTGTTTTGAGGCATGTTAAAAAAAATGATGCACTTTGTGACTTCAATAATAAATATGGCAGTGCCATGTTGGCATTTTTTTCCATAGCTTGAGTTGATTTATTTTGGAAAACCTTGTTACATTGTTTAATGCATCCAGCGGGGCATCACAACAAAATTAGGCATAATAATGTGTTAATTCCACGACTGTATATATCGGTATCGGTTGATATCGGAATCGGTAATTAAGAGTTGGACAATATCGGAATATCGGCAAAAAAGCCATTATATACTGTATATATATATATATATATATATATATATATATATATATATATATATATATATATATATATATATATATATATATACATATATATATATATATATATATATATATATATATATATATATATATATATATATATATATATATATATATATATATATATATATATATATATACTGAACAGCTTCAAAAATTGGTCTCCTCAGTTCCCAAATGTTTACTGAGTGTTGTTAAAAGGAAAGGCCATGTAACGCAGTGGTAAAAATGCTCCTGTGCCAACTTTTTTGCAATGTGTTGCTGCCATTAAATTCTAAGTTCAAGATTATTTGCAAAAAAAAAAAGAAGTTTCTAAGTTCGAGCATTAAACATCTTGTCGTTGCATCAGTCCAACTTGGATGAGCTCGGGCCCAGCGAAGCCGGCGGCGTTTCCGGGTGTTGTTGATAAACAGCTTTCACTTTGCAAAGTTTTAACTTGCACTTGCAGACGTAGCGACAAACCGTAGTTTACTGACAGTGGTTTTCTGAAGTGTTCCTGAGCCCACGTGGTGATACCCTTTACACGCCGAGTTCGCTTTTCGATGCAGTACCGCCTGAGGGATCCGAGGTGCGTAATATCATCGCTTACGTAATATTTCATGTTCGAACGTCAAGTATCTTGTCTTTGCAGTCTATTCGATGGAATATAAGTTGAAAAGGATTTGCAAATTATTGTATTCTGTTTTTATTTACCATTTACACAACGTGCCAACTTCACTGGTTTTGGGTTTTGTGTATATATGTCTTCTTGACTCTTATAATTATTGTGAACGATGGGCAGACCTCCCAAAAAAGTACGTTTGACTAAAACCTCCCGTGTGAAGGGTAACACATTTTCGATACACAACGGCGGCATCTCTGAGAAAAATACAAATAATACGAGACTTTTATGAACGGATAAATAATGCATTCTTCATTTATGAAGGTCAGACCGTGAGAAAGCGACTTCTCTGGTGGTTAACTTGCATCTTAAAATAATCAAATCTTAGCCATCTATTTTATCAGCATTAAGCCTGCTTTATTTCCAGACATTTCCAGCTGTGTAAACTGCACTGTGTGTGTGTGTGTGTGTGTGTGTGTGTGTGTGTGTGTGTGTGTGTGTGTGTGTGTGTGTGTGCAGTGTGGGCTTGCTAATAGAAGAGAGGCAATTACAAAGTGGGCCTCAAAGCCATGGTAATGGAGCTGGTCAGACAGAGATAAGCAGAGTGCGCATGAAAGTGAACAAACTCGCCGCCATGCTTCCCTCCACGGAGCGCCATTGTCCCTTTTAATCAGCGCCAAGCACGGCGCTCTGTAATTAAGCCCTCTCCACCGAGTGCGAGAGATCACCGCCCCAAAAAGATGAAGGAGACCATCAAGACTCCGGGCGGAAACACACGTTTAAAAGATGCGGCAGGGAGTGCGTTTTACGGATGGGATCTAGTCCACGGACCATCACGCTCCGGTTTGTATCACCTGTTCAAGCAAAAACCCGATTGGTTTTGATTGATGGATGCCATAGAACAGTTGTTTCTGAGCCAAGGCACATTATTTTCAGAAAAAGGTGAAGCTAAAAGCTGGACAAAGCGCTAAGTTAAGAGAAAGCTAGAAGCTAAGTTAAGGGCTAAAATAAATGTTAAACTAAGAGCTAGAATAAAAGCTAATCTGAGATCTGAAATAATATTTTAGGTCAAAGTTAAGCGAATAACTAAGATAAGAGCTCATCTAAGAGCTAAGCTAGTAGCTCAGGTAAAGGCTAAGTTAATAGCTAAGTGAAGTGCTAAGATTTGAGTTTGCTTGATTGAAACTTCTATTAGTAGATTGCACAGTACAGTAAATATTCCGTACAATTGACCAGTAAATGGTAACACCCGAATACGTTTTTAAACTTGTTTAAGTCGGGGTCCACATGAATAAATTCATGGTAAAAGCTTAGATAAATGAGCTTAGATAAAAGCTAAAATAAGAGCTAAATTCAGACCAAAGCTAAAAGTTGCTCTAAGAGCTCAGTTAAAAGATCAGTTAAGAGCTAAACTTAGAGCTAAGATAAGATTTGAGCTCAGAAAAAGGTGAAGCTAAGAGCTAGACAAAGCAGCTAAATTAAGAGAAAGCTAAAAGCCAAATTAAGGGCTAAGATAAATGTTAAGCTAAGAGATAAAATAAAAGATAATCTGAGATCTGAAATAATATTTTAGGTAAAAGTTAAGCGAAGAGCTCATCTAAGAACTAAAAGCTAAGCTAAATTTTAAAATAAGATAAACTACAAGCTAATCGAAGAGGTTAAAAGTTAAGATAAAAACTAAGACAAGAACTAAGAATTTGAGCTCAGGTAAAGATTAAGCTAAGAGCTCAAATAAGAGCTAGGACAAAAACATATAAGTAGAAGTTAAGCTAAGAGCCAGTTAGCTAAGAGATAAACTAAGAGCTTGGTGAAGAGCTCAGGTAAAAGTTAAGCTAAGAGATGAGCTAAGAGCTAAATTAAATGTTAAGTTAAGCACTAAACTGAAAACTAAAATAAGAATTGAGCTCGGAAAACGGTTAAACTGAGAGCTGGGCAAAGCGCTAAGTTAAGAGAAAGCTAAAAGCTAAGTTAAGGGCTAAGAAAATGGTAAACTAAAAGCTAAGCTAAAAGCTAATCTGAGATCTGCAATAATATTTTAGGTGAAGGTTAAGCAAATAACTAAGATAAGAGCTAAGCTAATAGCTCAGGTAAAGGCTAAGCTAATAGCTAAGCGAAGCGCTAAGATTTGAGCTTAGATTAAAGCTAAGATAAGAGCTAAATTCTGACCTAAGCTAAAACCTACTCTAAGACCTCAGTTCAAAGATAAATTAAGAGCTAAATTAAAAGCTCAGGTGATATTTGATCTCAGAAAAAGGTTAAGCTAAGAGCTGGACGAAGCGCTAAGTAAAGAGAACGCTAAAAGCAAAATTAGGGGTTAAGATACATGTTAAGATAAGAGCTAAGATAAAAGCTATTCTAAAAGCTCAGGTAAAAGATAAGCTAAGAGCTCAGTTAAAATTTAAGTAAAGAGCTAAACTTAGAGCTAAAATAAGATTTGAGCTCAGAAAAAGGTGAATCTAAGAGCTGGACGAAGCGCTAAATTAAGAGAAAGCTAAAAGCTAGGTTAAGGGCTAAGATAAATGTTAAGCTAAGAGCTAAACTAAAAGCTAATCTGAGATCTGAAATAATATTTTAGGTCAAAGTTAAGCGAATAACTAAGATAAGAACTCATCTAAGAGCTAAGCTAATAGCTCAGGTAAAGGCTAAGCTAAGCGCTAAGATTTGAGCTCAGATAAAAGCTAAGAGGAGAGCTAAATTCAGAGCTAAGCTAAAAGCCAAACAAAAAGCTCAGGAACAAGCTGTAGTTGGAACATGTCAGCCTCTTCAAAGAAGCAGCCAGATGTTTACCCAGACAGACGACATCTACGGTACGTGACTCAATCACCCGGCTGGGCCCGGTCCAACATGACCTGGTCAAGTACCGTGTGGCATTTCAAAACCGTGGACCGTGGTCGCCGACTGACCGGCTGATTACTCGCGGCGTGATTGTGGGGACAAAGCGTGTAGCGAGCCACACCCGCTTACAGAAAAGCAATCATCCTTCCTTCTTATCTTTCCTCACCGTTTCCCCGTCCTCACGCCTCAATTTATTCCTCCTCCGTCTGATGGCGGACTGATCCCCGCACCGCCAGGGAGCGCGGCGGCATTTATCGCCTTAACATGTTTACCCGCCGTGAATTCAGGCGGCGTCAGTCACGGCGTCGTGTGGCGTGTTGTTTATCGATGCCTCACCAGGACCGGCTCACTTCCTTAAGTCCTACGCCGCCTCCGACTGTGGCGGGCCACAAATGGCCTCTCGATAAGGATTCGGTACGGTCGCTCCGGTTGGCGCGATTTTCCACGGGCGTGACAGACGGTCGCCGGAGGAGGAGTGTAGAAGACTAAGTCTGATGAGACCTGTAGACAACGTCTTAGCCCGAGATCCGAGCAGGTTGTCGGACCTGGTTTTTACTTTCTACCAGAGTCAGCCATGGAAATATATAGAACAGACATGCTCAAGACCGTGTGGTTTAACTGAGGTAACGGTCCAAAACGTAAAACCCAAAACCAGTACCTCAAACAGCTTAAGTTGTTCAACAGTCCGTTGTGGTATTTTAGGCTTCATAATGTCCCACACATTTTTTAATGGGAGACAGGTCTGGACTACAGGCAGGCCAGTCTAGTATCCACACTCTTTAACTATGATGCCACACTGTTGTAACACGTGGCTTGGCATTGTCTTGCTGAAATAAGCAGGGGCGTCCATCATGGACAACATATGTTGCTCCAAAACCTGTATGTACCTTTCAGCATTAATGGTGCCTTCATAGATGTGTAAGTTACCCATGTCTTGGGCACTAATACACCTCCATACCATCACAGATGCTGGTTTTTGAACTTTGTGCCTAGAACAATCCGGGTGGTTCTTTTCCTCTTTGTTTCAAAAGACACAACGTCCACAATTTCGTAAAACAATTTGAAATGTGGACTTGTCAGACCACAGAACATTTTTCCACTTTGCATAAGTCCATCTTGGATGAGCTCGGGCCCAGGGAAGCCGGCGGCGTTTCTGGGTGTTGTTGATAAATGGCTTTCGTGTTGCATAGTAGCGTTTTAACTTGCACTTACAGATGTAGCAACGAACTGTCTCCTTTGGGGTATTTTGCGCTTCATAATGTGCCACACATTTTCAACGGGAGACAGGTCTGAACTACAGGCAGGCCAGTCTAGTACCCACACTTTTTTACCAAAGCCGCGCTGTTGTAACACGAGGTTTGGCATTGTCTTGCTATAATAAGCAGGGGCGTCCCTGCATGTACCTTTCAGCATTAATGGTGCCTTCACAGATGTGTAAGTTACCCATGTCTTGGGCACTAATACACCCCCATACCATCACAGATGCTGGCTTTTCAACTTTGCGCCTAGAACAATCCGGGTGGTTCTTTTCCTCTTTGTTTCAAAAGAAACAACGTCCACAATTTCGTAAAACAATTTGAAATGTGGACTTGTCAGACCACAGAACATTTTTCCACTTTGCATAAGTCCATCTTGGATGAGCTCGGACCCAGGGAAGCCGGCGGCGTTTCTGGGTGTTGTTGATAAATGGCTTTCGTGTTGCATAGTAGCGTTTTAACTTGCACTTACAGATGTAGCGACGAACTGTCTCCGTTGGGGTATTTTACGCTTCATAATGTGCCACACATTTTCAACGGGAGACAGGTCTGAACTACAGGCAGGCCAGTCTAGTACCCACACTTTTTTACCAAAGCCGCGCTGTTGTAACACGAGGTTTGGCATTGTCTTGCTATAATAAGCAGGGGCGTCCCTGCATGTACCTTTCAGCATTAATGGTGCCTTCACAGATGTGTAAGTTACCCATGTCTTGGGCACTAATACACCCCCATACCATCACAGATGCTGGCTTTTCAACTTTGCGCCTAGAACAATCCGGATGGTTCTTTTCCTCTTTGTTTCAAAAGACACAACGTCCACAATTTCGTAAAACAATTTGAAATGTGGACTTGTCAGACCACAGAACATTTTTCCACTTTGCATAAGTCCATCTTGGATGAGCTCGGGCCCAGGGAAGCCGGCGGCGTTTCTGGGTGTTGTTGATAAATGGCTTTCGTGTTGCATAGTAGCGTTTTAACTTGCACTTACAGATGTAGCGACGAACTGTCTCCGTTGGGGTATTTTACGCTTCATAATGTGCCACACATTTTCAACGGGAGACAGGTCTGAACTACAGGCAGGCCAGTCTAGTACCCACACTTTTTTACCAAAGCCTCGCTGTTGTAACACGAGGTTTGGCATTGTCTTGCTATAATAAGCAGGGGCGTCCCTGCATGTACCTTTCAGCATTAATGGTGCCTTCACAGATGTGTAAGTTACTCATGTCTTGGGCACTAATACACCCCCATACCATCACAGATGCTGGCTTTTCAACTTTGCGCCTAGAACAATCCGGGTGGTTCTTTTCCTCTTTGTTTCAAAAGACACAACGTCCACAATTTCATAAAACAATTTGAAATGTGGACTCGTCAGACCACAGAAAATTTTTCCACTTTGCATCAGTCCATCTTGGATGAGCTCGGGCCCAGGGAAGCCGGCGGCGTTTCCGGGTGTTGTTGATAAATGGCTTTCGTGTTGCATAGTAGCGTTTTAACTTGCACTTACAGATGTAGCAACAAACTGTCTCCGTTGGGGTATTTTATGCTTCATAATGAGGTCTGAACTACAGGCAGGCCAGTCTAGTACCCACACTTTTTTACCAAAGCCGCGCTGTTGTAACACAAGGTTTGGCATTGTCTTGCTATAATAAGCAGGGGCGTCCCATGGTGCCTTCACAGATGTGTAAGTTACCCATGTCTTGGGCACTAATACACCCCCATACCATCACAGATGCTGGCTTTTCAACTTTGCGCCTAGAACAGTCCGGATGGTTCTTTTTTCTAATTGTTTCAAAAGACACAACGTCCACAATTTCCAAAAACAATTTGAAAATGTGGACTCGTCAGACCACAGAACATTTTTCCACTTTGCATCAGTCCATCTTAGATGATCTCGGGCCCAGTGAAGCCGGGGGAATTTCTGGGTGTTGTTGATAAACGGCTTTCGCTTTGCAAAGTTTTAACTTGCACTTTGTCATGTCTGTGTTAATCATGTTTTTGTTTTGCTTGGGTTTTGGGCTCTTTTTTTAGTTCCTGGTTGCACTTCCTTGTTTGGTTTGGTTTCCATGGTCACCCATTAGTTTTCACCTGTCTTGTCACGCACCTGTTTCACATCCTCATGTCACGCACCTGTCTCACGTTTTCACTAATCATGTCACCAGTATTTAAGGCCATTGTTGCCAGGCAGTCGGCCTGGCGACATCACTCTGTTCACCTCTGCGCACTTCATGCCTTGTCAAGTACGTTTTTTCTATTCATGCCACAGTTAGCGACTTTTGTTCATGTCCTTAGTTTTTTGCCCACGTGCAAGTTTTTGTTTCATAGTCAAGTTTGTACCTCCGCCTTGTGCGCGCCTTTAGTTTGTTCTTTTTGTTATAGTAAAAAATAAATATGTCCTTACCTTCAAGCCATGTCCGCTCCAACTATTATTGCATCTCGGAAAAACAAACCCGCCATAGTCCACACCCTGACACACTTACAGACGTAGCGACGAACTGTAGTTACTGACAGTGGTTTTCTGAAGTGTTCCTGAGCCCATGTGGTGATATCCTTTACACACTAATGTCGCTTTTTGATGCAGTACCGCCTGAGGGATCCAAGGTCCGTAATATCATCCCTTATATAATATTTGCAAAAAATAACAACGTTTATCAGTTCTTGTCTTTGCAGTCTATTCAATTGAATATAAGTTGAAAAGGATTTGCAAATCATTGTGTTCCGTTTTTATTTACCATTTACACAACGTGCCGACTTCACTGGTGTTGTATTTACACATTTAGTACATTATCTATCATGCAGTACATTTAAAACACAATAAAAAGCCATCATGTCTGTTTTATTTTAATACTATCAACATTTCCACATTTCCCCCCCTGCATTACGTCTCTTTGCTCTTTTTCCTCCGGTTATGCTGTTGTGTTTGTTAATGTAAATGTATTTTTAGCATATGCCGCAGGCCACAGAAATAGAGCTACGGGGCCACGCTTTGTATAGCCCTGATCCAAAGGACCCACTCCCCATGCGAGTGGGTCTTTTTTCTGTAATGTCTTTCTTTTCATGGAGTGATCACGACAGAAGAGTGCCACTCTGGGCGAAGATGAAATGCGTGGCGATAAACATAGAACGGCAAATGGAACTGGCAACTGAGCAAAATAATACAGCTCAGCCATGTAGTCGACATACTCTAAATACTTTTTTTTTGTTTTTGTTTATCTATTTGCCTTCCTTCAAACACCTGCACCTAGTTTGTTTCAGTTTTAGTTTGACCTTAGCATCTTAGGTTTTTTTATGACAGTGAGAAAGGTTGAAATGTTGATAAAACATGCCCGATGGCCGCAGTTTTTTGACTATTTCACTTTTCCCCATAGGCAAAATGGTTTAGAAATGAGAACGACAAGGTATTCGGGGCGGAATATTCAAGACGGCTGACTGAAATTGTGGCATTTTGTGATGTAAAATGGGAGACCGGGCTTTCCAGTCTGTGGAACGCTCTCCCTGACCACCTGAGGGCACCACAGACTGTGGATGCTTTTAAAAAAGGCTTAAAAACCCTTCTTTTTAAAAAAGCCTTTTTTAGATATATGCATACTAGTTTCTATTTTTTATTTATTTTTTTATTATCTTTTTATTTTTTTTTTTTTAATACACTGTAGCACTTTGAGGTTGTTTACTCAATGTAAAGTGGTTTTTACAAATAAAATCTATTATTATTATATTTAGACTTTGTTTTTACATTTTTTGCGGATTGTAAATACGATTGGATATGGTTTAATGGATACAATCATTACGTTTCCATGCACTAAATTAGTCTGATTTCTCAAATTGTTCGTTTTTTTGTGTTTTCACATCTGTGTGTGAAGTCCAAATGTCCATGCGCACTCTCTTCCCCAACCATGGGTCATACGCAGTGTGCCTCCCAAACACTGGGGGGCGCTTAAAAAAAATTCCCTACACCTTTTATTTATAAAGTTCAACATTTACAAACATAAAGATATGAACAAGGACAATTAAAACAAGTACAAAAACAGTGCAACACAGCGCCAGGGGGTTGTTGATTCAATAACGTAACTATAGTAGAATGTAAAATATATATGTACTGTATTTTCCGGACTATAAGGCGCACTTAAAATCCTTTTTTCCCCCTCAAAACTCGTCAGTGTGCCTTATAACCCGACGCGCCTAATGTACGGCATGATTCTAGTTGTGCTTACCGACCTTGAAGCAATTTAATTCGATACACGGTGTGATGATAAGTGTGACCAGTAGATGGCGGTCATACATAAGAGATACGTGTAAACTGCAATATGACGCCAGTAAAAAACACCCAAACTTTAAATGTTGCATTGAAAATATAGAACATTACACACGGCGCTCAAAAATGTGTCAACATGTTTTTAGTATGACTTCGGTAAGCTATGAATGGTATAGAGGGATTGTCGGTACATGAAACATACGAGTATTACTATGGAGTGTGTATAAGGATCGCAAACCGGCACCTATTAGCAGACATATTATCTGACATTTTATTTCGCAATATTATGCAAAACAACTTTTTTTTACCTTCTGGTACCTGCTGATCTGTATTTGGGATCTGCATAAATCCTGAAAAATTGCGCGCATCCGCCTTCGTAGTCCATGGCGACACCGTAGTGGATAAGCTTCTTCTTTTTCTCTATCTTCTTGTTTTGTGACATTCATCCTCCGCTGTTGTCATTTCTAATATAAAGTACTGTAAAGTTCTTACGTATATCTGTCATTAAACTCGCCATGAAAGCGCTAAAACATACCGGTGTAGTGAGTTTTCATTATTCACCTAAGGAACTTTAGTTATTAGAGAGTTCCAGTAGGGCACACTTGTTGTTGTTGTTTCCGGATGAGGAGATGCTGCTCCGTTACCGATTGAAGTAAAGCCTGAATGTCATTAGAACAGTTAGCTCCGTCTTTTGACACTTCTTCCACTCCCGTCCTTGCACGCTACACCGCTACAACAAAGATGACGGGGAGAAGACGCTGCCGAAGGTGAGCCACGTAAATAAGACCGCCCACAAAATGCCGCATCCTGAAGCGACTGTCAGAAAGCGGCTTGAAGATGATCTGTAAAACATCATCTATGCAACATTATGACCAAAGAACCACCATTACATGTTATGTAGACCACAAGGAAGTCTTTTACATTTAGAAAAAAATAATATTAATATGACTCCTTTAATGCGTCTTATATATGAAAAAAGATCGAAAATAGACCATTCATCGGAAGTGCGCCTTATAATCCGGTGCGCCCTATGTAGGGTTGCGAAGGGGTGGAAAGGTTCCGGTAAATTTGAATTCTAAACAAAATAAACACATTTATTCCGTGTGATTTTGCAATGCAACTCTGAGTGACAGTGACAACAAGCGGCCCTAACGGTGTTCGTCAACACCTTTCAATTGAATACCGTTCAATTATTGTAACGTCTATCGAGATGCTTCGAGGCCAGGAATTATATCGATCACTTTATTGAGCAAAACTGTTTATATTCGGCCATAACCACACCAAGCACATGGGTAAAACACTTCTATCTCGAAAAACTAGTCGTTTTCTGCCGTACAAACCAGGCCAAAACCAACTCGTCATCTGTCACCAACACGCATACCACTAAACCACTGGTGCGTTTATGGCCACACAAAAAGTCGGACAACTCCATACTTGCCAACCTTGAGACCTCCAATATCGGGAGGTGGGAGGTAGGGGGTGGGATTTGGTCGGGGGGGGGGCGTGGTTATTTACAGCTAGAATTCACCAACTTGAGTATTTCATATATATATATATATATATATATATATATATATATATATATATATATATATATATATATATATATATATATATATATATATATGTATGTATATATATATATATATATATATATATATATATATATATATATATATATATATATATATGGAATACTTGACTTTCAGTGAATTCTAGCTATATATATATATATATATATATATATATATATATATATATATATATATATATATATATATATATATATATATATATATTTTATTTACATATAAATAAATGAAATACTTGAATTTCAGTGTTCCGGTGGCTATCCATTAGATGGCAGTATTGTCCTGTTTAACTTCTCCGTTCATGATGAGTATATCATTTCGGCCACCGTGTTCAATGGAGAAGTCTGTTCTACAAAATTTACAGGCAACATACACCTTCCCCTTCGAACTGTCCTGGATGAACTGAAATTCTTGTTTCCATTCGTTTTGGAACTTGCAGGCGTATTTCTTCATCTTGCTCATCGACGGCGTCGCCATGTCTGCAATTTCCTCGTTCTTCTGCTTCGTGTCCTTGTTGTGTGCGCAGTTGTTCACTCTACTCTCTAAAAGCCCTAGATGTTATGACGTCATTGGGCAGGCAAGCTGTTTATATTGTGGGAAAGCGGACGTGAGAACAGGCTGTCCCCACTCAGTCTCAGGTCCGCATTGAGCTGGAGGGGGCGTGGCCTCCAGCTCCGGCTGAATACCGGGAGTTTGTCGGGAGAAAATCTCTGCCGGGAGGTTGTCGGGAGAGGCGCTGAATACCGGGATTCTCCCGCTAAAAACGGGAGGGTTGGAAAGTATGGACAACTCAAACACCACACAAAGTTACACTATGACTCCTCAGTCATACGTGTGCTTATTTTACTGTCATTTATTATTAATGTTCATTTATTTATATTAATCATGGAATGCTGTTACTAGAGAAAGTTACAGGAATGCACACTTCATCCTATGCTTACATTTCATTGTGCAACATGAGGATGTTTAAGGGCAACTAAATGTGATCTCTGAAAGGGGTACAAATGATTTTCAAGATAGTGCTCATGGTATAAAGTTAAGTTAGGTTAAATGAAAGTATTATTATTAATTATTATTATTATTTATCTTACGGTATATATCAAAAATAATATTGAGCAAAATTGAATTGAAATATTGTCGATGTGGTCCTCCAGCAGTGCTCGGGTTGCTCATGCAAAAATTAATTGTCCACCCCTGCGATAGGTCATGTATCATTCATCCGTCATCAAAATTGTTATCTGCGTTCCTCTTCCCCGTATCACGTCAGCACATTGTTGGACTTCTCGGCTCGACCCACTCCATATTTTTTTAGCGTCCAGAGACTGCCGAGGACAGACTCTGTTCATCATGCAGCATGAATCTTTGCATGCATTGCACCGGTCATCATTCCCAATTCTCATCCTCCACTTTCCCGCAGCCTAATGGCGGTTTGACCTTTCGCTATATGCGCAAATTCATATTCCCCTCACTCGGACCGGGCTCTATTTGCAACGGCTCGTATTCTATCCATATTTGCTGCTCGCCGCCGGGCTAAGGTTGCATCATTTGAGCGGATTATTGGCTTTCTTCACGTTTTTTTTTGGTTTCTTTTGTCGCGGATTTATTGGCATTCCGAGCACGGTTTTATTTGGACGAGGCCATCTGTTGAATGCGGAAATGAAATGAAAATGCGATGCGCCCGCGGGACCGACGGGGGTTCATCACTACATTCATGGCGCCGACGGCCTCGCGGGGAGTGTGTGGGAGAACATAAAACACACAGGTGGCTTTGCAGGGTGTGGGAATATTGGAAGAAACAAAGCACGGCCGTCGTACCTGACCACGAAGGAGCTGCGCGGCGGCCGCGAGCCCTCGTGCGCCGTCCCGGGTGAAAGGTCGGCGTCCAGCGCGATTCCGGCGCCCTCCAGCAGCAAGGTGAGGCGGTCGGGAAGCAGCCCCCGGGTCTCGGAGGTGAAGGTGATGGAGAGGAGCTGGCCGTAGCTGTGGACTTGACCACCCAGGAACTTGTCTGTGGGAGACAAGTTAGGTGATTAGTACGGGAAAATATTTCTGCACGTGTAACAGGTCTCACGGGTGTGGGAGTCCAGACAAAAAGGTTGTCTAAACCCCTGGAAAACATGGGCAATGTTTAAAGGCCTACTGAAACCCACTACTACCGACCACGCAGTCTGATAGTGTATATATCAATGATGAAATCTTAACATTATAACACATGCCAATACGGCCGGGTTAACTTATAAAGTGACATTTTAAATTTGCCGCTAAACTTCCGGTTCGAAACGCCTCTGAGGATGACGTATGCGCGTGACGTAGACCGGGGAACACGGGTATGCCTTCCACATTGAAGCCAATACGAAAAAGCTCCGTTTTCATTTCATAATTCCACAGTATTCTGGACATCTGTGTTCGTGAATCTGTTGCAATCATGTTCATTGCATTATGGAGTTGGAAGCTGAGCAAGCAAAGAAGAAAGTTGTCGGTGCGAAATGGACGTATTTTTCGAACGTAGTCAGCAACAACAGTACACAGCCGGCGCTTCTTTGTTTACATTCCCGAAAGATGCAGTCAAGATGGAAGAACTCGGATAACAGAGACTCTAACCAGGAGGACTTTTGACTTCGATACACAGACGCCTGTAGAGAACTGGGACAACACAGACTCTTACCAGGATTACTTTGATTTGGATGACAAAGACGCAGACGTGCTACTGTGAGTATGCAGCTTTGGCTTCTAAACATTTGATCGCTTGACCGTATGTGCGCAACTTTTTTTTGCGTATGTACGTAACTTTTTTAAAATATATAAGCTTTATGAACCTTGGGTTAGGTGAACGGTCTTTTGGGCTGAGTGATTGTGTGTGTTGATCAGGTGTTTGAATTGTATTGGCGTGTTCTATGGAGCTAGGAGCTAGCAGAGGAGCTAGGAGCTAGCATAACAAACACGCAGGTGTTTTTATGCAGGATTGATTTGTGGCATATTAAATATAAGCCTGGTTGTGTTGTGGCTAATAGAGTATATATATGTCTTGTGTTTATTTACTGTTGTAGTCATTCCCAGCTGAATATCAGGTCACCCCCGGCTCTCACAGCATCTTCCCTATCTGAATAGCTTCAACTCCCCACTAGTCCTTCACTTGCACTTTACTCATCCACAAATCTTTCATCCTCGCTCAAATTAATGGGGAAATTGTCGCTTTCTCGGTCCGAATCTCTCTCACTTCATGCGGCCATCATTGTAAACAATAGGGAACTTTGCGTATATGTTCAACTGACTACGTCACGCTACTTCCGGTAGGGGCAAGCCTTTTTTTTTATCAGATACCAAAAGTTGCAATCTTTATCGTCGTTGTTCTATACTAAATCCTTTCAGCAAAAATATGGCAATATCGCGAAATGATCAAGTATGACACATAGAATAGATCTGCTATCCCCGTTTAAATAAAAAAAATCATTTCAGTAGGCCTTTAAGGAGAGTTAAGACACAAACTATCTTTGAAGCTTCCCAAGTTTCCTCTCTTTATTACACAATGTACAAACCCCGTTTCCATATGAGTTGGGAAATTGTGTTAGATGTAAATATAAACGGAATACAATGATTTGCAAATCCTTTTCAACCCATATTCAGTTGAATGCACTACAAAGACAACATATTTGATGTTCAAACTCATAAACTTTTTTTTTTTTTTTTGCAAATAATAATTAACTTAGAATTTCATGGCTGCAACACGTGCCAAAGTAGTTGGGAAAGGGCATGTTTACCACTGTGTTACATGGCCTTTCCTTTTAACAACACTCAGTAAACGTTTGGGAACTGAGGAGACACATTTTTGAAGCTTCTCAGGTGGAATTATTTCCCATTCTTGCTTGATGTACAGCTTAAGTTGTTCAACAGTCCGGGGGTCTACGTTGTGGTATTTTAGGCTTCATAATGCGCCACACCTTTTCAATGGGAGACAGGTCTGGACTACAGGCAGGCCAGTCTAGTACCCGCACACTTTTACTATGAAGCCACGTTGATGTAACACGTGGCTTGGCATTGTCTTGCTGAAATAAGCAGGGGCGTCCATGGTAACGTTGCTTGGATGGCAACATATGTTGCTCCAAAACCTGTATGTACCTTTCAGCATTAATGGTGCCTTCACAGATGTGTAAGTTACCCATGTCTTGAGCACTAATACACCCCCATACCATCACAGATGACAATCCGGATGGTTCTTTTCCTCTTTGGTCCGGAGGACACCACATCCACAGTTTCCAAAAACAATTTGAAATGTGGACTCATCAGACCACAGAACACTTTTCCATTTTGTATCAGTCCATCTTAGATTAGTTCAGGCCCAGCGAAGCCGACGGCGTTTCTGGGTGTTGTTGATAAACAGTTTTCGCCTTGCATAGGAGAGTTTTAGCTTGCACTTACAGATGTAGCGACCAACTGTAGTTACTGACAGTGGGTTTCTGAAGTGTTCCATGAGCCCATGTGGTGATATCCTTTACACACTGATGTCGCTTGTTGATGCAGTACAGCCTGAGGGATCGAAGGTCACGGGCTTAGCTGCTTACGTGCAGTGATTTCTCCAGATTCTCTGAACCCTTTGATGATATTATGGAGCGTAGATGGTGAAATCCCTAAATGCCTTGCAATAGCTGGTTGACAAAGGTTTTTCTTAAACTGTTCAACAATTTGCTCACACATTTGTTGACAGAGTGGTGACCCTCGCCCCATCCTTGTTTGTGAATGACTGAGCATTTCATGGAATCTACTTTTATACCCAATCATGGCACCCACCTGTTCCCAATTTGCCTGTTCACCTGTGGGATGTTCCAAATAAGTGTTTGATGAGCATTCCTCAACTTTATCAGTATTTATTGCCACCTTTCCCAACTTCTTTGTCACGTGTTGCTGGCATCAAATTCTAAAGTTAATGGTTATTTGCAAAAAAAATCTGAACATCAAATATGTTGTCTTTGTAGCATATTCAATTGAATATGGGTTGAAAAGGATTTGCAAATCATTGTATTCCGTTTATATTTACATCTAACACAATTTCCCAACTCAAATGGAAACGGGGTTTGTACATACCCCAAAACCAGTGAAGTTGGCACGTTGTGTAAATGGTAAATAAAAACAGAATACAATGATTTGCAAATCCTATTCAACCTATATTCAATTGAATAGACTGCGACATTTAACGTTCGAATTGGAAAACTTGGTTATTTTTTTGCAAATATTAGCTCATTTGGAATTTGATGGCTGCAACGTGTTTCGAAAAAGCTTGCACGGGTGGCAAAAAAAGACTAAGGAAGTTGAGGAATGCGCATTAAAACACTTATTTGGAACATCCCACGGGTGAACAGGCTGATTGGGAACAGGTGGGTGCCATGATTGGGTATAAAAGCAGCTTCCGTGAAACGCTCGGTCATTCACAAACAAGGATGGTGCGAGGGTCAACACTTTGTGAACAAATGCGCGAGCAAATTGTTTAAGAACGACATTTCTCAAGCAGCTGCTGCAAGGAATTTAGGGATTTTACCATCTACGGTCCGTAATATCATCGAAAGTTTCAGAGAATCTGGAGAAATCAATGCATGTAAGCAGCAAGGCTGAAAATCAACATTGAATGCCCAATCAGTGTGTAAAGGATATCACCACATGGGCTCGGGAACACTTCAGAAAACCACTGTCAGTAACAACAGTTTGTTACTACATCTGTAAGTGCAAGTTAAAACTCTACTATGCAACACGAAAGCCATTTATCAACAACACCCAGAAACGCCGCCGGCTTCGCTGGGCCTGAGCTCATCTAAGATGGACTGATGCAAAGTGGAAAAAGGTTCTGTGGTCTGACGAGTCCACATTTCAAAATGTTTTTGGAAACTGTGGACGTCGTGTCCTCCGGACCAAAGAGGAAAAGAACCATAGGCGCAACGTAGAAAAGCCAGAATCTGTGATGGTATGGGGGTGTATTAGTGCCCAAGACATGGGTAACTTACACATCTGTGAAGGCACCATTAATGCTGAAAGGTACATACAGGTTTTGGAATAACATATGTTGCCATCCAACCAACGTCTTTTTCATGGACGCCCCTGCTTATTTCAGCAAGACAATGCCAAGCCACATTTAGCAACAGCGTGGCTTCATAGTAAAAGAGTGCAGGTACTAGACTGGCCTGCCTGTAGTCCAGACCTGTCTCCCATTGAAAATGTGTGGCGCATTATGAAGCCTAAAATACCACAACGGAGACCCCCGGACTGTTGAACAACTTAAGCTGTACATCAAGCAAGAATGGGAAAGAATTCCACCTGAAAAGCTTCAAAAATGTGTCTCCTCAGTTCTCAAACGTTTACTGAGTGTTGTTAAAAGGAAAGGCCATGTAACAAAGTGGTAACAATGTCTATGTGACAACTTTTTTGCAATATTTTGCTGCCATTAAATTCTAAGTTAATGATTATTTGCAAAAAAAAAAGGAAATTTCTCAGTTCGAACATTAAATATCTTGTCTTTGCAGTCTATTCGATTGAATATAAGTTGACAAGGATTTGCAAATCATTGTATTCTGCTTTTATTTATGATTTACACAACGTGCCAACTTCACTGGTTTTGGGGTTTTGTAAGTGAATCGGTGACCGATAGGACCGGCGGGATTCGGTCTGTGCAAAAAAAAAAAGTACCGGTTTAGGTCATACAAGTGTAAAAAGAAGTGACACATAATACGCCATTCAAACAATGATTCAAGTCGGCTCGTACAAGATAAAACAGAGCAAATTTCGGCGAAGCTTTACACCCGGCAATGTTGTCCTGAGCAGCCTGGACAAAGGTGCCAGTACCAAACCAGGCTGGAATTTGCTTCATTGGCAGAAACTGCTTCACACAATTAGTAACGAAGCCACCAGTTTGGCCCTTTTTGCATGAAAAAGTGCACGTAAAATGTCAATTAATGAACGAGAGAGCGCTTCATATGACATTTTCCTGCAATTGTTTTCCTAGCCTCTCCCTGCTCCATCACTGACAACAATATAAGGGCACATTTCCAACGCTGGGCTTGTAAATAATCGTCCTGGGATCGAATCTCGGCCCGGGACTTCTAATTTATGATTTATTTATCGTTGCACGACAAAACATACATTACTAAAATGCATTAAATTAAATTCAAGTTTGATTAAAAAAAGGAAAAAATAAAATGCTGCTTTACTCAATTGAAGTGTGTTTAAAAGAGAGCTCTGGATAAGGAAGGCGTTGGACAACATTGAAGCATGAGGGGGGAAAACAGGAAGCGGGAACTTGAAAAGCGAGACGGTTCTGCTCCTGATTATGAGTCATTTTTTTTACAAATGTATGCAGCGTCTGCCGGCGTAGGAGGATCACTTTAATTTGTTGGGCACTTGTTCCAAAAAAACAAGTTAAAATAAACACGGAGGAGCTGCCGGGGGAGTGACTTAAGAGGATGTTGGATCCAAGGAAGGGGGGCAAAAATCCATTTATAAATGACCTATAAATGATGCAGTCATGCATTTACATCACGCGCCATTCATAATGGATCGTCATTTACACGCCCGCTAACGATAACTGGTAAATGATTTCAACCCTGACTAATCACGGCGTTTCTATCTTTGCTAATAATGATGCCATCTTGTCACTTACAAAGAAATACAGAGCAGTGTGGTAAAATGTCCGGAAACACACAAATACCATGAAAACACACGCAACTGAATGTGTTCTGTTAAGGCTGAAAGCAAAGACAAGCCCCCAAAAAAGGTGCATGGGAGGAACAATGCTAGTTTTATGCAACAAAATGAAAGTTAGCCAGGCTAACAGGACGTTAGACAGGTTAACAGGAAGATAGCCATGCTACCAAGAAGTTAGCCAGTCGAGCAGGAAAATCACCAAGGCGAGCAGAAAGTTACCCAGGCTAGCAGAAAGTTAGCCAGAATAAGGAAGTTAGCCAGGTTAACAGGAAGATAGCTAGGCTAGCAAGAAGTTAGCCAGGCCAGCAGGAAGTTATCCAGGCTAGCAAGAAGTTAGCCAGGCGAGCAGGAAGTTAGCCAGGCAAGCAGTAAGTTAGCCAGGCGAGCAGGAAGTTAGCCAGGCTAGCAGGAAGATACCCAGGTGAGCAGGAAGTTAGCCTGCCAAGCAGGAAGTTAGCCAGGTGAGCAGGAAGTTAGCCAGGCGAGGAATAAGTTAGCCAGGCTAACAGGAAGTTAGCCAGGCTAAGTAAGCTAGCCAGGTTAACAGGAAAATAGCCAGACGAGCAGGAAGATAGCCAGGCGAGCGGGAAGTTACCCGGGCGAGCAGGAAGTTACCCAGCGGAGCAGGAAGTTAGCCTGGCTAGTAGGAAGTTAGTCAGGCTAACAGGAAGTTAGCCAGGCTAAGTAAGCTAGCCAGGTTAACAGGAAAATAGCCAGACGAGCAGGAAGATAGCCAGGCGAGCAGGAAGTTACCCAGCGGAGCAGGAAGTTAGCCTGGCTAGTAGGAAGTTAGCCTGGCGAGCAGGAAGTTAGTCAGGTGAGCAAGAAGTTAGCCAGGCGAGCAGGCATTTAGCCAGGCGAGCAGAAAGTGAGCCAGGCGAGCAGGAAGTGAGCCAGGAGAGCAGGAAGTTAGCCTGCCAAGCAGGAAGTTAGCCAGGCGAGCAGGAAGTTGGCCAGGCTAACACAAAGTTAGCCAGGCTAGCAAGAAGTTAGCCAGGCGAGCAGGAAGTTGGCCAGGCTAACACAAATTTAGCCAGGCTAGCAGGAAGTTAGCCAGGAGAGCAGGAAGTTAGCCTGCCAAGCAGGAAGTTAGCCAGGCGAGCAGGAAGTTGGCCAGGCTAACACAAAGTTAGCCAGACTAGGGAAGTTAACAAGGTTAACAGGAAGTTAGCCAGGCTAAAGAATTTAGCCAGGCGAGCAGGAAGTTAGCCATTTGAGCAGGAAGTTAGCCAGGCTAGCAAGAAGTTACCCAGGCGAGCAGGAAGTTAGCCAGGCTAGCAGGAAGTTAGTCAGGCTAACAGAAAGTTAGCCAGGCTAACAGGAAGTTAGCCAGGCTAAGTAAGTTAGCCAGGTTATCAGGAAGATAGCCAGGCAAGCAGGAAGTTACCCAGGCGAGCAGGAATTTAGCCAGGAGAGCAGAAAATGAGCCAGGCGAGCAGTAAGTTAGCCAGGAGAGCAGGAAGTTAGCCTGCCAAGTAGGAAGTTAGCCAGGTGTGCAGGAAGTTGGCCAGGCTAACACAAAGTTAGCCAGGCTAAGGAAGTTAACCAGGTTAACAGGAAGTTAGCCAAGCTAAAGAATTTAGCCAGGCGAGCAGGAAGTTAGCCATTGATTGATTGATTGATTGATTGATTGAGACTTTTATTAGTAGGTTGCACAGTGAAGTACATTTTCCGTACAATTGACCACTAAATGGTAACACCCGAATAAGTTTTTCAACTTGTTTAAGTCGGGGTCCACTTAAATTGATTCATGATACAGATATATACTATCATATATACTATCATCATAATACAGTCATCACACAAGATAATCACATTGAATTATTTACAATCAGGGGTGTGGAGGGGGGGTGGGGGGTAGGATATGGACAGCAAGTAGTGGACATAGAGAGAGAGAGAGAGAGAGAGAGAGAGAGAGAGAGAGAGAGAGAGAGAGAGAGAGAGAGAGAGAGAGAGAGAGAGAGAGAGAGAGAGAGAGAGAGAGATCAGAAGGCATAAGAAAAAGTATCTGCATTTGATTGTTTACATTTGATTATTACCAATTGATTATTAGCAATCTGGGGAGGGTGTTAGTTTAGGGTTGTAGCTGCCTGGAGGTGAACTTTTATTGCGGTTTTGAAGGAGGATAGAGATGCCCTTTCTTTTATACCTGTTGGGAGCGCATTCCACATTGATGTGGCATAGAAAGAGAATGAGTTAAGACCTTTATTAGTTCGGAATCTGGGTTTAACGTGGTTAGTGGAGCTCCCCCTGGTGTTGTGGTTATGGCGGTCATTTACGTTAAGGAAGTAGTTTGACATGTACTTCGGTATCAGGGAGGTGTAGTGGATTTCATAGACTAGGCTCAGTGCAAGTTGTTTAACTCTGTCCTCCACCTTGAGCCAGCCCACTTTAGAGAAGTGGGTAGGAGTGAGGTGGGATCTGGGGTGGAGGTCTAGAAGTAACCTGACTAGCTTGTTCTGAGATGTTTGGAGTTTAGATTTGAGGGTTTTGGAGGTGCTAGGGTACCAGGAGGTGCATGCGTAATCGAAAAAGGGTTGAACGAGAGTTCCCGCCAGAATCCTCAAGGTGCTTTTGTTGACCAGAGAGGAGATTCTGTAGAGAAATCTCGCTCGTTGGTTAACCTTTTTGATTACCTTGGTTGCCATTTTATCACAGGAAAGGTTAGCCTCTAGAATGGAACCTAGGTAGGTGACCTCATCCTTCCTGGTGATAACAATGTCACCCACTTTTATGGTGAAGTCACTGACTTTCTTAAGGTTGATGTGGGACCCAAACAGGATGGATTCCGTTTTACCCAAGTGTATGGATAGCTTGTTGTCAGCGAGCCAGGTGCAAGTTCTACAGAGCTCAGCACTGAGGATTTTCTCCACCTGTGACTTGTCCTTGCCGGATACCAGCAGGGCAGAGTCATCCGCAAACAAAAACAATTCACAGTCGCATGCCGATGACATGTCGTTTATGTATATTAGGAACAGTAAAGGTCCCAATATACTGCCTTGGGGGACTCCACAGCTCACAGAGAGAGAGAGGGGGGGGGGGGGGGACACGGTGCCGTTCACCTCTACCACCTGCTCCCTCCCCTCCAAGTAAGATTGCATCCAGCTCCATGAGGTTTTGTTAAATCCGATTGCTCTGAGCTTATCCAACAGTATAGCGTGGTTAACGGTGTCAAAGGCCTTCTGAAGGTCCAGCATGACCATGCCGCAGTATTTGCCCGCGTCCACCTCATGTTTGATGTGGTCGGTCAGATAAAGAAGGCATGTGTCAGTGGAGTGGTTAGTTCTGAAGCCGGATTGGAATTTGTACATGAGTTTTTTAGTGGCAAGGTAACTATCGACCTGTTCATAAACTATTTTCTACATTACTTTCGAAATGGAACTGAGAATAGAAACAGGTCGGTAGTTGCCAGGTTCCAATTTGCATCCTTTTTTAAAGAGGGGAGTTACTCTTGCTATCTTAAAATCTTTTGGTACTTGGCTTTGTGTAATTGATAGGTTTATTATGTGCGTGATGATCGGGGCAATGATGGAGGCAGAGTCCCTGAGGAATCTGGAGGAAATATTATCAAGACCGGTGGCCTTGTTAGGGTGGAGCCCGCTCAATTTTTTAAACACATCAGCTGTGACCATTTCTAATTTGAAATCACCGTTGGATACTCCTAGCTTTCTGTAGAAGGCTTTAATGTGTCCTACACCAAAGCGACCAGAGTGGTGGGACAGCTTGTTGACAAGAGTTGCGGCTATGCTGGTGAAAAAGATGTTAAGTCTGCTAGTTACCTCCATTTTGTCTGTAATGAGGGAGTCACCCTCCTTGATGCTGATGTTGGTGAGTCTGGTTTTAAGTTTCTGGCTGCAACCAGGAAGCTGGTTGTTGAGAATTTTCCAGAGCTCACGTGGCTTATTTGTGTTTTCCTCGTGTTTGTTCATTTGAGCAGGAAGTAGCCAGGCTAGCAGGAAGCTACCCAGGCGAGCAGGAAGTTAGCCAGACTAGCAGGACGTTCACCAGGCGAGCAGGAAGTTAGGCAGGTGAGCAGGAAGTTACCCAGGCGAGCAGGAAGTTGGCCAAGCTAACAGGAAGTTGGCCAGGCTAACAGGAAGTTAGCCAGGCTAAGGAAATTAGCCAGGCGAGCAGGAAGTTAGCCAGGCGAGCAGGAAGTTGGCCAGGCTAACAGGAAGTTAGCCAGGCTAGCAGGAATTTAGCCAGGCAAGCAGGAAGTTAGCCAGGCGAGCAGGAAGTTAGCCAGGTTAACAGGAAGTTAGCCAGGCGAGCAGGACGTTAGCCAGGCTAAGGAAGTTAGCCAGGTCAACAGGAAGTTAGCCTGGCTAGCAAGAAGTTAGCCAGGTGAGCAGGAAGTTAGCCAGGCGAGCAGGAAGTTAGCCAGGCTAGCTAGACAAGACAAAAGAAAAAAAGAAAATAAAATATTTAGAAATAAAAAAATGGATGAAGAATGGTGGTTAATAGTATGTTTAGACACCTCCATGATGGATCCATGTTTCCTCAGTGCTTGCAATGCATGTAAGACTTTGCTGCAAGGTCCTCCACATGAATAAAAGCCCTGCAGGCGTGCGCGCACACACACACACACACACACACACACACACACACACACACACACACACACACACACACACACACACACACACACACACACACACACACACACACACACAGGTGTGTGTTGTACTCCAGCAGCCTGAGCACTGCGTGGACGTCAGGCAGCACCATGGATAAAGGCAGCCGTCATGGTCGTCATGGCGACCTGCTGCTACATGTTTGCAGAAGTGTCTCAGCAGTAACGCTGGCTTCTAAATCTAAACACCCCCAGCATACATTGCTCTTTTCTTTGCTTCTACTTCTGCACTCCCGAGTTCTCCTTTTGCTATTTCATCACCTCTTTTTCTTCTTTTTTGTGTGTGTGTGCGTGTGTGCGTGTGTGCGTGTGTGTGTGTCCCGGGTGACGAGACCTTCAGACTGAGATTGTAGTTCTCAGCTTCTTTGAAGCTCAGCACAGGCAATTGCGGCGTGAAAGCGAGTGACATGTCGCCTAAATCTGCTCCGGTGGAGCTCGGCACTCCCCCTCCCCCGGTCCTCGGCGGAATACCGGAGCGGGGCCTTGTGAGCGCTCCCCGCCCTCGCTCTCCGCCTCGGGGTTTATTTATTCAAATTCCGCACTTCTTGTCTCACATCCTCCCTGCGAGCTCACACATGAGAAGCTTGGAGTCGGTGACAGATTGCGGTGAGGACTGAAGTGAGACCACGCCGCCCGTGTGTGACCTCCCTGCTCCTCGCCGGAGCAGCTTGCCCGAGACCCCGGCAAGCTGCTCTCTCCACCGGCAGTCTGGTGTTTGCGCCACGGGGGACTTGAACCCCGCCTGTGTGGAGGACCAAGCAGATGTACAAGGCCGACATCAAGCAGCATGACCCTGTGTCGCCTCCTCGTGTGTGCTGGGAGATCCGTAACGGGCGACAGAGGGTGGGGGAAATGGTCAATTCCCAGATGCGTCGCGATCAGAACGTGGGCGAGTCAAACATCGATGGACAAATGTCCCTACATCGATTATTCACGTGTGTTCATTAAAGTAATACAGATGGTTCTAAAATATGCCATTAATGCTAATTATCTCTCAGCCAGAGGGGTCCAAACTTTTTGGAGCCGAAAGTCGACTGCATGCAAAGTAACTAATATATATATATATATATACATAAACATACATACACACATACATATATATATATATATATATATACATACAGAAATACCATATATATATATATATATATATATATATATATATATATATATATATATATATATATATATATATATATATATATATATATATACATACATACATACGTACGTACATACACACATATATATATATCCATCCATCCATCCATCTTCTTCCGCTTATCCGAGGTCGGGTCGCGGGGGCAGCAGCTTACATATGTATATATACACATTATGTATATATATGTATATATGTATATATATATATATATATATATATATATATATGTATATATATATATATATATATATATATATATATATATATATATATATATATATATATATATATATATATATATATATATATATATATATGCATACTCGAATGCAGCTGAGATAGGCTCCAGCACCCCCCCGCGACTCTAAAAGGGACAAACGGTAGAAAATGGATGGATGGATGAATGGATATATAGAACAATATTTGTAACCAAAATAAATCTGCAACCTAAAACAGTTTTGCAACTAAAACAAGATTTGTAACTAAAAACGTATTTGAAGGCACAAAAAAATTATTTAGTAAACAAAAACTATTTGCAATCGAAAAATGATTTGTAAACAAAAAAAAAAAGGAATTTGTAACCAAAAATAGATATGCTACTAAAAACAGATTTGCAACCCCCCAAAGAAAGATTTGTATCTGAGAAAAGACTAGTAACCAAAAAAACATTTATAACAAAAAAAAATTGTAAATAGATCTGCAACCAAAACAAAATTTACCAGAAAAAAACATTTCTCAACCAAAAAACATTCTGTTTAACAAAAATGTATGTGCAAGCAAAAAAATATTAGTTACCCCCCCAAAAAACAATTTTTAACCAAAAATACATCTGCAACCGGAAAAGGATGTGTAACCAAAATAAGATTTGCAACCTCGCCCCCCCCCAAAAAAACGATTTGTAACCAAATTAAAATTTGCAACTTCGCCCCCTCAAAAAAATATTGGTAACCAAAAACAGATTTGCAATTTAAAAAAGTAGATTTACATTCCAAAAAAACAACAACCAAAAAAATTGATTTGCAACCCAAAAAAAAAAAAAACAGAACCAAAAAAATAACTGTTTTTTAACCGGAAAAACACAAACACAAATATTGTAACCAATTTTTTTGAGGGGTTTACAAAATATTTTGCCAAAAAACACATATTTCTCTCCACAGCTGGCGAGCCAAAGTGTGGCGCAATGCGAGAGATGCTAATTTGAAACGGAGAACATCCGGGCAAAGGAGAAGCCGAGTTTGATCAGATGGAGGCCACGGCGTGACGTGTGGGAGAGACAGCTTGGGTGTTGCTGCTTCACATTGTCACCAAGGATTCTGACACCCCAAATGAGATCTCTCCTTCCATGCTATATGTGGAGTCCACTTGTCAGACATGGGGAACCATGACATCCTCCCCAGAGTCCACCCGGCACTTTTTAAAAAGCATCGATCGACTCGCTTTCACGCCAAAATCCCCGAATCTGCATCCCGAAGTTGTCACTTGGTGTTATCGGCAGCCTGCAACGCGTGGGGGGGGGGGAGTCACACTTCAACAGACGTCTTAGCTTTAAAGGCGTTTACAGGAAATGGGATCATTAGCGTGGACGGCGAAGGAGGGAACAACATGAATGGCGGCGATAAGCAGACCGCCACAAAGCTTGTTGGCGGCTTGGCGGGTCGCTAAGAGGCTGCGTGTGAACCGCTCTTAAAAAAAAAAAAAAAAGAAAAGTTGAGCGTCTAAGAACATTTGGAAGGCCGTCGTATCTCTAAGCCGCTCCTCGCCGAGGCGGGCCTGCGATCGGCCAAATTGGGCATAAACGCCAAAGGAGGCGGCGGTAATGGGATTGCGCAGTGTTTTGCTTCTGGCGGCGGACGGCGGGGCGGCTGGACGGTCTCGCGGGGTTGATGCTGAGAAGCCCAAAGGAGGCAACCCGGCCAATTTTCACTTTGTTGCCTTTCCAACATGGTCAATTCCATCAGGCCGTGTGATAGAAATGGGCCCTAATCCCGTAGAAGGGCCGGCTTATTCCCTTATCTTCTAATGGTTCTGATAAAGGATTGGGGGGGGGGGGGGGGGGGGGGGGGGCAGTTTTGATGCTGGACTGGAAGACATAGTGGTGAAATGAAGTCAATTATATTTATATAGCGCTTTTCTCTAGTGACTCAAAGCGCTTAACATAGTGAAACCCAATATCTAAGTTACATTTAAAGCAGTGTGGGTGGCACTGGGAGCAGGTGGGCAAAGTGTCTTGCCCAAGGACACAACGGAAGTGACCAGGATGGCGAAAGCGGGAATCGAACCTGGAACCCTCAAGTTGCTGGCACGGCCGCTCTACCAACCGAGCTATGCCGCCCCAAGTAGTAGCTGCCAGACAGCAAAGAGGAAATCGCTGCCCTCAATGAAGAAGAAATAGCCGCCACCTAATTAGAGGGAATAATTGCCACAAACGAAGACGAAACCGTTGCTACCATCAAAGAAGCTGCTACCAACGAAGGTGAAAAGGCCGCCGTAAAAGAAGAAGAAATAGACGCCCACCAAATGAGAAGAAATAGCTGCTAACAACAGAGACAGAATCAGCGCTGCCAACGAAGAACAAATAGCCACCATAAATGAAGAAATAGCAGCCACCAAATGAGAAGAAATAGCTGCTACCAACGAAGAACATATAGCCCCCACCAATGAACAAGAAATAGACCCCACCAAATGAGAAGAAATAGCCCCCATCAACGAAGAACAAATAGCCACCACAAACAGAGAAATAGCTGTTGCCAACAAAGTAGAAATAACCGGCATCAACAAATGAGAAATATCCCCCACCAATGAAGAAGAAATAGCCGCCACAAACAGAGAAATAGCTGCTGCCAACAAAGAAGAAATAACCGGCATCAACAAAGAAGAAATAACCGGCATCAACAAAGGAGAAATAGCCCCCACCAATGAATAAGAAATATCCCCCACCAATGAAGAAGAAATAGTTGCCACAAACAGAGAAATAGCTGTTGCCAACAAAGAAGAAATAACCGGCATCAACAAAGGACAAATAGCCCCCACCAATGAAGAAGAAATAGCCGCCACAAACAGAGACATAGGTGTTGCCAACAAAGAAGAAATAACCGGCATCAACAAAGAAGAAATAGCCCCCACCAATGAAGAAGAAATCGCCGCCAAATGAGAACCACCAAATAAGAAATAGCTGCTACCAAAGAAGGTGAAATATTCGCCACCAATGAAGAAGAAATAGCCGCCACCTAATTAGAGGAAATAACTGCCACAAACGAAGACGAAACCGTCGCCACCACCAAAGAAGCTGCTACCAACGAAGGTGAAAAGGCCGCATACATTGAAGAAGAAATAGCCCACGCCAATGAAGAGAATACATCGATCGAATGAGAAGAAATAGCCGCCGCAAACGAAGAACTAATAGCTGCAAAGACGAAATAGTCCTGAACAATGAATAAGAAATAGCCGCCACCGTTGAAGGAGAACGAGCTGCCACCAAATGAGAAGAAATTGCCGCCACAAACAAAAAATAAATAGCTGTTACCAACAAAGAAGAAATAACCGCCAACAAATGAAGAAGAAACAGCCGCCACCAAATAAGAAATAGCTGCTACCAATGAACAAGAAATAGCCCCCACCAAATGACAAGAAATAGCCCCCACCACTGAAAAAAAAATAGCCGCCACAAACAGAGACGACATAGCCGTTACCAACAAAGAAGAAATTACGGTCATCAACAAAGAAGAAATAGCCCCCACCAATGAAGAAGAAATGGCCGCCAAATGAGAACCACCAAATAAGAAATAGCTGCTTCCAAAGAAGGTGAAATATTTGCCACCATTGAAGAAGAAATAGCTGCTATCAATGAAGAACATATTACTGCTACCAATGAAGAAGAAATAGCTGCTACCAAAGGAGAAGAAATAGATGCTACCAACGAAGAAGAAATAGCTGCTCGCAAAGAAAAAGAAATAGCCGCCACCATTGAAAAATAAATTGCTGCTACCAACAAAGAAGAAATAGCTGCTCCCAAATAAGGCGAAATAGCCGCCACAATTGAAGAAGAAAAAGCTGCTACCAAACAAGGTGAAATATCCACCAACATTGAAGAAGAAATAGCTGCTACTAACGAAGAACAAATAGATGCTACCAATGAATAACAAATAGCTGCTACCAACGAAGAACATATAGCCCCCACCAATGAACAAGAAATAGCCCCCGCCAAATGAGAAGACATAGCCCCCACCACTGAAGAAGAAATAGCCCCCACAAACAGAGACATAGCCGTTGCCAACAAAGAAGAAATAACTGGCATCAACAAAGAAGAAATAGCCCCCACCAATGAAGGAGAAATGGCCGTCAAATGAGAACCACCAACTAAGAAATAGCTGCTACCAAAGAAGGTGAAATATTCGCCACCAATGAAGAAGAAATAGCCAGCACTTAATTAGAGGAAATAACTGCCACAAACGTAGACGAAACTGTCGCAACCACCAAAGAAGCTGCAACCAACGAAGGTGAAAAGGCCGCATACATTGAAGAAGAAATAGCCCACGCCAATGAAGAGAATAGCCATCGACCGAATGAGAAGAAATAGCCGCCGCAAACGAAGAACAAATAGCTGCTGCCGACAAAGACGAAATAGCCCCGACCAATGAAGAAGATATAGCCGCCACCGTTGAAGGAGTAAGAGCTGCCAGCAACAGAGAAGAAATAGCCGCCACCAACAGAGACAAAATCAATACTGCCAACAAAGGAGAAATAGCCGCCACAAAAGAAGAAGAAATTGCTGCTACCAATGGAGACAAAATCAGCACTGCCAACAAAGAACAAATGAACGGCATAAATGAAGAAGAAATAGCCGCCACCAAATGAGAAGAAATAGCTGCTACCAACGAAGAACACATAGCCCCCACCAATAAACAAGAAATAGCCCCCACCAAATGAGAAGACATAGCCCCCACCAATGAAGAAGAAATAGCCCCCACCAAATGAGAAGGCATAGCCCTCACCACTGAAGAAGAAATAGCTGCCACAAACAGAGACGTAATAGCTGTAGCCAACAAAGAAAAAATAACCGCCATCAACAAAGAAGAAATAACCGCCATCAACAAAGAAGAAATAGCCCCCACCAATAGAGAAGAAATGGCCGCCAAATGAGAACCACCAAATAAGAAATAGCTGCTACCAAAGAAGGTGAAATAGTCGCCACCATTGAAGAAGAAATAGCTGCTACCATTGAAGAAGAAATAGCTGCTACCAAGGAAGAATAAATAGCTGCTACCAATGAAAGGTGAAAAAGCAGCCACCACTGAAGAAGAAACAGCCACCACCAAATGAGAAGAAATTGATGCTACCAACGAAGAAGAAATGGCTGCTCGCAAAGAAAAAGAAATAGCCGCCACCATAGAAGAAGAAATAGCTGCTCGCAAAGAAAAATAAATAGCCGCCACCATTTTAAAATAAATTGCTGCTACCAACAAAGAAGAAATAGCTGCTCCCAAATAAGGTGAAATAGCCGCCACAACTGAAGAATAAAAAGCTGCCACCAAAAAAGGTGAAATATCCACCACCATTGAAGACGAAATAGCTGCTATCAATGAAGAAGAGATTACTGCTACCAATGAAGAAGAAATAGCTGCTATCAATGAAAGGTGAAAAAGAAGCCACCACTGAAGAAGAAACAGCCGCCACCAAATGAGAAGAAATAGATGCTACCAACAAAGAAGAAATAGCTGCTCGCAAAGAAAAAGAAATAGCCGCCACCATTGAAGAAGAAATTACTGCTACCAACAAAGAAGAGATAGCTGTTCCCAAAGAAGGTGAAATAGCCACCACCATTGAAAAAGAGATAGCTGCGACCAACGAAGAAGAAATAGCTGCTCCCAAAGAAGGTGAAATAGCCACCACCATTGAAGAAGAAATAGCTGCCACTAACAAAGAAATAACCGCCATCAACAAAGAAGAAATAACCACCATCAACAAAGAAGAAATGGCTCCCACCACTGAAGAAGAAATAACCGCCACCAAACAAGAAGAAATAGATGCTACCAACAAAGAAGAAATAGCTGCTCGCAAAGAAAAAGAGATAGCCGCCACCATTGAAGAAGAAATTGCTGCTACCAATAAAGAAGAAATAGCTGCTACCAAAGAAGTTGAAATAGCCGCCACCATTGAAGAAGAAATAGCTGCTACCAATGAAGAATAAATAGCTGCTACCAACAAAGAAGAAATAGCTGCTACCAAAGAAGGTGAAACAGCCGCCACCATTGAAGAATAAATAGTTCCCACCAACAAATAAATAACCACCATCAACAAAGAAGAAATAACCACCATCAACAAAGAAGAAATGGCTACCACCACTGAAGATGAAATAGCCGCCACCAAACGAGAAGAAATGGATGCTACCAACGAAGAAGAAATAGCTGCTCACAAAGAAAAAGAGATAGCCGCCACCATTGAAGAAGAAATTGCTGCTACCAACAAAGAAGAGATAGCTGCTCCCAAAGAAGGTGAAATAGCCACCACCATTGAAAAAGAGATAGCTGCGACCAACGAAGAAGAAAGAGCTGCTCCCAAAGAAGGTGAAATAGCCGCCACCATTAAAGAAGAAATAGCTGCTACCAATGAAGAATAAATAGCTGCTACCAACAAAGAAGAAATAGCTGCTACCAAAGAAGGTGAAACAGCCGCCACCATTGAAGAATAAATAGTTGCCACCAACAAAGAAATAACCGCCATCAACAAAGAATAAATTGCTACCACCACTGAAGAAGAAATAGCCGCCACAAAACGAGAATAGATGCTACCAACGAAGAAGAAATAGCTGCTCGCAAAGAAAAAGAGATAGCCGCCACCATTGAAGAAGAAATTGCTGCTACCAAAAAAGAAGAAATAGCTGCTACCAAAGAAGTTGAAATAGCCGCCACCATTGAAGAAGAAATAGCTGCTACCAATGAAGAATAAATAGCTGCTACCAACAAAGAAGAAATAGCTGCTACCAAAGAAGGTGAAACAGCCGCCACAATTGAAGAACAAATATTTCCCACCAACAAAGAAATAACTGCCATCAACAAAGAAGAAATGGCTCCCACCACTGAAGAAGAAATAGCCGCCACCAAACGAGAAGAAATAGATGCTACCAACGAAGAAGAAATAGCTGCTCGCAAAAAAAACCATTGAAGAAGAAATTGCTGCTACCAACAAAGAAGAAATAGCTGCTACCAAAGAAGTTGAAATAGCCGCCACGATTGAAGAAGAAAAAGCTGCTACCAAACAAGGTGAAATATCCACCACCATCGAAGAATAAATAGCTGCTACCAACGAAAAACAAATAGATGCTACCAATGATGAATAAATAGCTGTTACCAACGAAGAAGAAATAGCTGCCACCTTTGAAGAAGAAATAGTTGCCACCAACAAATAAGAAATAACCACCATCAACAAAGAAGAAATGGCTCACACCAATGAAGAAGAAATTGCTGCCCCAAATGAGAAGAAATAGTTGCCACCAACAAAGAAGAAATAGTTGCCACCAAAGAAGAAGACATAGCTGCCACCAACGAAGAACAAGCAGCAGGATATTAACTAACTACTGATATTTGTGCTACTACTGATATCAAATATCAACATCAGACTACTGATATGTGTGCTACTATTGATATCAAATATCAACATCAGACTACTGATATTTGTGCTACTACTGATATCAAATATCAACATCAGACTACTGATATTTGTGCTACTACTGATATCAAATATCAACATCAGACTACTGATATTTGTGCTACTACTGATATCAAATATCAACATCAGACTACTGATATGTGTGCTACTATTGATATCAAATATCAACATCAGATTACTGATATGTGTGCTACTATTGATATCAAATACAGTATCAGCATCAGACAGTCCAACACATACACATGTTTTTTCATGAGGTTTCCACAGTAAACAGAGAACACCATATTACAATAACATAAACACCCCAGAGAAAAGAAAAGGTAAATATATCAATAAATGTACATAAATAAAAGGTAAGTATATCAATACATGTATATGAATAAAGGTAAGTATATTAATAAATGTATATAAATAAAGGCAAGTATATCGATAAATGTAAATAAATAAAGGTAAGTATATCAATATATGTATATAATTAAAGGTAAGTATATCAATATATGTATACAAATAAAGGTAAGTATATCAATATATGTATATAAATAAAGGTAAGTATATCAATAAATGTATATAAATAAAGGTAAGTATATTAATAAATGTATATAAATAAAGAAAAGTATATCAATATACATATATAAATAAAGGTAAGTATATCAATATACAGTATGTATATAAATAAAGGTAAGTATATTAACAAATGTATATAAATAAAGGTAAGTATATTAATAAATGTATATAAATAAAGAAAAGTATATCAATATACATATATAAATAAAGGTAAGTATATCAATATACAGTATGTATATAAATAAAGGTAAGTATATCAATATATGTATATAAATAAAGGTAAGTATATCAATAAAATGTAAGTATATCAATAAATGAGAGAATATTCAATAGTTTCTTTATGATTGTAGTTTCAGCTAATAAACTGTAGGTAAATATTTTCCTGGTTAGGTTAACACGTAAAAACTTCATACAATTATTATGCATCCATCCATTTTCTACAGCTTGTCCCTTTCGGGGTGACGGGAGATGCTGTAGCCTATTATTTAAGTTTATTTTCTTATTTATAAAAGGGACATTTCATCAAAGATAGGTTATTGTCACACTCACCGGGGGCTCTGTAAACACCCAGGTCGTCTTCAGAGAGGGGTAGTAAGTACACCTCACCCTCCTTCCACAGCAGGGGGGAATGGCGCCCGCCGGAGAACTGGCCCAGCCAGCCGTCCTGATCTGGACCAAAGTAGACAGCAGGTGATCATTACTCATTTTTAATGAAGAACAAGATGGCACATTCTCAATGTTTACCAGAAGCCTAGCTTAGCCTACTACACACCAGGCTAAGTTTACCAGTAGCGTAGCTTGGCATTAACCTATAATATACCAATACAAATTTACCAGTAGACTAGCCTAGCATTAGCCTGTTACACTCTAGTATTAAGTTTACTAGTAGCGTAGCCTAGCCTTAGCTTGTTACACACTAGGTCTAAGTCGGTCTTAGCCTAGCCTAGCATTAGCCTTTTACACACCAGCATTAAGTTTAGCATTAGCCTGTAACACACGGGTTCACGAGTAGCGTAGACTAACATTAGTCTGTTACACTCTAGTACAAAGTTTACCAGAGGCCTAGCCTAGCATTAGCCTGTTACACACTAATAATATGTTTGCCAGTAGCGTAGCCTGGCATTAGCTTGTTACACACTAGATCTAAGTCGGTCTTAGCCTGGCCTAAGATTAGCCTTTTACACACCAGTACTAGTTTACCATTAGCCTAGCGTAGCCTGTTACACACTGGGTCAACCTTCACTACTAGCCTAGCATTAGCCTGTAACACACAGGTTCAAAACTATTGTAACCTAGCATTAGCCTGTTACACACTAGTATTAAGTTTACCAGTAGCGTAGCCTAGCCTTAGCTTGGTCGGTCTTAGCCTAGCCTAGCATTAGCCTTTTACTCACCAGTATTAGGTTTACCATCAGCCTAGCGTAGCCTGTTACATACTGGGTCAACCTTTACTACTAGCCTAGCATTAGCCTGTAACACACGGGTTCACAAGTATTGTAGACTAGCATTAGCCTGTTACACTCTAGTACAAAGTTCACCAGAGGTCTAGCCTAGCATTAGCCTGTTACACACTAGTATTAAGTTTACCAGTTGCGTAGCCTAGCCTTAACCTGTTACACACTAGGTCTAAGTCGGTCTTAGCCTAGCATTAGCCTTTTACACACCAGCACTAAGTTTAGGATTAGCCTGTAACACACAGGTTCACAAGTAGCGTAGACTAACATTAGCCTGTTACACTCTAGTACAAAGTGTACCAGTGCCTAGCCTAGCATTAGCTTGTTACACACTAGGTCTAAGTTGGTCTTAGCCTAGCCTAGCATTAGCCTTTTACACACCAGTACTAGGTTTACCATTAGCCTAATGTAGCCTGTTACACACTGGGTCAACCTTTACTACTAGCCTAGCATTAGCCTGTAACACACGGGTTCACAAGTAGCGTATACTAACATTAGCCTGTTACACTCTAGTACAAAGTTGTTCTAGAGTGTACTAGTCTACTAGCCTAGCATTAGCCTGTTACACACTAGGTCTAAGTCGATCTTAGCCTTAGCCTACCAGTGGCCTAGCCTAGCATTAGCCTGTTACACACTAATATTAAGTTTACCAGTAGCGTATCCTAGCATTAGCTTGTTACACACTAGGTCTAAGTCGGTCTTAGCCTGGCCTAGCATTAGCCTTGTACAAACCAGTACTAAGTTTACTATTAGCCTGGCATTAGCCTGTAACACACGGGTTCACAAGTAGCGTATACTAACATTAGCCTGTTACACTCTAGTACAGGGGTCACCAACGCGGTGCCCGCGGGCACCAGGTAGCTCGTAAGGACCAGATGAGTAGCCCGCTGGCCTGTTCTAAAAATAGCTCAAATAGCAGCACTTACCAGTGAGCTGCCTCTATTTTTTAAATTTTATTTATTTACTAACAAGCTGGTCTCGCTTTGCCCGACATTTATACTTCTAAGAGAGACAAAACTCAAATAGAATTTGAAAATCCAATAAAATATTTTAAAGACTTGGTCTTAACTTGTTTAAATAAATTCATAATTTTTTTTACTTTGCTTCTTATAACTTTCAGAAAGACAATTTTAGAGAAAAAATACAACCTTAAAAATGATTTTAGGATTTTTAAACACATATACCTTTTTACCTTTTAAATACCTTCCTCTTCTTTCCTGACAATTTAAATCAATGTTCAAGAAAATGTATTATTTTTATTGTAAAGAATAATAAATACATTTTAATTTAATTCTTCATTTAAGCTTCTGTTTTTTCGACGAAGAATATTTGTGAAATATTTCTTCTAACTTATTATGATTAAAATTCAAAAAAAATATTCTGGCAAATCTAGAAAATCTGTAGAATCAAATTTAAATCTAAGTCTTTAAGTCTTTTGAATTTCTTTTAAAATTTTTGTTCTGGAAAATCTAGAAGAAATAATGATTTGTCTTTGTTAGAAATATAGCTTGGTCCAATTTGTTACATATTCTAACAAAGTGTAGATTGGATTTTAACCTATTTAGAACATGTCATCAAAATTCTAAAATTAATCTTTATCAGGAAAAATTACTAATGATGTTCCATAAATTCTTTTTTAAATTTTTTCAAAAAGATTCGAATTAGCTAGTTTTTCTCTTCTTTTTTTCGGTTGAATTTTGAATTTTAAAGAGTCGAAATTGAAGATAAACTATGTTTCAAAATTAATTGTCATTTTTTTCGTGTTTTCTTGTCTTTTAAACCGTTCAATTAAGTGTAAATATCATTAATTATTAATAATAACATAGAGTTAAAGGTAAATTGAGCAAATTGACTATTTCTGGCAATTTATTTAAGTGTGTATCAAACTGGTAGCCCTTCGCATTAATCAGTACCCAATAAGTAGCTCTTGGTTTCAAAAAGGTTGGTGACCCCTGCTCTAGTACAAAGTTTACTATAGGACTAGCTTAGCATTAGCTTGTTACAAACTAGGTCTAAGTCGGTTTTAGCCTTAACCTACCAGTGGATTAGCCTGTTACACACTAGTATTAAGTTTACCAGTAGCGTAGCCTAGCCTTAGCTTGTTACACAGCAGGTCTAAGTCGGTCCTAGCCTAGCTTTGCATTAGCCTTCCACACACCAGAACTAAGTTTACCTTTAGCCTAGCGTAGCCTGTTACACACTGGTTCACAAGTAGCGTAGACTAGCATTAGCCTGTTACACTCTAGTACAAAGTTTACAAGTATTCTAGCCTAGCATCTAGTACAAAGTTTACCAATGGCTTAGCCTAGTTTACAAGTAGCGTAGCCAGTACGAAGATTACCATCAGCCTAACCTAGCATTAGCCCGTTATTGATTGATTGAAACTTTTATTAGTAGATTGCACAGTACAGTACATATTCCGTACAATTGACCACTAAATGACAACACCCGAATAAGTTTTTCAACTCGTCGGGGTCCACGTTAATCAATTCACGGTATAAGCTACGTTGCTATGTTTCACTGGAGCCTGCAGACCTAAAAAATAAAAAAAATAAAAACACAAACATGAAACTCCATTAAAAAAAAAACGTGTCCGGCCAGAAGGTTTACCTTCCGTGAAATCCGAAGTGATGTTGACAGCGACAAAGCGATGGGACGAGGAGCACGCCAGCGAGTGGCCCCAGCAGAAACACGGCTGGCAGCCCGCCGGGTTGATTTCTTGCAGGTTGAAAAAGCCTGGCTTGCATCTGCACACACACACACACACAAGGTGGAGGACAGAGTTAAACAACTTGCACTGAGCCTAGTCTATAAAATCCGCTACACCTCCCTGATACCGAAGAACATGTCAAACTACTTCCTTAACGTAAATGACCGCCATAACCACAACACCAGGGGGTGCTCCACTAACCACGTTAAACCCAGATTCCGAACTAACAAAGGTCTTAACTCATTCTCTTTCTATGCCACATCAATGTGGAATGCGCTCCCAACAGGTATAAAAGAAAGGGCATCTCTATCCTCCTTCAAAACCGCTATAAAAGTTCACCTCCAGGCAGCTACAACCCTAAACTAACACCCTCCCCGGATTGCTAATAATCAAATGTAAACAATCAAATGCAGATTCTTTTTCTTATGCCTTCTGATCTCTCTCTCTCTCTCTATGTCCACTACTTGATGTCCATATCCCCACCCCCCCCCCACCCCACTCCCCCTCCACACTCCTGATTGTAAATAATGTAAATAATTCAATGTGATTATCTTGTGTGATGACTGTATTATGATGATAGTATATATGATAGTATATATCTGTATCATGAATCAATTTAAGTGGACCCCGACTTAAACAAGTTGAAAAACTTATTCGGGTGTTACCATTTAGTGGTCAATTGTACGGAATATGTACTTCACTGTGCAACCTACTAATAAAAGTCTCAATCAATCAATCAAAACACACACACACACACACACACACACACACACACACACACACACACACACACACACACACACACACACACACACACACACACACACACACACACACACACACACACACACACACACACACACACACACACGCACACACACACACACACAACTTAGTGGAAGACGTCGTACAAATTGTGCTCCCCCCCCCCTTTGACGCTCCCGGCTAAAGAAATATTTTCACATCCGAAGGTTTTAAAACTGTCGTGGCTAAACAATTAACTCATTTTCACCCTCAGCACGTATTTTTACCCTCGTATGACAGCTTGGGATGGTATGAATTTCTGAGATGACGACTCCAGCTTGGTTTTATCCATCGACTTTTGTCAGTAATTAGTCTTTTTTTAGGCTCTGCAGACGGTCATATGTCGGTTAATGTCAGCGGTTCACTTGGCTCCAAGGACCAGTCCCATCACTTGGCTCCCTTGTGATCCTTTCTCCCGCTGGTTTCAGTTTCCAGTGAGGGTTGGACTCCGCCAAGGCTGCCCTTGTCTCCGATTCTGTTCATAACTTTTATGGACAGAATTCCTAGACGCAGTCAAGGCGTTGAGGGGATCCGGTTTGGTGGCTGCAGCAGATGACTTTATGAATTTCTTTAATAAGAAAATTGAAGTCATTAGAAAGGAGATTAAAGACAATGCATCTCAGCTACAACTGGGTTCTATTAACACAGATACGACTGTATATACGACGGACACTGCCCTCCAAAATAGTTACTCCCTCTTTGATGAAATAACATTGGAGGAATTGTTAAAATGTGTAAATGGGACAAAACAAACAACATGTTTACCTGACCCAATTCCTGGGAAACTTATCAAGGAGCTTTTTGTTTTATTAGGTCCATCAGTGTTAAATATTATAAACTTATCACTTTCCTCTGGCACTGTTCCCCTAGCATTCAAAAAAGCGGTTATTCATCCTCTACTCAAAAGACCTAACCTCGATCCTGACCTCATGGTGAACTACCGGCCGGTGTCCCACCTTCCGTTTATCTCGAAAATCCTCGAAAAAATTGTCGCACAGCAGCTAAATGAACACTTAGCGTCGAACAATCTCTGTGAACCTTTTCAATCCGGTTTCAGGGCAAATCACTCTACGGAGACAGCCCTCGCAAAAATGACTAATGATCTATTGCTAACGATGGATTCTGATGCGTCATCTATGTTGCTGCTTCTTGATCTTAGCGCCGCTTTCGATACTGTTGATCATAATATTTTATTAGAGCGTATCAAAACGCGTATTGGGATGTCAGACTTAGCCTTGTCTTGGTTTAACTCTTATCTTACTGACAGGGTGCAGTGTGTCTCCCATAACAATGTGACCTCGGACTATGTTAAGGTAACGTGCGGAGTTCCCCAGGGTTCGGTTCTTGGCCCTGCACTCTTTAGTATTTACATGCTGCCGCTAGGTGACATCATACGCAAATACGGTGTTAGCTTTCACTGTTATGCTGATGACACCCAACTCTACATGCCCCTAAAGCTGACCAACACGCCGGATTGTAGTCAGCTGGAGGCGTGTCTTAATGAAATTAAACAATGGATGTCCGCTAACTTTTTGCAACTCAACGCTAAGAAAACGGAAATGCTGATTATCGGTCCTGCTCAACACCGACATCTATTTAATAATACCACCTTAACATTTGACAACCAAACAATTAAACAAGGCGACTCGGTAAAGAATCTGGGTATTATCTTCGACCCAACTCTCTCGTTTGAGTCGCACATTAAGAGTGTTACTAAAACGGCCTTCTTTCATCTCTGTAATATCGCTACAATTTGTTCCATTTTGTCCACAAACGATGCTGAGATCATTATCCATGCGTTCGTTACATCTCGTCTCGATTACTGTAACGTATTATTTTCGGGCCTCCCTATGTCTAACATTAAAAGATTACAGATGGTACAAAATGCGGCTGCTAGACTTTTGACAAAAACAAGAAAGCTTGATCATATTACGCCTATACTGTGTATACCTTTATATACATGTACAGTATATATACCTATACTGGCTCACCTGCACTGGCTTCCTGTGCACTTAAGATGCGACTTTAAGGTTTTACTACTTACGTATAAAATACTACACGGTCAAGCTCCTGCCTATCTTGCCGATTGTATTGTACCATATGTCCCGGCAAGAAATGTGCGTTCAAAGAACTCCGGCTTATTAGTGATTCCCAGAGCCCAAAAAAAGTCTGCGGGCTATAGAGCGTTTTCTATTCGGGCTCCAATATTATGGAATGCCCTCCCGGTAAAAGTTAGAGATGCTACCTCAGTAGAAGCATTTAAGTCTCATCTTAAAACTCATTTGTATACTCTAGCCTTTAAATAGACTCCCTTTTTAGACCAGTTGATCTGCCGTTTCTTTTCTTTTCTTTTCTACTCTGCTCCGGGGTGGACCGCTAGCCTGTTCATCGGATGGGGACATCTCTACGCTGCTGACCCGTCTCCGCTCGGGATGGTTCCTGCTGGCCCCACCATGGACTGGACTTTCGCTGATGTGTTGGACTTTCACAATATTATGTCAGACCCACTCGACATCCATTGCTTTCAGTCTCCCCTAGAGGGGAGGGGGGTTACCCACATATGCGGTCCTTTCCAAGGTTTCTCATAGTCATTCACATTCACGTCCCACTGGGGTGAGTTTTCCTTGCCCGTATGTGGGCTCTGTACCGAGGATGTCGTTGTGGCTTGTACAGCCCTTTGAGACACTTGTGATTTAGGGCTATATAAATAAACATTGATTGATTGATTGATTGATTGATTAGGTCTCTGCTTTTCGCAGATGATGTGATCCTGATGGTTTCATCTGACCAGGATCTTTAGCTCTCACTAGATCGGTTCACAGCCAAGTGCGAAGCGACTGGGAGGAGAATCAGCACCTCCAAGTCCATGGTTCTCGCCCGGAAAAGGGTGGAGTGCCATCTCCGGGTTGGGGAGGAGACCCTGTCCCAAGTGGAGGAGTTCAAGTACCTCGGAGTCTTGTTCACGAGTGAGGGAAGAGTGGATCGTGAGATCGACAGGAGGATCGTTGCGGCGTCTTCAGTAATGCGGACGCTGTATCGATCCGTTGTGGTGAAGAAGGAGCTGAGCCGGAAGGCAAAGCTCTCAATTTACCGTTCCCATCCTCACCTATGGTCATGAGCTTTGAGTTATGACCGAAAGGACAAGATCACGGGTACAAGCGGCCGAAATGAGTTTCCTCCGCCGGGTGGCGGGGCTCTCCCTTAGATAGGGTGAGAAGCTCTGTTATCCGAGAGGAGCTCAAAGTAAAGCCGCTGCTCCTCCACATGGAGAGGAGCCAGATGAGGATGCCACCCGAACCAGGATGCCACCCGAACGCCTCCGTAGGGAGGCGTTTCGAGCACGTCCGACCGGTAGGAGGCCACGGGGAAGACCCAGGACAAGACCATCTCTCACGATTGGCCTGGGAACACTTTGGGATCCCCCGGGAGGAGCTGGACGAAGTGGCTGGGGAGAGGGAAGTCTGGGCTTCCCTGCTTAGGCTGCTGCCCCCGTGACCCGACCTCGGATAAGCGGAAGAAGATGGATGGATGGGATGGATGGTTTCAGTCACACTTACCTTACTTGGCTCCAGGTCGGTACTGTTGTGTAGCGTATTCGCCACTCCGTTTGAGTGCATCCTTTGTTTGTTCCCCACTCCGTTTGAGTGTGCTTGTGTTTGTTCCCCACTCCGTTTGAGTGCAACCTTTGTTTGTTCTCCACTCCGTTTGAGTGCGACCTTTGTTTGTTCCCCACTCCGTTTGAGTGCGCCTTGTGTTTATGCCCACTCCAATTGAATGCATCTTGTGTTTGTTCCCCACTCCATTTGAGTGTGCCTTGTGTTTGTTCCCCATTCCGTTTAGTCCGCCTTGTGTTTGTTCCCCACTCCGTTTGAGTGTGCCTTGTGTTTGTTCCCCATTCCGTTAATGCACCTTGTGTTTGTTCCCCACTCCGTTTGAGTAAGCCTTACGCTTGTTTCCCACTCCATTTGAGTGTGCCTTGTGTTTGTTCCCGACTACGTTTGAGTGCGGCTTGTGTTTGTGCCCACTCCAATTGAGTGCGTCTTGTGTTTGTTCTCCACTTCCTTTGAGTGCGCCTTGTGTTTGTTCCCCACTCCGTTTGAGTGCGCCTTGTGTTTGTTCCCCACTCCGCTTCAGTGCGTCCTTTGTTTGTTCCCCACTTCCTTTGAGTGCGCCTTGTGTTTGTTCCCCACTCCGTTTGAGTGCGCCTTGTGTTTGTCCCCCATTTTGTTTGAGTGCACCTTGTGTTTGTTCCCCATTTTGTTTGAGTGCACCTTGTGTTTGTTCCCCACTCCATTTGAGTACATCCTTTGTTTGTTCCCCATTCCATCTGAGTGTGCCTTGTGTTTGTTCCTCACTCTGTTTGAGTACATCCTTTGTTTGTTCCCCATTCCATCTGAGTGCGCCTTGTGTTTGTTCCCCACTCCGTATGAGTGTGCCTTGTGTGTTTCCCATTCCATTTGAATGCTCCTTGTGTATGTTCCCCACTCCGTTTGAGTGCGCTTTGTGTTTGTTCCGCACTCTGTTTGAGTGTGCCTTGTGTTTGTTCCCCACTCCGCTTGAGTGTGCCTTGTGTTTGTTCCGCACTCTGAGTGTGCCTTGTGTTTGTTTACCACTCCGTTTGAGTGTGCCTTGTGTTTGTTTACCACTCCGTTCGAGTGTGTCCTTTGTTTTTTCCCCACTCCGTTTGAGTACGCCTCGTGTTTGTTTTTCACTCCTCATGAGTGCATTTTATGTTATTTAACATCATTGCTTTTTTTCCCCCTTAGTGTCAATCACGGCTTTGGGGTCCTATTCTGGCTTCAGACATTCCTAACACATAAAGCATCAAAACAATGGCAAAATCTGCACACATAAAAAAAACATTTGCGCAGAGAGGCCACCGAGTGGTGTGTTTCTATGCGTCTTTTTGCGGGCGGCGCTGTCCGACCTTACTAGCGTCGCTTCCTTTCTAGAAGTCTTTTACGACTGAGCTCCTGCGACATCACGTGCTGAGATATTAAAATGTTTTATCTTTTTATTATTATTATTGTTTTTACTTCAGTGCATCCGGAAAGTATTCACAGTGCTTTACTTTTTTCATATTTTGTTATGTCACAGCCTTATTCCAAAATGGAATAAGTTCATTTCTGTCCTCAAAATTCTACACACAATACCCCACAATGGAAAACATTTTTTTAGAGTAAATGTATTAATAATAAAACACAAACCAAAACAAATCACACGTACATAAGTATTCAAAGCCTTTGTTTAATACTTTGTTGATGCACATTTGGCAGCAATAACGGCCTCAAGTCTTTTTGAATACGTTTGGGTTCTTGGTCACCTCCCTGACTAGACTAAGATGAATGCAGCAATGTACAGAGACATCCTGGATGAAAACCAACACTTCTCATCCAACCTGATGCAGCTTGAGAGGTGCTGCAAAGAGGAATGGGCGAAACTGCCCAAAAATATTCAAAAAGACTTGAGGCTGTAATTGCAACAAAGTATTGAGCAAAGGCTGTGAATAGTTATGTAGATGTGATTTTTAATAATTTCTTACTTTTAATAAATAGATAAAAAAAAAAAAATCACATTGTCTTTATGGGGTATTGTTTATAGAATTTTGAGGACAAAAATGAGTTTATTCCATATTGGAAAAAGGCTGTAACATAACAAAATGTGGATAAAGTGAAACTCTGTGAATACTTACAGAATGCTCTGTATTATTTATTCAATAAAAAGATAATTTTAGCGAGTAGTAACAGATAACAAGAATATAAAAATGAACAACGCACTTGGGCGCTATTAACCCCCATCGCGTAATTTATTTTTTTAAATTTCAACGAGGCACTTAACTTAAATCTATATTTGCGACCTCAGAACAAGTAGACATTTAAATTGTCAGTAATGTGCAATGATGTATTTGATTTTAGAAAAGCAGTAAAAAACATCGATTTCTTAGTCATTTAAGGCAGCTGAGCGCATCATTCCGGTTTTTGCATGGTTTCAAAAGAAATACTGTATTCTTAAATAATGTTTGTTTTGCATGTAATCTGTTATAGGACATTGTTCTTGAAATAAAGTTATATCAATAAAGTTGACAAACATAACTGCCGTAACACAAGTTGACAGGAAGTGACGTAGTCTTCGTGCATGCGTGGACCGATCGGGTCTTTTGAAACCGGTCGGGTAGTGACAGGCGTTCCTCCCTTCGGCACTTCGAGGCGGGCATTGAATACACAACCATGGAGGGAAGTACCTGCCAAAACTCCACAAACACCAACATAGGTTTTTACCCATACCATGGGGTCAAACACACCATCAGCAGCTTCCCCATATCATAAGATTTGCAAGTAAAAAAAAAAAAGATTTGCAATTCTTTTTTTTTAACAACTTTCCTCAATAAAAAGAAAAAAAAAACGATTTGCAAATAAAAAACTATTTTCTGCAAATTTGCAAGTAAAAAAAACGATGCATAATTAAAAAAATATTTTCTTAAATTAACAAAAAATATATTTTTGAAATTAAAAAACTACTTTCACAAGTAAAAATAATGACTTGCAAGTAAATATATCAATAATAATAAATGTTTAAAGTAAAGAAAACGATTAACAAAAACAAATAATAATCCTGCAGGTAATGATTTGCAAGTATAAAAAATATTGTTCTTCCTAAAAGAAAAACAATTGCTTTGAAAAATAGTTTTCTTCGATAACAAAAAGCGATTTGCAAATAAAAAACTATTTTCTGCAAATTTGCAAGTAAAAAAACAATGCATAATCAAAAAATATTTTCTTAAATTAAGAAAAATATATTTTTTGCAAAAAAAAAACTACTTTCACAAGTAAAAATAACGACTTGCAAGTAAATATATCAGTAATAATACATGTTTAAATTAAAGCAAATCATTAACAAAAACAAAAAATAATTCTGCAGGTAATGATTTGCAAGTATGAAAAATATTTTTCTTCCAAAAAAAAAAAAATTTGCTTGGAAAAATAATTTTCTTCAATAAAAAAACGATTTGCAAGTAAAAAACAACAACAACTTTTCTCAATAAAAAAAGCGATTTGCAAATAAAGAACAATTTTCTGCAAATTTGCAAGTAAAAAAAATGATGCATAATTAAAACATATTTTGTTAAATTAACAAAAATATATTTTTGCAATTAAAAAACTACTTTCACAAGTAAAAATAATGACTTGCAAGTAAATATATCAAAACAATGGGACCCATTACCTCCCTGCTTGGCACTCAGCATCAAGGGTTGACATTGGGGGTTACATCACCAAAAATGATTCCCGGGCGTGGCACCGCTGCTGCCCACTGCTCCCCTCACCTCCCAGGGGGTGAACAAGGGGATGGGTCAAATGCAGAGGACACATTTCACCACACCTAGTGTGTGTGTGACAATCATTGGTACTTTAACTAAAATTAACTAATAATAATACATGTTTAAATTTAAAAAAAAGATTTAAAAAAAACAAATAATTCTGCAGGTAATGATTTGCAAGTATAAAAAATATTTTTCTTCAATAAAAAACATTATTTGCTTGTAAAAATAATTTTCTTCAATAAAAAAACGATTTGCAAGTAAAACAAAAAACTGCTTTTCTCAATAAAAAAAAAGCGATTTGCAAATAAAAAACTATTTTTTGCAAATGAAAAGATAATACGCAAATATATAAACAGAATTGGCAAGTAAAAAAAAAAACGATGCAAAATTTAAAAATATTTTCTTAAATTAACAAAGAGATTGGCAAGTAAAAAATATATTTTTGCAAGTAAAAAAAAAGGCTTGAAAGAAAATAAATCAATAATAATACATTTTTCAATTAAGGAAAACGATTAACAAAAACAAATAGTTTCTGCAGGTAACCATTAGCAAATATAAAACAACTTTTCTTCAATAAAAAAAAAATTGCTTGGAAAAATAATTTTCTTCAATTAAAAAAGGATTTGAAAGTAAAAAAAATAAATAAAATACTTTTCTCAATAAAAAAAAGCGATTTGCCAATAAAAAACTATTTTCTGCAAATTAAAAGAAAATACGCAAATATATAAACAGAATTTGCAAGTAAAAAAAATGATGCATGATTTTTTAAAAAAATTCTTAAATTAACAAAAAGATCGGCAAGTAACAAAATATTTTTGCAAGTAAAAAAAACAAACTTGCAAGTAAATAAATCAATAATAATACATTTTTTCAATTAAGGAAAACGATTAACAAAAAAAAATAATTTCTGCAGTTTACAATTTGCAGGTATAAAAAAACTTTTCTTCAATAAAAAAAATGTTGCTTGGAAAAATAATTTTCTTCAATTAAAAAACGATTTGCAAGTAAAAAAATATATATTTTCTTCTATTAAAAAAAACAAACTCAAGTATAACAATTTTCTGCAAGTAAAAAATATTCATATTGATAATAAAAAATAAATAAATTTCATTATAAAACGATTTGCAAGTAAAAAAAAACTATTTTCTGCAATTAGAAAACAATTCGCCAGTAAATTAAAAAAACAATTTTCTTCAATTTATAAAGCAACTCGCAAATAAACAAAAAAAATGAAATTATTTAATTAAAAAACGATCCGCATATAAAATAATAATTGTATTTAACTGAAAAAACTATTTGAAAGTACTTTTGTTTTCTTAACTTCAATTACAAAAATGATTTGTAGGCACAAAAACAATCAGCGGCTTCTGCAGTGGTCACTTTAACAGCCGTGGCTGTAGGCAACCTCCTGAGTGTACTATTTTAAAATGAAGCACCCGCTTGACACTTGAACATGTTCAAATGTTCCAATCAAAAGGTTTCAAGATGGCTTTTCTGGAACCATTACTATTCCTTCAGTCATTATACGGGCGTGTAAGCACTGGCGTTACGCTAGCAACAGTGGGCAAAAACAGACTCCAAGTCGCCGTGGCAACCGAGAAAGGATGTGCAGGGGCGGAGCTTTACTGTACCTGCCGCAGCTCCCTCCCTCCACGTTGGCCTTGCAGCCACAGCGGCCGTCCAGCGGCGAGCACACGCCGACACTCCCAGCGGGGGCGCACCGGCACGGCCTGCGGAGGACAGGAAGTCAGGGGTTCAGAACGTGTGCCAGGTCTTTGCGCGGCCACTGGGCGGTGAGCCACGTTAAAAAAAACAAAAAACAGAAGTGTGTGTGTGTGTGTGATTGATTGCTTTTGTTTGGAACAGCAAATCTAATTATAATGAGGCGCTATTGCAAATAATTTAATTATCTCCCAGCAAAGCGTCTCCTCTTGTTTCTGCTCCGCTGGGCTGAATAATTCACACTGGTGCTCAGCCGCCTGATTCTGCCGCATCTATGATGGAAAACACTGTCTGTGTGTGTGTGCGTGTGTGTGTGTGCGTGTGTGTGTGTGTGTGTGTGTGTGTGTGTGTGTGTGTGTCTGAAATAAAAGGCCATCAGGTAGTGCAAACCTGATGTGTGCACTAGTTTGTGATCAATGATGATTAAATGTGAAAACGGTGCTAACTGTGGATACTTCTTTTATTTCTTAAACCCTTATTTAATGCATCCGTGGCTTTATTTGATATAGGATAGAAAATCATATATATATATATATATATATATATATATATATATATATATATATATATATATATATATATATATATATATATATATATATATATATATATATATATATATATGTATATATATATATATATATATATATATATATATATATATATATATATATATATATATATATATATATATATATATATATATATATATATATATATATATATATATATAACTGGATGGAATAAAAAAGACAATATAACATGCATCCATAAGTGTGGATGCATATGAAAAAGTGCAATACATTTATCTGTACAGTAACCTATTTATTTATTCATATATAGGGATGATGTTTGATAAGAAATTATCGAGTTCGAGCCTATTATCGAATCCTCTTATCGAACCGATTCCTTATCGATTCTCTTATCGAGTCCAGATAGGTTGTTGTATATGGAAAAATACACACAATATTTGGTTTAACAAAAGCTCACTTTTATTATATAAGAAAACAATACAATCTAATAAATAAATAAATATTGACTGTTAACCCCCTAAAAAAATAAAATAAAATAGATAAATATTGACTGTTACCCAAAGTATATTAAGTGGGATTTTTCAGAAAAACAAATATATACAGTAACACAAAAACAACCTGTCTCTGTGATCACTATAGGTGTACAAATAATAATAGAGTGTTAAAAAAAATCAGTCCCTTGGGCACAAAACTGAAAATAATACAGCTCTCCAAAAAGTGCACTTCTGCTGCTATTGGAACATAACTGTTTGTTATGATGCTTTCACATTTTTGCACTTTATTTCTTTATTAAAAGAAAATTCTATGAAGAGAAAAGTTGTTTGCAAATGTGGTTACAATGCTAAAAAACGAAAGGTTAAAGCTAAAAAAAGAAATACACTTTATTGAGTTAACATTATTTCTTTATAGGGGGAAATATGTGATGTTATGAGCTAGGGAATATAACAACTACACTAACCAGCATGCAACGGGAGTGACGAGCATGCGCGGTAGCCCCGAAAAGTGTTGTTGCATGTCGCCACGCCGGCAGCTAAGAATGAGGTTATGAGCACGCTGTGAAAGTAAACGTCAAGAACTCAGCCAACACGCCGCGTCTGCATTATTTATAATTAGACAGACAACACATATGCAGTGTGATTTTGTTTTCTTTACAAGGAAAGAAAAACAAAGTTAAAAAAGGGATATGTCACATATATAACACATAAAGAACGTTGTGACAGCTGCCGTAAAGGAGGTGCGTTGCTAGCCTGGTTGCTATGTTTCCGGTTGGTCGTAAAAGTGTTGGTCATGTGTTTGTACCCTGCTCAAATCTCTCAGTAAAGTTATTCATTGGATTATACCTTTTGTTTTGAACTTTATTACACCTTTGAGCGCTTTTTCCTGTCCATAATTTTTCCTGCTTTCGCTATCTGCGCCTAATGACTGAGCTACGTGACGTCATTTCTTGTGATGTCACACGGGGCATTTCTGGTCTTGTCGGGATTCGTTCCGAGGGATTCGAATAAAGAACCAACTGTTTTTCTTTACTATTGTGGTCGCGATAACGGGTACCGGTTCTCAAAAAGGGATTCGAGTCCGAGGACTCGGTTCTTTTCTTATCGAACAACCGGGAAAACCGGTTTCGAGTATCATCCCTATTCATATATGCACCTTGTTGCTTTTTTATCATGCACCACCATAAGCTAATAAAACGAAATGTTGTTCTTATCTGTACTGTAAAGTTCAAATTTGAATGACATTAAAAAGGAAGTCTAAGTCTAAGTCTAAAAGACTTCAAGCTGTCATTGATGTTAAAGGGGGCCATACACGGTATTAAACACTGGGGTATGTAAACTTTTCATCAGGCTCATTTGGGTACTTTCTTTTGTCATTTCGATTTGAAAAGAGTAAACACAGTTGTTTGCCAATAAAAAGCTTCACACAACCAAGAAAGGTTTTTGTGTTATCATTCATATTCTCTGAAGAATGGCCAAAAAATCAAGAAATCATAAATTCTCCCAGGGTATGCAAACTTATGAGCACAACTTATAATATATATATATATATATATATATATATATATATATATATATATATATATATATATATATATATATATATATATATATATATATATATCTATATGTATATATAGTAACACTTTAGTATGGAGAATACATATTCACCATTAATTAGTTGCTTATTAACATGCAAATTAGTAACATATTGGCTCTTAATTAGTACTTCGACACACAGCAAGGGCTCTGGAACCAGTTCTCTCGAGAGGGGCTGGACTCTCTTCCACTCTGGCGTTGCCGGCAGTGAGAGGCGATGGGCTGGGGTGGCAATTCTTGTTGCCCCCCGGCTCAGAGCCTGCATGTTGGAGTTCAACCCGGTGGACGAGAGGGTAGCTTCCCTCCGCCTTCGGGTGGGGGAACGGGTCCTGACTGTGGTTTGCGCTTACGCGCCAAACCGCAGCTCAGAGTACCCACCCTTTTTGGATTCGCTCGAGGGAGTACTTGAGAGTGCTCCCCCGGGTGATTACCTCGTTCTACTGGGGGACTTCAACGCTCATGTTGGCAGCGACAGTGAAACCTGGAGAGGCGTGATTGGGAAGAATGGCCGCCCGGATCTGAACCCGAGCGGTGTTTTGTTATTGGACTTTTGTGCCCGTCACAGATTGTCCATAACGAACACCATGTTCAAACATAAGGGTGTCCATATGTGCACTTGGCACCAGGACACCCTAGGCCGCAGTTCCATGATCGACTTTGTAGTTGTGTCGTCGGATTTGCGGCCTCATGTTTTGGACACTCGGGTGAAGAGAGGGGCAGAGCTTTCTACCGATCACCACCTGGTGGTGAGTTGGCTGCGATGGTGGGGGAGGATGCCGGACAGACCTGGCAGGCCCAAACGCATTGTGAGGGTTTGCTGGGAACGTCTGGCAGAGTCTCCTGTCAGAGAGAGTTTCAATTCCCACCTCCGGAAGAACTTTGAACATGTCACGAGGGAGGTGCTGGACATTGAGTCCGAGTGGACCATGTTCCGCGCCTCTATTGTCGAGGCGGCTGATTGGAGCTGTGGCCGCAAGGTAGTTGGTGCCTGTCGTGGCGGTAATCCTAGAACCCGTTGGTGGACACCGGCAGCGAGGGATGCCGTCAAGCTGAAGAAGGAGTCCTATCGGGTTCTTTTGGCTCATAGGACTCCTGAGGCAGCGGACAGGTACCGACAGGCCAAGCGGTGTGCGGCTTCAGCGGTCGCGGAGGCAAAAACTCGGACATGGGAGGAGTTCGGGGAAGCCATGGAAAACGACTTCCGGACGGCTTCGAAGCGATTCTGGACCACCATCCGCCGCCTCAGGAAGGGGAAGCAGTGCACTGTCAACACAGTGTATGGTGAGGATGGTGTTCTGCTGACCTCGACTGCGGATGTTGTGGATCGGTGGAGGGAATACTTCGAAGACCTCCTCAATCCCACCAACACGTCCTCCTATGAGGAAGCAGTGCCTGGGGAATCTGTGGTGGGCTCTCCTATTTCTGGGGCTGAGGTTGCTGAGGTAGTTAAAAAGCTCCTCGGTGGCAAGGCTCCGGGTGTGGATGAGATCCGCCCGGAGTTCCTTAAGGCTCTGGATGCTGTGGGGCTGTCTTGGTTGACAAGACTCTGCAGCATCGCGTGGACATCGGGGGCGGTACCTCTGGATTGGCAGACCGGGGTGGTGGTTCCTCTCTTTAACAAGGGGAATCGGAGGGTGTGTTCTAAGTATCGTGGGATCACACTCCTCAGCCTTCCCGGTAAGGTCTATTCGGGTGTGCTGGAGAGGAGGCTACGCCGGATAGTCGAACCTCGGATTCAGGAGGAACAGTGTGGTTTTCGTCCTGGTCGTGGAACTGTGGACCAGCTCTATACTCTCGGCAGGGTCCTTGAGGGTGCATGGGAGTTTGCCCAACCAGTCTACATGTGTTTTGTGGACTTGGAGAAGGCATTCGACCGTATCCCTCTGGAAGTCCTGTGGGGAGTGCTCAGAGAGTATGGGGTATCGGACTGTCTGATTGTGGCGGTCCGCTCCCTGTATGATCAGTGCCAGAGTTTGGTCCGCATTGCCGGCAGTAAGTCGGACACGTTTCCAGTGAGGGTTGGACTCCGCCAAGGCTGCCCTTTGTCACAGATTCTGTTCATAACTTTTATGGACAGAATTTCTAGGCGCAGTCAAGGCGTTGAGGGGATCTGGTTTGGTGGCTGCAGGATTAGGTCTCTGCTTTTTGCAGATGATGTGGTCCTGATGGCTTCATCTGGCCAGGATCTTCAGCTCTCGCTGGATCGGTTCGCAGCTGAGTGTGAAGCGACTGGGATGAGAATCAGCACCTCCAAGTCCGAGTCCATGGTTCTCGCCCGGAAAAGGGTGGAGTGCCATCTCCGGGTTGGGGAGGAGACCCTGCCCCAAGTGGAGGAGATCAAGTACCTTGGAGTCTTGTTCACGAGTGGGGGAAGAGTGGATCGTGAGATCGACAGGCGGATCGGTGCGGCGTCTTCAGTAATGCGGACGCTGTATCGATCCGTTGTGGTGAAGAAGGAGCTGAGCCGGAAGGCAAAGCTCTCAATTTACCGGTCGATCTACGTTCCCATCCTCACCTATGGTCATGAGCTTTGGGATATGACCGAAAGGACAAGATCACGGGTACAAGCGGCCGAAATGAGTTTCCTCCGCCGGGTGGCGGGGCTCTCCCTTAGAGATAGGGTGAGAAGCTCTGCCATCCGGGGGGAGCTCAAAGTAAAGCCGCTGCTCCTCCACATCGAGAGGAGCCAGTTGAGGTGGTTCGGGCATCTGGTCAGGATGCCACCCGAACGCCTCCCTAGGGAGGTGTTTAGGGCACGTCCGACCGGTAGGAGGCCACGGGGAAGACCCAGGACACGTTGGGAAGACTATGTCTCCCGGCTGGCCTGGGAACGCCTCGGGATCCCCCGGGAAGAGCTGGACGAAGTGGCTGGGGAGAGGGAAGTCTGTGTTTCCCTGCTTAGGCTGCTGCCCCCGCGACCCGACCTCGGATAAGCGGAGGAAGATGGATGGATGGATGGATGGAAAAAAAACAAAAAAAACAAGGTTGGGGACCACTGCAGTAACATATTGTCATTTATCATTCTATTATTTTGTCAACATTATTAAGGACAAGCGGTAGAAAATTAATTACTAATCTACTTGTTCATTTACTGTTAATATCTGCTTACTTTCTCTTTTAACATGTTCTATCTACGCTTTTGCTAAAATTTAATAGTCACTTAATCTTCTTTTGTTCTATACTTTACATTAGTTTTGGATGATACCACGCATTTGGGTACCAATCCGAGTTAGCATGCTAATGCTAACATGCTAGATGTTGACTTAAAAGATCAAAAATGCATTTTTACTTTGGAACCGTTCAAATACGCGGAGAAACGTGGGTTGTGTCGAAGTTTGGGTATCGCTGCACCACTTAGCATTCTCCCTTTGCCGGAAGAGCAGGTCAGGGAGGCGACATGGCCTCCTACACCTTCAGTATAAATAGAGGAACTTGCCATTGACACATTTATACACACACTCTCTCACACACAGACAGCTTTCGCAGGGTAAGTAATCCTCAACAGTTCTCGCCAGTGACATAAAACGTGTTATTTTTTGCAAATATTAGCTCATTTGGAATGTTATGCCTGCAACATGTTTCAAAAAAGTTGGCAATAGTGGCAAAAATGGCTGAGAAAGTTGAGGAATGCTCATCAAACACTTATTTGGAACATCCCACAGGTGAACAGGCAAATTGGGAACAGGTGGGTGCCATGATTGGGTATAAAAGTAGATTCAGCATGGCGAGGGTCACCACTTTGTCAACAAATGCGTGAGCAAAACGTCCAACAGTTTAAGAACGACATTTCTCAACCAGCTATTGCAAGGAATTTAGGGATTTCACCATCTACGCACCGTAATATCATCAAAAGGTTCAGAGAATCTGGAGAAATCACTGCACGTAAGCAATGATATTACAGACCTTCGATCCCTCAGGCGGTACTGCATCGAAAAGTGACATCAGTGTGTAAAGGATATCACCACATAGGGTCGGCAACACTTCAGAAAACCACTGTCAGTAACTACAGTTGGTCGCTACATCTGTAAGTGCAAGTTAAAACTCTACAATGCAAAGCCAAAGCCATATATCAACAACACCCAGAAACACAGCCGGCTTCACTGGGCCAGAACTAATCTAAGATGGACTGATGCAAAGTGGAAAAGTGTTCCGTGGTCTGAGGAGTCCACATTTCAAATTGTTTTTGGAAACCGTGGACGTCAAAGAGGAAAAGAACCATCCGGATTGTTCTAAACACAAA
>NC_084738.1:63219300-63259300 GCF_033978785.1 Entelurus aequoreus | reverse complement strand
AAACAAACAAAGGCTCCTAATTAGTCTGCTGACATATGCAGTAACATATTGTGTCATTTATCTACCTATTATTTTGTCTAAATTATTAGTTATCGAATTATTTAGGTATCAATCCGTATATATTCACAGTCCTCATGTGTCCAGGGACATATTTCCTGAGTTTATAAACATAATATACATTTTAAAAAAACAAAAAAAGATTTTTGATGCTAAAAACATTGACGTAATCATAGTAGTATCGACTAGATACGCTCCTGTACTTGGTATCATTACAATAGATGTCAGGTGTAGATCCACCAGTGGCGTTTGTTTACATTGTGATGCCGGTGACCTACGGTGTGTAGTGAAGCATGTTTAGCTATTCCTCGGGAACCGGTACTTTTTAGAGGCAGTATAGTACCTGTCAGAATAATTGTATCTAAGTTATCACAAAACTTTGTGTTGCCATGAGTTCCCGGCGAGAGGACACATTCTGTCTTTAATCCTACCAAGCAGAAGGCTTGTAAAACTCCACTGTGTAGGATGGGAAGCAACATGAAGGTGTTCTGTTTATTTCATGCATTGTAATCAACAGAAATATGTTGTCTTGACCCGAAATCTACAAAGCGAAGAGGAAGCAGGACCAGACTCCACTCCAGGCACCGCTTCTTTGAACTGTTTTACGACCTTTTCTTTTAACTGTTTTAATCAAATGCGATGGCTGTTTACCACCCCCGTCCCTTAGAAACAGCTGTTGCCATGTAATCAGGGAAAGTCCAAATAAAAGAGGAGGCGTACAATCTTTCGCCAGAGCGTGGGACACTGTACAAGGGTACAGATGTACACGTTTCTTCTCACTGAGTCAAATTTAATTCTGTCTCTGTTTGATTCCTTGCTTCTTGTCTTGTTTAATAGATCAGAATCAGAATCAGAATCAGAATAGTTTTATTGCCATTGTTTGAGAACGGGTTCACAAACTAGGAATTTTTCTTGGTGCAAACGTGCGAAATAAAACACATATAACACATATTTGGTATAAAAAGAGCTGTGACTGAGCTATCAGATAGACTTAGAAGGGATTCAAGGAATTCAAGGAGCTACTGTTAGGAGTTATTGTTCATTTGCCTGATGGCCGAGGGGAAAAAACTGTTCAGGTGGCGGGAGGTGTGGGTCTGGATGGAGCATAGTCTCCTGCCTGAGGGGAGAGGGGAGAATAGTGTGTGTCCAGGGTGAGAAGAGTCAGCTGTGATCCGACCCACACGCCTCCTGGTCCTGGAGGAGAACAAGTCCTGGAGGGATGGGAGCTTGCAGCCAATCACCTTCTCAGCAGCATGTACGATGCGCTGCAGTCTATGCTTATCCTGGATTGTGGCGCCGGGGAACCACACGGTGATGGAGGTCAGGATGGACTCTATGATGGCTGAGTAAAACTGCACCAGCATCTCGGTCGGCACCTTAAGTTTCCTCAGCTGCCGCAGGAAGTACATCCTCTGCTGGGCCTTCTTGATGAGGGAGCTGATGGTCAGCTCCCACTTGAGGTCCTGGGTGATGGTGGTGCTCAAGAAACGGAAGGAGTCCACAATGGGGACGGGGGTGGGAGAGTCAATCAGGGTGAGGGGGGATGGTGGGGCTGTGACTTTCCTGAAGTCCATGATCATCTCCACTGTTTTCTGGGCGTTCAGCTCCAGGTTGTTGAGGCTGCACCAGGACGTCAGCCGGTCCACCTCTCTCCTGTAGGCGGACTCATCGCCATTCGAGATGAGCCCGATGAGGGTGGTGTCATCCGCAAACTTGAGCAGTTTTACGGATTGGTGACTGGAGGTGCAGCAGTTTGTATACAGGGAGAAGAGCCAGGGGGATAGTACACAGCCCTGAGGAGTACCAGTGTTCGTGGTTCGACTGTCCGAGACAATCTTCCCCAGCCGTACGTGCTGTCTTCGGTCTGTCAGGAAGTCATTAATCCAACTGCAGAGGGAGTCGGGCACACTGAGCTGGTAGAGCTTGTCTCGTAGCAGTCCAGGGAGGTTGGTGTTGAAGGCAGAGCTGAAGTCCACAAACAGGATCCTAGCGTAGGTTCCTGGGGAGTCCAGATGCTCCAGGATGAAGTGGAGGGCCAGGTTCACTGCATCATCCACAGACCTGTTGGCTCTGTAGGCGAACTGCAGTGGGTCCAGGAGGGGGGCGGTGATGTCCTTGAGGTGGGGCAGAACCAAGCGCTCAAAGGACTTCATGACCACAGACGTCAGCGCGACCGGCCTGTAGTCATTTAGTCCTGTGATCCGTGCTTTCTTGGGGACAGGGACAATGGTAGAGGTCTTAAAGCAGGACGGCACGCGGCATAGCTCCAGAGAGGTGTTAAAAATGTCAGTGAAGACAGGAGCCAGCTGGTCCGCACAGTGTCTGAGAGTGGAGGGGGAGACACTATCCGGCCCGGGGGCCTTCCGCGTATTCAGCTTCAAGAACTGCCGGCGTACATCCTCTTCTTTAATGGAGAGGATCTTTACAGTCTTATGATGTTTTTGGAGTCCTGTGATGTCATTGGAGTCCTTTGAGTCCTTTAACTCCTTTAATGATGTGCTGGCATTGGTGGGGAGGGTGATGGTGGGGGCAGCATGGCTTTGATGAGCTGAAGGCCGTTCATGACGACAGTAATGTGTGTTGAGGCCCTGAGCGAGAGTCCGGTCATTCAGGGCCTGGGGGGTTTTGGGCTTATAGTTCGTAAGGGCCCTTAGACCTCTCCAAACTGCCGCAGAATCATTGGAGCGGAACTGTTCCTGTAGACGGTTAGAGTACACAGATTTAGCTTTCTCCACTACCCTGGTGAAGTGGTACTTCGCTTCTCTGTATGTACTTCGGTCCCCGCTTCTCCACGCAGCCTCCTTCTTTTTGCGCAGCTGTCGGAGCTTGGGTGTGAACCAGGGCTTGTCGTTGTTATAAAAAACCCTGGTGCGCGTTGGAATGATGCGCGCCTCATAGAACTGTATGTATGAGGTCACAGTGTCCGTATACTCGTCCAGATTGTTCGTGGCCGCTCCAATTGCCTCCCAGTCTGTCGTTTCCCAACAAGCACGCAACTCGTCCACAGACTCGGCGGTGAAACACTTAATGTTCCTCATAACAGGTTTAGCCAGTTTCAGTCTCTCTCTGTATGAAAGGATTAGGTGCACCATCACGTGATCTGATAGTCCAAGAGCAGCGCGCGGGACTGCATGAAAAGCCTTGCTCAATGTAGTGTAGCAGTGATCCAGCGTGTTCTCCTCTCTGGTCGGGCATTGAATAAACTGTCTATACTTTGGTAATTCCTGGGTCAAATTTCCCTTGTTAAAGTCACCAAGCACGATAACAAGAGAGTCAGGAAAAGACCGTTCCACATGTAAGATCTGTCCTGCGAGCGCGCCGGGCGAGATGTAAACAGCCACGAGAATGATTGAAACAATCTCACGCGGTGAGTAAAAGGGCTTACAGTGGATGAAGAAATATTCCAGAGAAGAAGAACAGTGTCTAAAAATCGCTGTCACGTCTGTGCACCAGCTATTGTTGATAAAGAAGCATAGTCCACCGCCTCTTTTTTTTGCCAGAGAGCGCCGCGTCTCGGTCCGCGCGGAGGAGATGAAAGCCCTCCAGTTGAAGCGCGCTGTCCGGGACACTTGCGCTCGGCCAAGTCTCCGTAAAGCACAACACACAGGATGAGGAGAAGTCCTTGTTCCTTCTCATCAGCAACGCTAGCTCGTCCATCTTGTTGGCAAGTGAGCGGACGTTGGAGAGGAAGATGCCTGGTAGAGGCTTGCGTAATGTCATCAGTGTTTGAACCTGACAGTATGATTCATCAGTACCGCGGTACTATACTAATACCGGTATACCGTACAACCCTAGGTCAATGTCATGGATCTCAATGCAATGGAAACTCTGCGGTGGAAACTGAAAACAGTTGAAAAAATGACCACTGACTGCGTTGAAAGTAAACAACCTTAGTTACCATATTTTTTTGGACCATAAGGCGCACTTAAAATCCTTTCATTTTCTCCAAAATCGACTCTGTGCCGAGCACATGGTTACGTGGTACATGGTGTGGTGATAATTGTTACCAGCAGATGGCAGTCGCACATACGAGACCGATGTGGACTGCAGGTTGAATCCTGCTCAATAAATGACGGTAGCAAGTACCCGCAAAGGATTTGCAAATCATTGTATTCCGTTTATATTTACATCTACCACAATTTCCCAACTCATATGGAAACGGGGTTTGTAGAACATTACCCACGACGCTCGAAAGTCGGTTTAAATAACTTAGCACGACTTTGGCGAGCTACATAGCCGCGTCGCTTGATGGAATGCGACGCATTGTGGTTACTTCAGTCAGACGTACTGTGCTTCAACATTATTATGGTATTATTATGGCACCTATTAGCAGACATATTATCTGGCGTTTCGTTTTGCAATATTACGCAAAAACAAAATATATGCAACATTTGGACCAAAGAACCACCATTGCATGTTACACTATATTGCCGAAAGTATTTGGCCACCCACCCAAATGATGAAAATCAGGTGTCCTAATCACTTGTATAAAATCAAGCACTTAGGCAGGGAGACTTTTTCTACAAACATTTGTGAAAGAATGGGCCGCTCTCAGTGATTTCCAGCGTGGAACTGTCATAGGATGCCACCTGTGCAACAAATCCAGTCGTGAAATTTCCTCGCTCCTAAATATTCCAAAATCAACTTTATTATAAGAAAGGTGAAGAGTTTGGGCATTTTCAAGGCAAAAAGTGATTTCCAAGGTAAAAGTAGATGTTCAAGGTAAAAACTGATTTTCAAGGTAAAAACTGATTTTCACGGTAAAAGTTAAATGTTCAAGGAACAAACTGATTTTCAAGGTAAAAACTGATTTTCAAGGCAAAAACAGGTTTTCAAGGTAAAAACTGATTTTCAAAGTAAAAGTTGATTTTCAAGGCAAAAACTGATGTTCAAGGTAATAACTGATTTTCAAGGTAAAAACTGATTTTCAAGGCAATAACAGGTTTTCAAGGTAAAAACTGATTTTCAAAGTAAAAGTTGATTTTCAAGGCAAAAACTGATGTTCAAGGTAATAACTGATTTTCAAGGTAAAAACTGATTTTCAAGGTAAAAGTTGATTTTCAAGGCAAAAACTGATTTTCAAGGTAATAACTGATTTTCAAGGTAAAAACTGATTTTCAAGGTAAAAACTGATTTTCAAGGTAAAAACTGTTTTTCAAGTTAAAAGTAAAATGTTCAAGGCAAAAACGGATTTTCAAGGTAAAAGTTGATTTTCAAGGCAAAACCTGATTTTCAAGGTAAAAACTGACTTTCAAAGTAAAAACTGAATTTCAAGGTAAAAGTTGATTTTCAAGGCAAAACCAGATTTTCAAGGTAAAAACGGATTTTCAAGGCAAAAACAGATTTTCAAGGTAAAAACTGATTTTTAAGGTAATAACTGATTTTCAAGGTAAAAACTGATTTTCAAGGTAAAAACTGATTTTCAGGGCAAAAACTGATTTTCAAGGTAAAAACTGATTTTCAGGGCAAAAACTGATTTTCAAGGTAATAACTGATTTTCAAGTTCAAAGTAAAATGTTCAAGGCAAAAACTGATTTTCAAGGTAAAAACTGATTTTCAAGGCAAAAACAGGTTTTCAAGGTAAAAACCGATTTTCAAAGTAAAAGTTGATTTTCAAGCCAAAAACTGATGTTCAAGGTAATAACTGATTTTCAAGGTAAAAACTGATTTTCAAGGTAAAAACTGATTTTCAAGGTAAAAGTTGATTTTCAAGGCAAGAACTGATTTTCAAGGTAAAAACTGATTTTCAAGCCAAAAACTGATTTTCAAGGTAAAAGTTGATTTTCAAGGCAAAACCTGATTTTCAAGGTAAAAACTGACTTTCACGGTAAAAACTGACTTTCAAAGTAAAAACAGATTTTCAAGGCAAAAACAGATTTTCAAGGTAAAAACTGATTTTCAAGGCAAAAACTGATTTTCAAGATAATAACTGATTTTCAACTTCAAAGTAAAATGTTCAAGGCAAAAACAGATTTTCAAGGTAAAAGTTGATTTTCAAGGTAAAAACTGACTTTCAAAGTAAAAACTGACTTTCAAAGTAAAAACTGACTGTCAAGGTAAAAGTTGATTTTCAAGGCAAAAACAGATTTTCAAAGTAAAAACTGAATTTCAAGGTAAAAGTTGATTTGCAAGGCAAAAACTGATTTTCAAGGTAAAAACAGATTTTCAAGGCAAAAACAGATTTTCAAGGTAAAAACTGATTTTCAAGGCAAAAACTGATTTTCAAGATAATAACTGATTTTCAAGTTCAAAGTAAAATGTTCAAGGCAAAAACTGACTTTCAAGGTAAAAGTTGATTTTCAAGGCAAAAACAGATTTTCAAGGTAAAAACTGATTTTCAAGGTAAAAACTGATTTTCAGGGCAAAAACTGATTTTCAAGGTAATAACTGATTTTCAAGTTCAAAGTAAAATGTTCAAGGCAAAAACTGATTTTCAAGGTAAAAGTTGATTTTCAAGGCAAAACCTGATTTTCAAGGTAAAAACTGACTTTCAAAGTAAAAACTGACTTTCAATGTAAAAGTTGATTTTCAAGGCAAAAACAGATTTTCAAGGTAAAAACTGTTTTTCAAGGCAAAAACAGATTTTCAAGGTAAAAACAGATTTTCAAGGTAAAAACTGATTTTTAAGGTAATAACTGATTTTCAAGGTAAAAACTGATTTTCAAGGTAAAAGTTGATTTGCAAGGCAAAAACTGATTTTCAAGGTAAAAACAGATTTTCAAGGCAAAAACAGATTTTCAAGGTAAAAACAGATTTTCAAGGCAAAAACTGATTTTCAAGATAATAACTGATTTTCAAGTTCAAAGTAAAATGTTCAAGGCAAAAACTGACTTTCAAGGTAAAAGTTGATTTTCAAGGCAAAAACAGATTTTCAAGGTAAAAACTGATTTTCAAGGTAAAAACTGATTTTCAGGGCAAAAACTGATTTTCAAGGTAATAACTGATTTTCAAGTTCAAAGTAAAATGTTCAAGGCAAAAACTGATTTTCAAGGTAAAAGTTGATTTTCAAGGCAAAACCTGATTTTCAAGGCAAAAACTGACTTTCAAAGTAAAAACTGACTTTCAATGTAAAAGTTGATTTTCAAGGCAAAAACAGATTTTCAAGGTAAAAACTGTTTTTCAAGGCAAAAACAGATTTTCAAGGTAAAAACAGATTTTCAAGGTAAAAACTGATTTTTAAGGTAATAACTGATTTTCAAGGTAAAAACTGATTTTCAAGGTAAAAACTGACTTTCAAAGTAAAAACTGAATTTCAAGGTAAAAGTTGATTTTCAAGGCAAAAACAGATTTTCAAGGTAAAAACTGATTTTCAAGGTAAAAACTGACTTTCAAAGTAAAAACTGAATTTCAAGGTAAAAGTTGATTTTCAAGGCAAAAACAGATTTACAAGGTAAAAACTGATTTTCAAGGTAAAAACTGATTTTCCAGGCAAAAACTGATTTTCAAGGCAAAAACTGATTTTCAAGGCAAAAACTGATTTTCAAGGTAAAAACTGATTTTCAAGGTAAAAACTTTTTCAAGTTAAAAGTAAAATGTTCAAGGCAAAAACTGATTTTCAAGGTAAAAACTGATTTTCAAGGTAAAAACTTTTTCAACTTAAAAGTAAAATGTTCAAGGCAAAAACTGATTTTCAAGGTAAAAGTTGATTTTCAAGGCAAAACCTGGGGCCGTACTTATCAAACTTCTTAGAGTGCCATTTTACACTTAAGTCCTGAGAATTTGCGAAATTTAGTCCTACTCTCAAACTTAAGAATAAAAGCTTTTTATCAACGTTCTTAAGTCTAAGAATCACTCCTACTCTCCACGATATTTAAGAGACCTTCAGAGGTGTCTTAAGTGGTTAGGAGTTGCCAGCAGGGGATGGCACTGAGGCGAGAGAGACGTGCGCGAACGTTCAGGGAACGGAACAATGTTTTTTTTTTTTTTATGACGAGCAGCTGATCAAACGGTATCGTTTAGACAGAGCGGATATTATTTTTGTCACATATTTAATACTTTTCGATTCCTTGTTGATTCCTGCATGTGGCTGCAGTGGGCTAGTATATATAGAGCCACCCACACCAGTTTCAAATTAGTTGCCTAATTAATGAATTGGAAAGAAAATGTTATGACAGTAGCGTATGTGTGTGGCCGTGAGGTGAGTGACGTCAGTGAGTGTGTGGGCAAGAGAAGAGAGGGAGCGGTAGCGTGAGTGCCGGCGGGGACTAGTTTGTTTTGTATTATTTTGTAGTTTATTGTCAAAATATACACTCCCATTGTCCACTTAAATATTTCCAAGATATTTCTTTATTCTTAGACAAGGGATTCCCTTCCGTGATTGGTAATTTCTATGGACACAGAAATGACGTCACCTAAAATTCCATTTACGGCACATAGTAATGTCGTAATTCAGCTCTGAGTGTGACACTTAAGATTCAGTCCTACACTTCGCTGAAAGTGTGAGTAAGACGCTTGATAACTAACTTTTAAGTGCAGCTTTCAGCGAATAATTTATTTACTCTTAAGTCAACTCTTAGCAGACTTCTTAGGAGTAATTCTAAGAAGCTTGATAAGTACGGCCCCTGATTTTCAAGGTAAAAACTGACTTTCACGGTAAAAACTGACTTTCAAAGTAAAAACTGAATTTCAAGGTAAAAGTTGATTTTCAAGGCAAAAACAGATTTTCAAGGTAAAAACTGATTTTCAAGGCAAAAATTGATTTTCAAGGTAAAAACTGATTTTCAAGGCAAAAACAGATTTTCAAGGTAAAAACTGATTTTTAAGGTAATAACTGATTTTCAAGGTAAAAACTGATTTTCAAGGTAAAAACTGATTTTCAAGGCAAAAACAGATTTTCAAGGTAAAAACTGATTTTCAAGGTAAAAACTGACTTTCAAAGTAAAAACTGAATTTCAAGGTAAAAGTTGATTTTCAAGGCAAAAACAGATTTTCAAGGTAAAAACTGATTTTCAAGGTAAAAACTGATTTTCAAGGCAAAAGTTGATTTTCAAGGCAAAAACAGATTTTCAAGGTAAAAACTGATTTTCAAGGTAAAAACTGATTTTCAAGGCAAAAGTTGATTTTCAAGGCAAAAACTGATTTTCAAGGAAAAAACTGATTTTCAAGGCAAAAACTGATTTTCAAGGTAAAAATTTTTTCAAGTTAAAAGTAAAATGTTCAAGGCAAAAACTGATTTTCACGGTAAAAGTTGATTTACTGATTTCTAGGTAAAAGTTGATTTTCAAGGCAAAACTTGATTTTCAAGGTAAAAACTGATTTTCAAGGTAAAAATAGATTTTCAAGGTAAAAGTTGATTTTCAAGGTAAAAACTGATTTTCAAGGTAAAAGTTGATTTTCAAGGCAAAAACTGAGTTTCAAGGTAAAAACTGATTTTCAAGGTAAAAGTTTCATTTCCAAGGCAAAAACTGATTTTCAAGGTAAAAGTTGATTTTCAAGGCAAAAACTGATTTTCAAGGTAAAAGTTGATTTTCAAGGCAAAAAACAGATTTTCAAGGTAAAAGTTGATTTTCAAGGTACAGTACATAAATCACATTACGAAAAGTATTTGTAAGTACCAAAAAGGTGAGGACTTAATGGGGTGCCTTGAGGAACGCCTCAGTTATGTTAGTCACTAGTTAAGACCCCAGAGTTTTATGCAAGGTGAAGAGATGTGCCAGGGTGTTTACACTGGTCCAAGTTCCTCTTCCATAATTGTTCCTAGTTTGGGTTTTGTAATTATTCTGTCAAAATTGAAAGGATGAATAAATTTAGTAGGAAAGTTAAAGTGCTGTATTGACGCACATTCATTTATCTGAAGTGCGCTAGAAGAAATCTAGCGACTCATCCATGGGACAACACATGATCAGCATATAATATATATTGAATTGAATGAGAAGGCGGGTCCAAACTTTTGGCCTGTACTGTATGTCGTTATGGTAATTTAGTGTGTGTATGCACGCTACAACAGCTTCTTCTTCCTGGCTGGATGTGAGTCATAATCAGTACTTTCTGGGAAGCTCATCGAGGAGCCGCTCACCTGCAGCCACCGGGGCCTAGCGAGTGGAAGCCATCTTGACAGGTGTCGCACTGGTCCCCCGTTACGCCGCCGGCACATGCGCAGCGACCCTCGCCGTCACACTGGAGACTGGCCGAGCCTGAGGCGGAAGACGGGCGGGGTTACAGGCGGGCAGAGACGTAAAAGGACACGAAATGACAGCTCATAAGGCTGTGAGGGATCAATACTTCTTTAATAAATGGGAACAACACAACACCTGCTATTGGATTTGTGTTAGGGAAACAGCAGGGTGGGCGGGCGGGAAATGATCCGACACGCCGCCGCTCGGGTTAATGGAGAGAAAGGAGCGACTGGGGCATTGCGGCCCGGCGAAGAAGGCGAGCCGGATGGCGTCTGTTATCACATTTGATCGATAGGAAGGACTGCCGAAGCCCCCGTGCAATCACCTCACACCATTTAGGAGGGAGATTGGAAACTCTCTCTCTCTCTCTATGTGTGCGGGTGTGTGTTCAGACGCATCTTTATTCCCGTCATACAGCAATTTGGAAAATAAGACATCAAAACTAGACGAGAAGAGGCAATTCCTGAAGGAATTGCATGTGAATGCTCCAATGCTGGAGTTGAAGTGAAATACTGACAGAATGTAGTATGAATGGAAGAATAGTTTGAATGTTGGAATGGTTTGAATGTTGAAGAGTTTGAATTTCTAGAAAAAAACGGGATTTGGTTTGGAACTTGGGAACGTGTTAGTGGGAATGTCCAGGATTAGTGGAATGTGTTAATGTTGGAATGGTTTGAAAAGGTTGAAAAATGTGGGAATTGTGCAACTTGGAAAAATGTCCCATTCATTTCAATGGTAAACTTCCTGAAACTTTGGGAATTTTAGGAAAACCGGGATTTTCAAAAAATTATTAGGAGCATGAATGTCCAGAATGAGCTGAATTGGTTGGTGTTGGAATTGTTTAAATCGGTCAAGAAATGTTGAATTAGTAAAAAAAATTTATTGAAAAATTCCTGGAATTTCGGGAAAACCGGGAATTTATCTAATTCCTTAACCAACTCGGTTTTTGGCTTGAATATGAGGAGTGTTTTGACGGTGGGTTGGAAAATGTGAAAGGAGTAGTCGAACTTAAGAAGAGTGGAAATAGGTTACCAAAAAACGGGAATTCCTGGAAATTTGTTGAATGTGGAAAAACGGTAGTTTGAACGTCCAGGATGAGTTGAATGTGGAATGGTTTGAATGGGTTGAAAAATGTGGGAATTGTGCAACTTGGAAAAATGTTCTATTCATTTCAATGGAAACTTTCTGGAAATTTGGGAATTTTCGGGAAAAGTGGAATTAAAAAAAAAATGATTAGGAGCATGAATTTCCTGAATGAGCTGAATTGGTTGGTGTTGGAATTGTTTAGATCGGTCAAGAAATTTTGAATTAGTAACTGTTTTTAATTGAGAAATTCCTGGAATTTCGGGAAAACTGGGAATTTATCTAGTTCCTTAACCAACTCGGTTTTTGTCCTGAATATGAGGAGTGTTTTGACTGTGGGTTGGAAAATGTGAAAGGAGTAGTCGAACTTAAGAAGGGTGGAAATAGGTTACCAAAAAAACGAGAATTCCTGGAAATTTGGTGAATGTGAAAAAATGGTAGTTCAAATGTCCAGGATGAGTTGAATGTGTTGAAGGTGGAATGGTTTGAATGGGTTGAAAAATGTGGGAATTGTGCAACCTGGAAAAATGTCCCATACATTTTAATGGGAACTTCCTGGAATTTTGGGAAAATAGGGATTTTTTTGAAAATGATTAGGAGCTGAATTGGTTGGTGTTGGAATTGTTTAAATCGGTCAAGAAATGTTAAATTAGTAAAAAAAATTAATCGAGAAATTCCTGGAATTTTGGGAAAACCGAGAATTTATCTAGTTCCTTAACCAAATTGGTTTTTGTCCTAAATGTGAGGAGTGTTTTGACGGTGGAACGGTTTAAATGGGTTGAAAAATGTGAAAAGGAGTAGTCAAACTTAAGAAGGGTGGAAATAGGTTACCAAAAAACGGGAATTCCTGGAAATTTGTTGAATATGGAAAAATGGTAGTTTGAATGTCCAGGATGAGTTGAATGTGTTAAAGGTGGAATGGTTTGAATCGGTTGAAGAATGTGGGAATTGTGGAAGTTTGAAAAATGGAAAATTAATTTTGAATGGGGAAAATGAAAAAAAATAAATTAAAAAAAATTATAGGGAATTCGGGAATTTGTATTAGAATTTTTGAAGTAGAGCACACAATTCCTAAACAGGCTGAATATTTGGGAGTTGGAACAGTTTAAATGAGACGAACAATGTAGGAATTGTGAAACTTTGAAAAATGTCCCATTAATTTCAATGGGAATTTCATCGAATTTTGGGAATATCGGGAAAAGCGGGAATTTTTTGGAAAATGTTAAAAACTTCAATGTTCTAAATGAGTTGGTTGGTGTTGGAATTTTTTCAAATCAATTGAGAAATGTTGAAGTAGTAACATTTTTTAATTGAGAAATGGTATTAAGGAATTCCTGGAATTTCGGGAAAATCTGGAATTTTTCCAGTTGAAAAAAAAACTCTGTTTTTTTGTCCGGATGTGGAAGGAGTAGTCACCACAAAAAAAGGGTGAAAAAAAGGTTAGAAAAAAAGGGAGTATTGGGAATTCCTGGAATTTTTTTTAACTTTAAAAAAGTATAGTCTGAATTTCCAAGATGGGTGGAATGTGTTGAAGGTGGAATGGTTTAAATAGGTTGAAACATTTGGACACGGTGGACGTTTGAAAAATGGCCAATTAATTTTGAATGGGGAAAATGTAAAAAAAAAAGAAAAAAAAAGGAATTACAGGAAATACGGGAATTTTTTAAATAATATTTTGAAGTTGGAACAATTTGATTCAGATGGAAAAATGTGGGAATTGTGGAACTTTGAAGAATGTCCCATTCATTTCAATGGGAATTTCAGAAAAATTGGGAATTTCGGGAAAAGTTGTTAAAAAGGGTAAAAAATGTTTGAATGGTCTGAATGAGTTGAAATGGTTGGTGTTGGAATTTTTCAAATCGGTCGAGAAATGTTGACGTAGTAACATTTTTATTTGAGAAATGGTATTAAGGAATTCCAGGAATTTCGGGAAAACCGGGAATTTTTCCAGTTCAAAAAACAACTTTGTTTTGTCCTGATTAAGAGAAATGTTTGGACAGTGGAACGGTTTAAGTGGGTTGAAAAATGTGGAAGGAATAGTCGCCAGAAAAAAGGGTGAAAAAAGTGTTCAGAAAATAAAGGGAATCCCTGGAAATTTTTTGAACTAGGAAAAATGATAGTTTGAATTTCCAGGATGAGTGGAATATGTTGAAGGTCTGAATCCGTTAAAATGGTTGGTGTTGGAATTTTTAGAATCGGTCGAAGAATGTTGAACATGTTGAATTGAGAAATGGTATTACGGAATTCCTGGAATCTTGGGAAAACCGGGAATTTTTCCAGTTAAAAAAACAACTTCATTTTTTGTCCTGATTAAGAAAAATGTTTTGACAGTAGAATGGTTGAAGCGGGTTGAAAAATGTGTAAGGAGTAGTCGCCAGAAAAAAGGGTGAAAAAAAGGGAGTTTTGGGAATTCCTGGAATTTTTTTGAGCTTGAAAAATTACATTTTGAATGTCCAGAATGGGTGGAATGTGTTGAAGGTGGAATTATTTAAATAGGTTGAAAAATTAGGAAAAGGTGGAAGTTTGAAAAATGGCCAATTCATTTTGAATGGGTAAAATGTCCTGGAAAACCTGGAATTCTGTGAAATCTGGGAAATTTTGGAATTTGTCAAGAATTTTTCCGCGATTCCCGAATAGGCTGAACAATGTAAAGTTGGAACAATTTGAATGGGCTGAAAAATGTGGAAGGTAGAGCGCGCCAAAATCTGGAGAAGAAGAACAAGAAGAAGAAATAAACATATGTGTGAATGCTTTGGAGCGTCCATCCATCTATGTATTTGCTACCGCTTGTCCCTTTGGAGCATTGACACAAAAACGTACCGTCTCTGTCGCAGTCGCAGGGCAGGCAATCCTCGCCGGGTGACTTCCTGTAGTGGTTCTCCCGGCAGCGCTCGCAGTGGGCGCCGTCCGTGTTGCCCCCGCAGTCCAGGCAGCGCCCCCCGCTGCCCGTGCGCCGGAACTGCTCCATGTCCAACACGCACCGGTCCGATCTCCCGCTGCAGTCGCAACCTGCCCGGGGCCGAGACGGAAGGGGAAAAAGGTCAGGCGGGAGAAGCATGAGCGGGGAGTAGGAGGAGCAGGAGAGGGGGAGGCGCACTGGAAATAGACACGGGGAGAGATGATGTACTCTGGGATTGGATCATAATTTAGTTAATCTCATTTCACACAGGCCTTAATGAGGAGACTGTCGGCTGTCTCGGGGGGGAGGGGGGGGGGGGGGCGCTGAGATAGCGTAATTCGTGTTTATACAGGAGCAAATTACTCAGCTGATAAGGCGGCAACACAGCTCACCCCCGCCTGCCGTCAAATCCCTCCTTAGTTTTTTCCCAGCCACCCTAAAGGGGGGATTTAGGTGAAATTGCCCGTTTTATTATGAATCCAGCTCTCTGCTGTGCTAGTATTAGCCATATGCTTATCCCCCCCCCCCCCTGCTAATACGCCGCCTATGCAGCCGCTTGCTTTATTGAATATGAAAAAAGGAACAGTTAGCAGTCGACGGCGCAGAACAATGAGGTTCAGGGCCAGACCATGGCCAGTAGGGTGAGTAGGGGGTCATGGTAGTTTGAACATACAAACAGTTTTACCAAACAAAACTCTTTAAATAACATCAGAGTGGCTACACTAACTAAGCAAAACAAGGTTTTTATCACAGAGTATGACTCACATCCAGCCAGGAAGAAGAAGCTGTTGTAGCGTGCATACACACACTAAAGGAGAATGGTTGAAGTGGGTTGAAAAATGTGGAAGGAGTAGCCGCCAGAAAAAAAGGGTGAAAAAGAGGGCATTGTCTATTCAGCAATTTCATTTCATAATTTTATAGCTGCTTGCAGACTTAAGGGGATGATTAAAACAAATGTAATTGATGCGTTTTGGTGTCTTTTACCTTTTTTTAAAAATGGTAAAAAAACTTGAATGGTCTGAATGAGTTGAAGTGGTTGGTGTTGGAATTTTTCAAATCGGTCGAGGAATGTTGAAGTAGTAACATGTTGAATTGAAAAATGGTATTATGGAATTCCTGGAATTTGGGGAAATCCGGGAATTTTTCCAGTTAAAAACAACAACTCCGTTTTTTGTCCTGATTAAGAGGAATGTTTTGACAGTAGAATGGTTGAAGTGGGTTGATTGAAATTGATGCGTTTTGGTGTTTTTTACCTTTTTTTAAAAATGGTAAAAAAAAAACTTGAATGGTCTGAATGGGTTGAAATGGTCGGCGTTGGAATTTTTCAAATCGGTCAAGGAATGTTGAAGTAGTAACATGTTGAATTGAGAAATGGTCTTACGAAATTCGTGGAATTTCGGGATATCCCGGAATTTTTCCAGTTAAAAAAAAAAACTTAGTTTTTTGTCCTGATTAAGAGGAATGTTTTGACAGTAGAATGGTTGAAGTGGGTTGAAAAATGTGGAAGGAGTAGTCGCCAGAAAAAAGATTATGACTCACATCCACCCAGGAAGAAGAAGCTGTTGTAGCGTGCATACACACACTAAATTACCATAACGACATGCAGTACAGGCCAAAAGTTTGAACCCACCTTCTCATTCAATTCAATATATATTATACTGTATGCTGATCATCAAAGCGCCCACAACACTGGGAGGAGAAAATGTCAACAAAATAGTTGGTGTTGGAATTTTTCAAATCGGTCGAGGAATGTTGAAGTAGTAAAAAAACAGGAATTTTTCCAGTTAAAAAAAACAACTTAGTTTTTTGTCCTGATTAAGAGGAATGTTTTGACAGTAGAATGGTTGAAGTGGGTTGAAAAATGTGGAAGGAGTAGTCGCCAGAAAAAAGATTATGACTCACATCCAGCCAGGAAGAAGAAGCTGTTGTAGCGTGCATACACACACTATATTACCATAACGGCATACAGTACAGGCTAAAAGTTTGGATCCACCTACTGGTAAAAAAAAAACTTGAATGTTCTGATTGAGTGGAAATGGTCGGTGTTGGAATTTTTCAAATCGGTCGAGGAATGTTGAAGTAGTAACTTGTCGAATTGAGAAATGGTCTTACGAAATTCGTGGAATTTTGGGAAAACCAGGAATTTTTCCAGTTAAAAAAATCAACTCCGTTTTTTGTCCTGATTAAGAGGAATGTTTTGACAGTAGAATGGTTGAAGTGAGTTGATTGAAATTGATGCGTTTTGGTGTTTTTTACCTTTTTTTAAAAATGGTAAAAAAAAAAACTTGAATGGTCTGAATGGGTTGAAATGGTCGGCGTTGGAATTTTTCAAATCGGTCAAGGAATGTTGAAGTAGTAACATGTTGAATTGAGAAATGGTCTTACGAAATTCGTGGAATTTCGGGATATCCCGGAATTTTTCCAGTTAAAAAAAACAACTCCGTTTTTTGTCCTGATTAAGAGGAATGTTTGAGTGTTTTCATGCATATATGTACATACAATTTTAATGTAATCAACCTAGCATTTTTAGCATTAGCGACTATGCTAACACGTTGACGAGTGTCTGTGTTAGTATTACTACCTGGGAATACTGTATGCTGATCATCAAAGCGCCCACAATACTGGGAGGAGAAAATGTCAATGAAATAGTTGGTGTTGGAATTTTTCAAATCGTTCGAGGAATGTTGAAGTAGTAAAAAAACGGGAATTTTTCCAGTTAAAAAAAAAAACTTTTTTGTCCTGGTTAAGAGGAATGTTTTGACAGTAGAATGGTTGAAGTGGGTTGAAAAATGTGGAAGGAGTAGTCGCCAGAAAAAAGGGTGAAAAAAAGGGCATTGTCTATTCAGCAATTTCATTTAATAATTTTATAGCTGCTCGCAGATTTAAGGGGATGATTAAAACAAATGTAATTGATGCGTTTTGGTGTCTTTTACCTTTTTTTAAAAATGGTAAAAAACTTGAATGGTCTGAATGAGTTGAAGTGGTTGGTGTTGGAATTTTTCAAATCAGTCGAGGAATGTTGAAGTGGTAACATGTTGAATTGAAAAATGGTCTTACGGAATTCGTGGAATTTTGGGAAAACCGGGAATTTTTCCAGTTAAAAAAAACAACTCCGTTTTTTGTCCTGATTAAGAGGAGTGTTTTGACAGTAGAATGGTTGAAGTGGGTTGAAAAATGTGGAAGGGGTAGTCACCAGAAAAAAGATTATGACTCACATCCAGCCAGGAAGAAGAAGCTGTTGTAGCGTGCGTACACACACTAAATTGCCATAACGACATACAGTACAGGCCAAAAGTTTGGACCCACCTTCTCATTCAATTCAATATATATTATACTGTATGCTGATCATCAAAGCGCCCACAATACTGGGAGGAGAAAATGTCAATGAAATAGTTGGTGTTGGAATTTTTCAAATCGGTCGAGGAATGTTGAAGTAGTAAAAAAACGGGAATTTTCCCAGTTTAAAAAAAACTACTTTTTTTGTCCTGATTAAGAGGAATGTTTTGACAGTAGAATGGTTGAAGTGGGTTGAAAAATGTGGAAGGAGTAGTCGCCAGTAAAAAGGGTGAAAAAAGGAAATTGCCTATTTAGCAATTTAATTTCATAATTTTATAGCTGCTTGCAGACTTGAGGGGATGATTAAAACAAATGTAATTGATGCGTTTTGGTGTTTTTTACCTTTTTTTAAAAATGGTAAAAAACTTGAATGGTCTGAATGAGTTGAAGTGGTTGGTGTTGGAATTTTTCAAATCAGTCGATGAATGTTGAAGTGGTAACATGTTGAATTGAAAAATGGTCTTACGGAATTCGGGGAATTTTGGGAAAACCGGGAATTTTTCCAGTTAAAAAAAACAACTCCGTTTTTTGTCCTGATTAAGAGGAGTGTTTTGACAGTAGAATGGTTGAAGTGGGTTGAAAAATGTGGAAGGGGTAGTCACCAGAAAAAAGATTATGACTCACATCCAGCCAGGAAGAAGAAGCTGTTGTAGCGTGCATACACACACACTAAATTGCCATAACGACATACAGTACAGGCCAAAAGTTTGGACCCACCTTCTCATTCAATTCAATATATATTATACTGTATGCTGATCATCAAAGCGCCCACAATACTGGGAGGAGAAAATGCAATGAAATAGTTGGTGTTGGAATTTTTCAAATCAGTCGAGGAATGTTGAAGTAGTAAAAAAACGGGAATTTTTCCAGTTTAAAAAAAACTACTTTTTTGTCCTGATTAAGAGGAATGTTTTGACATTAGAATGGTTGAAGTGAGTTGATTGAAATTGATGCGTTTTGGTGTTTTTTACCTTTTTTTAAAAAATGGTAAAAAAAAAACTTGAATGGTCTGAATGGGTCAAAATGGTCGGCGCTGGAATTTTTCAAATCGGTCAAGGAATGTTGAAGTAGTAACATGTTGAATTGAGAAATGGTCTTACGAAATTCGTGGAATTTCGGGATATCCCGGAATTTTTCCAGTTAAAAAAAACAACTCCGTTTTTTGTCCTGATTAAGAGGAATGTTTGAGTGTTTTCATGCATATATGTACATACAATTTTAATGTAATCAACCTAGCATTTTTAGCATTAGCGACTATGCTAACACGTTGACGAGTGTCTGTGTTAGTATTATTACCTGGCAATACTGTATACTGATCATCAAAGCGCCCACAATACTGGGAGGAGAAAATGTCAATGAAATAGTTGGTGTTGGAATTTTTCAAATCGGTCGAGGAATGTTGAAGTAGTAAAAAAACGGGAATTTTTCCAGTTAAAAAAAACCTACTTTTTTGTCCTGATTAAGAGGAATGTTTTGACAGTAGAATGGTTGAAGTGGGTTGAAAAATGTGGAAGTAGTCGCCAGTAAAAAGGGTGAAAAAAGGAAATTGTCTATTTAGCAATTTAATTTCATAATTTTATAGCTGTTTGCAGACTTGAGGGGATGATTAAAACAAATGTAATTGATGCGTTTTGGTGTTTTTTACCTTTTTTTAAAAATGGTAAAAAACCTGAATGGTCTGAATGAGTTGAAGTGGTTGGTGTTGGAATTTTTCAAATCGGTCGAGGAATGTTGAAGGAGTAACATGTTGAATTGAGAAATGGTATTACGGAATTCGTGGAATAACCGTTTTTTTGTCCTGATTAAGAGGAATGTTTTGACAGTAGAATGGTTGAAGTGGGTTGAAAAATGTGGAAGGAGTAGTCGCCTGAAAAAAGAGTGGAAAAAAAGATTTTATTACTGATTATGAATCACATCCAGCCAGGAAGAAGAAGATGTTGTAGCGTGCATACACACACTAAATTAACACTAAATGCTGATCATCAAAGCGCCCACAATACTGGGAGGAGAAAATGTCAATATAATTATTATGTTTAGATTTTTAATTAGCTCATGTCATAATTTTATAGCTGCTCGCAGACTTAAGGGGATGATTAAAACAAATGTAATTGATGCGTTTTGGTGTCTTTTGCTATTTTTTAATGACATACATTTTTTTCCACATACAATATATATTGGTATAATATTTCTTATAAGCATTTTGTGTGTGTTGAGCGGAGTAAGTGCAGCCGGGGTTTGGAGGGGAGTACTTTCGATGTACTGTAAACGCACTGCACAACTGCTTATAAAATGCCCATAAAAAGTGATAGATGTCTCCTGCATGTTTGAAAACATAGCGAAACGCCACAGGTGGGAGCATGACAACATGAATGTGCAGTAAATGAGTGTCTCCCTTGTGAGTCCACACTAAATCCTCATTTAAGTAAGTCGGTCTGCACCACTTTTCAATTGCACACGCGGTCTTAGTAAATCACACGTAACACGCCCAGTAATGGTACGCCCTTTTTTTGTATCCATGGCACACGCTGTTTAGAGCGAGGTATTTGGATCTTATATATTAGTCACTTATAACACAAAGTTGACACTAAGTTTTGTCTTTTAACAAATTATATAAAGTCTGATTTTAGCTTCTTTTTTTTTTTTTTCCTTTTGGGGTCAAATAAAAATATATCAAAACGGCTCCCGCATACTTTGACTTTTTTAGTTGGAAAAAGTTGCGACCCCCCTGTTTTATCAACATACAGTACAGGCCAAAAGTTTGGACACACCTTCTCATTCAATGCCTTTTACTTATTTTCGTGACTATTTACATTGTAGATTGTCACTGAAGGCATCAAAATTATGAATGAACACATGTGGAGTTTTGTACTTAACAAAAAAAGGTGAAATAACTGAAAACATCTTTTATATTCTAGTTTCTTCAAAATAGCCACCTGTTGCTCTGATTACTGCTTTGCACACTCTTGGCATTCTCTCCATGAGCTTAAAGAGGTAGTCACCTGAAATAGTTTTCACTTTTCATGTGTGTCTTATCAGGGTTGATTAGTGTAATTTATTGCTTTATCAATGGGGTTGGGACCATCAGTTATGTTGTGAATGAGAAGGTGTGTCCAAACTTTTGGCCTTTCGGCGCCCACTTTATATAAAGCGTTATCTTTTCTATGGATTTCAATGATATTTGCAAGTGTTCGTAAAAAACGTCATGTTCCGTGGTTTTTACACCGCCGAAAAAATAGGCGTCATCGCAAAGTATAACCTTAAAACTAATCTATGTACTCAAGCTCAGGGCCAATCGACGACATAATGAAGAGGGCCGCAGTTTCAAGAGTCCAAGGGCCCGGAAATGTGGATGTTTCTCTAATTGCAAAGTAAACACATCGACTTTCACACTGCACTAAATTCATCATTGTGCCCTCGCTCGTGCAGGACTCCGGCGTGTGCCGCTAGACAGATAGTATACAGCATGAAGAAACAGAAGCTCCAGAAGTTTTGTTGAGGATTGATGTTCCTTCTTTTGAATTATTTTCCTTCCTTAGTTTTATTGCGTCACACTTCTTCGTTCATTAAGTAAGACTGAAAATATAAAGATACAATAAACATTAAAGCTGCAAGCAGCGATGGACGGGACCGACTTTGAGGGCTCATAAAATCCAAACCGGAGCAGTAATAAAAACTCTTTCATAAACTTTTAATCAGAAGGGTTCAATCTCTCTCCTGTGCTAATTTGAAGCCGACACGACAAACGCGCTCAGAGGAGATAATGTTTGAAAAAAGGTGACTGTTTTTACTCAACTTTTGTTTTGAAGGGGGAATTGCAAACTTCCTGTTGATTTTTGCTGGGGGTTGTCAGTGTATGAAATCTAGGTCTAAGTGAGACCTACATAGAGGTTTTTGTTTCATGTCTCTACGACACTCCTACTGGGAGTTACAGGCAGTTTTGTCTGTGTTTTCTTCCTAGGACGCTAGAGCGCAATTTTGAGTTTTGGGGTTTGTTTTTTTGATTAGATCGCAATTTTTGCCAGTCCTGATGTGTGTGTCCAATTTGGTGAATTGTGAAGCATGTTAAGGGGGTCAAATTACAGCTCTAAGAGGCGGCGGAATAAAAATAAAACGCTAGAAATACAATAGGGTCCCCTGTCCTAAAGGGACTCGGTCCCTAATTACAAAACTGTAACGTCTATTGTGTATTTTACATCAATAAAACAAAAGGATTAGAGTCAATATAGTCCCACAATAAATTACAGATGTTTATGCAACAGAAATTAAACAACACCTGCACCAAACATTGCACACCACGAATGTGGATTAACAGCGTTATCACCCTCTATTGGTCAAATTTAGCGCTACAAGTATTAAACGAGACATCACAAAGTCAACAATATCAATACAAAACAAACAAAACATCTTCACGCGCAATATTTTTTTAAATTTGCGATTTATTTAGATTTTTTTCAGGCTCGATAGTGTCATTTTTGGTTTGAATGTGTGTGTTTCACTGTGACACATATGCCTCGCTGTTGCCCCCCGCTGGATGACGAGAGTACTGCATACATGACCAACCCTAGTTTGAATGGATTCAACAAGCCTATTTGGGTGACGTTCGGCGGCCAAATGGGAAAAAAAAAACTGGCGGGTCGCCAATTGAATAGGCCTTCTCAAGCTTTCAAATAAGCCCTTGTTTAGACCAGTTGACCTGCCGCTTTTCTTTTCTGCCCCCCTCTCTTGCATGAAGAGGTTACCTAGTGGCCACGGATAATTTCCGGAGAGGTAGCAGTCTGTAAGAGGCTCTAGCTCAGGGGTGTCAAACTGGTCTTCGTTGAGGGCCGTATCGCAGTTGTAGCTGCTCTCAGAGGGCCACATTTTACAGTGAATAATGTATGAATATAAATGTATAAGGATCCAGCTCCTGATATTATAATACAGTTACCTTTGCATTTGATTATTTTTTTTTTTTTTACAGCCACAGCAAAACACTGGCAGCTTAGTCGCCACACTTTTACAGAAATATCTATGGTAATTTTTACAGCATTTTACTGGAAATGGAAAAGCGGTACGGTAGTTTTTTTTACAGTAAAACTCTGAGGTGCCTTTTTTTTTAACTGTAAAATCTATTATTTTTTGCAATTTGTACAATTTGCTGTATACCTTGCTTTGAAAATTTAGGTCAATCTGTTTGTTATCATTATTATATTTTAACCAACACAAAGTTTGAAATGTGTGATAGTATTTATATTTGTTGCATTATTAGATAATATTAATGTTTAAAAGATATTGCATGCAACACATGCATTTTTTCCTGTCAAAATGCAAAGAACGAATACATTTTGTAAGAAAATATTTTGTAATTTATTGAAGCATATTGCTTCAAGGCTTTTGCGGCTAATATACTGTATGTAGTATATAAAGTAAATATAATTTTTTTCTTTTAAAATTTGGTGGGTGTGACATAAATACCAGTGCGCTCCATAGCCTGGAAAATATGGTAATTTGTTAAACGTTTATACAAGTTTAAAATGATCGCAATGCTAATTTTTGATAGCTTGTCAATGCGATCGTCCATTGTATGTTAGCATCAAGCTAGCGGCATAATTTTTGTAATGTCGATTTAACATGATTCCAATATGTATGTGTGCTTTTTTGTGTGTAATAATGCACTTTTCTTTGCGTGCTTATTAGTTTGACAGTAACGTCAATGTGGGGACCGACAATAAACCACCTCAAGTTGGAAGTTTTTTCCATCTCAATCTTTGTTAGAATAATTATGTATAAATTAATCTAACAACTCTTATGCTTAAAGGCCTACTGAAACCCACTACTACCGACCACGCAGTCTGATAGTTTACATATCAATGATGAAATCTTAACATTGCAACACATGCCAATACGGCCGGGTTAACTTATAAAGTGCAATTTTAAATTTCCCGCTAAACTTCCGGTTGAAAACGTCTATGTATGATGACGTATGCGCGTGACGTCAATCGTTGAAACGGAAGTATTCGGACCCATTAGATCCAATACAAAAAGCTCTGTTTTCATCTCAAAATTCCACAGTATTCTGGACATCTGTGTTGGTGAATCTTTTGCAATTTGTTTAATGAACAATGAAGACTGCAAAGAAGAAAGCTGTAGGTGCGATCTGTGTATTAGCGGCTGGCTGTAGCAACACAACCAGGAGGACTTTGACTTGGATAGCAGACGCGCTAGCCGCCGACCTCACCTTGACTTCATCTGTCTCCGGGCCGCCGACCGCATCTATGATCGTCGCTCCGTCGATCGCTGGAACGCAGGTGAGCACGGGTGTTGATGAGCAGATATATATGATATAGATATATATGATATAGATGGCATAGGTGGATAGCTAATGTTTTTAGCATAGCTCTGTGAGGTCCCGTTGCTAAGTTAGCTTCAATGGCGTCGTTAGCAACAGCATTGTTAAGCTTCGCCAGGCTAGAAAGCATTAACCGTGTATTTACAGGTCCATGGTTTAATAGTATTGTTGATCTTATGTCTATCCTTCCAGTCAGGGGTTTATTTCTTTTGTTTCTATCTGCATTTAAGCCCGATGCTATCACGTTAGCTCCGTAGCTAAAGTGCTTCGCCGATGTATTGTCATGGAGATAAAAGTCACTGTGAATGTCCATTTCGCGTACTCGACTCTCATTTTCAAGAGGATATAGTATCCGAGGTGGTTTAAAATACAAATCCGTGATCCACAATAGAAAAAGGAGAAACGTGTGGAATCCAATGAGCCAGCTTGTACCTAAGTTACGGTCATAGCGAAAAAAGATACGTCCTGCACTGCACTCTAGTCCTTCACTCTCACGTTCCTCATCCACGAATCTTTCATCCTGGCTCAAATTAATGGGGTAATCGTCGCCTTCTCGGTCCGAATCGCTCTCGCTGCATTGTAAACAATGGGGAAATGTGAGGAGCCTTTCAACCTGTGACGTCACGCTACTTCCGGTACAGGCAAGGCTTTTTTTATCAGCGAACAAAAGTTGCGAACTTTATCGTCGATGTTCTCTACTAAATCCTTTCAGCAAAAATATGGCAATATCGCGAAATGATCATGCATGACACATAGAATGGATCTGCTATCCCCGTTTAAATAAAAACAAATCATTTCAGTAGGCCTTTAAGGGCCGTTGCTATAGTTATTATCAATTGTGTTGAAGTAGTACTTTCTCTATCTGTGCAAAGACACGCCTTGCAAATCCAAAGATTGGAAGTCGTCTGGTATCAGTGTCCGTGTCCAGGAACGGCCTGCCGACTGCCAAGGCCGAACACCGCCGTGACGCAGAGAGAGCAGAGACAAGGCGATATCACCAGTGTCAACACATTTGCATTTCATTAATAGTCACATATTGTGTCTAACTGGAGCTGCTGAGATTAACCCCCTTCCTTCAGCGGCAGCTTCGGTGATGTAACCAGGGACCTCCCAAATAAATAGAGGAAGCACGTGGGCTGGACTTTAGAGCGTGGTGGGAGACTGTAACTAGAGTACAGCCCAAACGTCTCTCCTCATTGAGCCAAATTGAGCTCTGTCTCTGCATGATTCCTTGCTTCTTGCCTGTTTAATAAATGTCATCAGTGTCTGAACCTGACAACTTAAAATACAGTTGACCTATCTGCCAAACTAAAATCAAACATTCAGGGAGGGCAGGATAACATATGTAGTGCAGTCTGTGTAACATTGTTTCGTAAAATAGATTAAAACGATATAACGTAATAAGAAAAACACATGTTCATACTAAGTCTTAAAGGTGTTTAGCCTTTTTTATTATAGAATACCTGCGTGATTATGCAAATAATTTTGATGCCGCCCTGACCACGCCCCACTGCCATAAATAGATTGCCGTTCTGTAAAAAAAACACTGGTCAGTATGACATTTTTGTGTATTTGTTATGCTTGAATAACAAAATGTAGGACCTGGAAGGTTTTTTGTTGCTGTACTTAAAAGTTGTCTTAGCCTTCAAATCCCCCCCTTTTTTTTTTTGCTACAGGTAACCAAGGCGATGCTTTTGTTATGCAACGGTCTACAGGTCACTTACTCCCCGTAGCCTTGCGTGAGTGGAGGCCTGTGCTTACAGGAACAGTTGTGTCATCGTCGCCGTACTTAAAAAGGGCCGCGATCGAGTCCGCCGCGTTAACGTCTCCTCGGAGGCTCTTTACCGGAGCACATCAGTCCCATTCAGGGCTTCTGAGGACTCCTTCATTTACATAACACGACCCGGTAAGGAGGCAGACGCTGCCCTCCCTAGTATTGCTCCTCGGGGCTTTGTCTTCACCAGATTAGCCTCTTCCAGAAATGTGCGTTCATCCTTTTATATTATTTTTTCCCCTACCAGGCTTTTAGCAACCTCTTGAAAGCGGCGAAGCTGCGCAATAACAAAAACAGAAAGCACTTAAGTACAATTAAGTTCTGCCACAAAAGGAAGGCCGATCGGTAAGGATGGGAACTTATTAGATTTTATACTGTATAAATAAACATTGATAGATTGATTATTAGGAGAAACTAAAAGTTTTATTTGCATCGACTTTGCTTAGTTCAATTTTTTTTGTTTTGTTTGTTTTTTAAACTATAAAATATTAATAATAATATTTTCATCACTGCATCATTTTTTATTATGATTATTATTATTTTATCACAATAAATCAACATATACATATATTGGCAAATCAATTATCATTAGAAATAAAATAATAATAAAAATAATAATATTTGTTGTATCGCTGTAATATTTTTGTACTATTATTATTATTATTATTATAACTAGAACATTTGGATGGGCCTGCTATCTGTGCCCCAGACCTCTAACCGGGGGGTCGCCGGAAGCCGCCGTACTTATTAGATGGCGCTGAGTGTCTGAATCCGTGAGTTTTAGGTGTAAATGTACAAAAAGGGGCCACAAAGCCAGCCCAAAACAGTAGCATGTTTACATAAAAATGCTAACACTTAACATGTGTGCTAACAATAGCATGTTTCATACACCAAGTTATATGACTCAAAGGTGTATGGCTGAAAAATAAAAGAAAAAGTTAGCAAGCCTAAGTTAGCTCACTAGCATGCTATGGTTTGCATGCTAGCAGTTAGCAAGTGTCACATACCAAGTTATATGACTCTGCGCTCAACGGTAGCAATAGTAGCTGAAAAAGTTAGCATGCTAATGGTAACATGCTAGCATGCTAACGCATGCAGTTAGCATGTTTCAAATTAAAGATTAAGATTAAAGTACCAATGATTGTCACACACACACTAGATGTGGTGAAATTTGTCCTCTGCATTTGACCCATCCCCTTGGGGAGCACGTTATATGACTGTAAGGTGTACGGCTGCGGAATTAGACAAAAAGACGTAAAATTAGCAAAAACAAAATGTGCACTTTGTTACGTTAGCACACTAACAGTTAACATGCGTCTTTGTTGTATTGCTGTAATATTTTTGTACTATTATTATTATAACAAATATTTATCTTATAATCAACACATAATTATAAATACATTGATAAACTCTAATAATTAACAATACAATGGTAAAATTAACAATACAAATACAGTATGTTTATCCATTCATTATTACCATATTTTTCGGACTATAAGGCGCACTTAAAATCCTTAGATTTTTTCAAAACTCGACAGTGCGCCTTATAGCCCTGGTGCGCCTAATGTACGGAATGATTTTGGTTGTGCTTACCGACCTCGAAGCAATTAAATGTTTTTATTACTGTATTATTTACTGTCTCCGTTGTGCTATTTTAGGCTTCATAATGGGCCGCACATTTTCAATGGGAGAGAGGTCTAGTACCCGCACTCTTTTACTATGAAGTGTTCCTGAGCCCATGTGGTGATATCCTTTACACACTGATGTCGCTTTTTGATGACGTGTCAATAAAAGTGTCGCAGTGGCTTACACTTGCATCTCATCACATAAGCTTGACAACACATTGTTTCCAATATTTTCCACAAAGATAAAATAAAACGCCGGCGGCATTTCTGGGTGTTGTTGATACATGGCTTTCGCTTTCCTTAGTAGAGTTTTAACTTGCGTTTACAGACGTAGCGACGAACTGTAGTTACTGACAGTGGTTTTCTGAAGTGTTCCTGAGCCCATGTGGTGTTATCCTTTACACACTGATGTCGCTTTTTGATGAAGTACCGCGAAGGTCCGTAATATCATCGCTTCCCCAACTTTTTTCCACCAGGGACCGGTTTAATGTATGCATTACTTTCACGGACCAGCTTTCTACGTGTGGCAGATAAAAACCGCCAAAAAATTAGCCTTTGGCTACAATCTGAAAGTTAAGTCGGAGAAAATGCGGTAGTTTATAAATTGACTAGATGAGGCAATTCCTGAAGGAATTTGCATGTGAATGATCCAATTCTGACAGAATGAAGTATGAATGTAAGAATAGTTTGAATGTTGGAATGTTTTGAATGTTGAAGCATTTGAATTTCCAGGAAAACCGGAATTTGGTTTGGAACTTGGAAAATACTTAGTTTGAATGTCCAGGATGAGTGGAATATGTTGAAGGTGGAATATTTTGAATAGGTTGAAAAATGTTGGAATTGTGAAAGAGTGAAAAATTGATCATTCATTTAAAATGGGGACAATGTCCCTAAAAATGGAGAATTCTTGGAAATCCGGGAATTTTATTTACAGTTCTTGAAAAGGGAGCAACCAATTCTTGAACAGCCTGAATATTTTGAAGTTGGAACGGTTTGAGTGGAAGTTGTGGAACTTTGGAAAAATGTCCCATTCTCTTCAATGGGAATTTCATGGAAATTTGGGGATTTGGGGAAAAGAAGGAATTTTTTTGAAAATGCAAAAAAAAAATTGAATCTTCGGAGTTGAAATGGTTGGTGTTGGAATTTTTCAAGTCGGTAGAGAAATGTTGAAGTAGTAACATTTTTAATTGAGAAGTGGTATTAAGGAATTCCTGGAATTTGAAATGGGTTGAAAAATGTGGAAGGACTAGTCGCCAGAAAAAAGGGTCAAAAAAGGGAATTCCTGGAATTAATTTTTTTTAACTTGAAAAAATAATAGTTTCAATGTCCAGGATGAGTGGAATATGTTGAAGGTGGAATGGTTTGAATAGGTTGAAAAATGTTGGAATTGTGAAAGAGTGAAACATGGATAATTCATTTGGAATGGGGACAATGTCCCTAAAAACCGAGAATTCTTGGAAATCCGGGAATTTTTATTTACAGTTTTTGAAAGGGAGCAACCAATTCTTGAACAGGCTCAATATTTTGAAGTTGGAACGGTTTGAGTGGAAGTTGTGGAACTTTGAAAAATCTCCCATTCTTTTCAATGGGAATTTCATGGAAATTTGGGGATTTCGGGAAAAGAGGGAATTTTTTTGAAAATAAAAAAAAATTTGAATCTTCGGCGTTGAAATGGTTGGTGTTGGAATTTTTCAAGTCGGTCGAGAAATGTTGAAGTAGTAACATTTTTTAATGGATAAATGGTATTAAGGAATTCCTGGAATTTTAAATGGGATGAAAAATGTGGAAGGAGTAGTCGCCAGAAAAAAGGGTAAAAAAAGGGTCTGAAAAAAAACTGGCTAATTTTGTACTAGCCTCATAGTTAACTTTCTATTAGCGTCAAAGCTAACGTCCATGGGTCTAGTCTCATGGGTAATTTTCTACTATTCTCACAGCTGACTTTCTGCTAGCCTCAAGGCAAATTTTCCACTAGCCTCATATATTACTTTCGACTAGCCTCATAGCTAACTTTTTACTAGCCTCATAGCTAACGTCCATGGGTCTAGTCTCATGGGTAATTTTCTACTACTCTCACAGCTGACTTTCTGCAACCCTGATGGCTAATTTTCTACTGGCCTCGAAGCTAACTTTCTACTTGCCTCATAGCTAACTTTCTACTAGCCTCATAGCTAACTTTCTATTAGCCTCATAGCTAACGTCCATGGGTCTAGTCTCATGGGTAATTTTCTACTATTTTCACAGCTGACTTTCTGCTGGCCTCAAGGCAAATTTTCCACTAGCCTCATAGCTAACTTTCGACTAGCCGCATAGCTAACTTTCTACTAGCCTCAAAGCTAAGGTCCATGGGTCTAGTCTCATGGATCATTTTCTACTATTCTCACAGCTGACTTTCTGCTAGCCTCATGGCTAATTTTCTACTAGCCTCATAGCTAACTTTCTAATTCTGGGAATTCCTGAAATTTTTTTTTTTACTTGAAAAAATTATAGTTTCAATGTCCAGGATGAGTGGAATATGTTGAATGTGGAATAGTTTGAATCGGTTGAAAAAATGTGGGAAATGGTGGACGTTTGAAAAATGGCCAATTCATTTTGAATGGGGAAAAATGTTCCGGAAAAACCTGGAATTCTGGGAATTTTTGGGAATATGTCAACGGAAAGCCCTGCGATTGGAATGGTTTGAATCGGGTGAAAAAAGTGGAAGGTAGAGCGCGGCAAAATCTGGAGAAGAAGAAGAAGAAGTCGAATAAAAATATAATAATAATAATAATAATAATAATGATAGTAATTATTATTTTTTATTTTATTTTTTTGTCATAAAAAAATACAATCATGTGTGCTTAAAAATACAATCATGTGTGCTTACGGACTGTATCCCTGCAGACTGTATTGATATATATTGATATATAATGGGGGAGGGAGGCTTTTTGGGTTGGTGCACTAATTGTAAGTGTATCTTGTGTTTTTTATGTTGATTTAATTTTTAAAATTAAAAAAAAAAAATAAAAAATCCAATCCATCCACGGACCAGTGGTTGGGGACCACTGCTATGGAACATTCACACAATTAATGTTGCTGTGCGGCCTGGTAGCATATGCGTCACGGACCGGTACCGGTCCCAGGACCGGTGGTTGGGGACCACTGCTCTAATGAATCAATTTGTTTACAAAATGCCAATTCAATATTCAATATTTATTTCATTCTTTTTCAGGACGTGAAAAAAAGTTTGTCTACTTCTCATTTAAAGGATTAACTCCACATGTTTTTTTGCTTATATTTATCAGTAGTTTTTGTTTTTTTCTTCCAGAAAGACTATTACGTTCCCTTATGAATGATGTATGTGCCTGCTCCTTTTACACCAAGTACTAAGTGTTGTACAGCACCGATTAAGTCGGCGTGCTATGTTAAGTGACTGCTACTCGGAAATAAGAGTAATTAAAAACCAGCTCCCCGCTTAATCGGCTTCAACAGTAAAAAAGGAGAAAAGAAGCCAATTGTGGGCTTTGCGTTTAAAAAAGAGCCATCTCCGAAGCTCCTCCTGACAGTTCCGTCAACGTGTGATGAGCCAAGCCTGATAAACGCTCTAATTCCGACACGATGCTGCTGCTGCTGGCGAACAGATGTGCATGGAAGCTTCAACCAAAACAAAAACACAGATGCAGCTTCTAACGCTGAACAGTGAGTACCAGAATTTCCGCATATTTATAGAACCCACGGAATTCATTTCATCCTTTAAGCCGGGCTGTATCCTTTTTAGAAGTCTTTACATTATTATTATTTTTAATTACCACTCACGCTGCACCAGCAACCTTATGTCAAAGCTTACTAACAATTAATTAAGATTTTGTTGATTTTGCGGTCAGGAGCTAATTTTTTCACATTCTTGAAAATACTTTTTGCTAGTCTGATGGCTAACTCTCTACTAGTTTAATGGCTAACGCCATGTTAGCCTCATAGCTAACGTCCTGTTAGCCTCATGGCTAACGTCCTGTTAGCTTCACAGCTAACTTTCTGCTAGCCTCTTAGTCTTAGCTAACTTCCTGTTAGCTTCATGGCTAATATCCTGCTATTTTCATGGCTGACGTTTTGCTTGTCTGATGACTAACTTTCAGCTAGCCTCAAGGTTAACTTTCTACTAGCCTCATAGCTAACTTTATACTAGCCTCATAGCTAACTTTCTACTAGCCTCATAGCTAACGTCCTGTTAGCCTCATAGCTAACGTCATGTTATCCTCATAGCTAACGTTCTGCTAGCCTCTTAGCCAAATTCCTACTAGGCTCATAGCTAACAACCTGTTAGCCTCATGGCTAAAATTCTGCTATTCTCAAGGCTGACTTTTTGCTAGTCTGATGGCTAACTTTCAGCTAGACTCATTAGAAACTTCCTGTTAGCCTCATGGCTAACTTCCTGTTAGTCTCATAGCTAATTTCCTGTTAGCCTCATGGCTAACTTCCTGGTAGTCTCATAGCTAATGTCCTGTTAGCCTCATGGCTAACTTCCTGGTAGTCTCATAGCTAACGTCCTGTTAGCCTCATGGCTAACTTCCTGGTAGTCTCATAGCCAACGTCCTGTTAGCCTCATGGCTAACTTCCTGGTAGTCTCATAGCTAACGTCCTGTTAGCCTCATGGCTAACTTCCTGGTAGTCTCATAGCCAACATCCTGTTAGCTAGGCTGACCATATTCTGAAATCCCAAAAAGAGGACACAAATATGCGTGCCAAGGCGGGCAGCACGCCAAGGCCGGGACTAGGTGAACATTTGCCAATGATACTCGAACTTGCTTTATAAATAATATATTTGTTTGAATAAAGCATTTTTTCTCCTCTGTTGACAGCATTGTTGGCGCTAGGAATTTTCAAAATGGGGTCCATCAAGTCATAAAAATGGGGTCCCACAGTAAATTTTTGGGGTCCCACTTTTTTTGGAAGCGTTTTGGGAAAAAAAAGATAAACGTATGCATTATCCTGTTATATCTCACATTCTATATTGTGTTTTGGAAAAAGGTTGTCATAAACATTACTTAATTCATTAAAAAATAAAATAACAAAAATGTGTATGCATATGTAAATGTATTCAGTTATAAACATTCATTCACTTTCTTCTTTCCTTCATGGTATTTCAGTATAAAAGTGTAAAAAGTGTTTTGCTTGGGTCATGAAATGATGATAATGGTGTGCCAGGGCATACATACATTTTATATTTAACGCTTAAATCTCTGGAGTCTACATCAACTTCAGATCTATTCCTCATTTCAAAATGTTTTAGTTTTTTTCATGTTGTTTTTTTGTTTGTTTGTTTTCCGCCCTTTTTTGTCAAACAAAACTGTGTTTTTAATGGCAAACACACAAAATATGCCATATATTAGTGTTGTGTCGTTCGCGAACGATTCGTTCGAAAGAACAAATCTTTTGAGAGAACGTACTGAACCGAATCACTTCATGAACTGATTCGTTCCTTTCTCAGTTCAGTTGAGCTCCGCCACGACCATGCCGGTATGAGTGGAACTGGCGCATTCTGTGACTCACTGAACCCTCAACGTCGGCGAACGACGCAGCCAATGAGAGGGCGGGGGGAGGGACTGAGCGAACGATTCGTTCACCGCGGATTAACGGCATGAATCACTCAGTGAACGACAACGCTCTCGCTCTCTGCTCTGCGGGGGCGGGGGGTAAAGTGTAGGGCAGGCTGTTTTGAGAAGATTTAAAATAAAAATAATAACTAATGTATATACACATACATAGGCTATTATTTACACAGTTATTGTAACAAAAATAAATTTCTCCTTGGGGATCAATTCTGATTCATATTATTATCATTATTATTATTATTATTATCCATTCAAATGCAACTGTTGTTGTTGATGTTGTTTAGTAGCTGTCATCATCATTATAATAATGCTGATTTGCAATTAAACTGTACTGCTGCTGCAGAAGTGATTCTGTTCATGTACTGAACTGCGGCCACAGTGTGGCGCTGTGTCAGTCACTGATTCTAGTGATTCAGTACAGTCAAAAGAACTGCCGAAGTGATTCGGTTCACGTACTGAACTGCGGCCACAGTGTGGTGCTGTGTCAGTCACTGATTCTAGTGATTCAGTACCGTCATAAGAACTGCCGAAGTGATTCGGTTCACGTACTGAACTGCGGCCACAGTGTGGTGCTGTGTCAGTCACTGATTCTAGTGATTCAGTACCGTCAAAAGAACTGCCGAAGTGATTCGGTTCACGTACTGAACTGCGGCCACAGTGTGGTGCTGTGTCAGTCACTGATTCTAGTGATTCAGTACCGTCAAAAGAACTGCCGAAGTGATTCGGTTCACATACTGAACTGCGGCCACAGTGTGGTGCTGTGTCAGTCACTGATTCTAGTGATTCAGTACCGTCAAAAGAACTGCCGAAGTGATTCGGTTCACATACTGAACTGCGGCCACAGTGTGGTGCTGTGTCAGTCACTGATTCTAGTGATTCAGTACCGTCAAAAGAACTGCTGAAGTGATTTGGTTCACGTACTGAACTGCGGCCACAGTGTGGTGCTGTGTCAGTCACTGATTCTAGTGATTCAGTACCGTCAAAAGAACTGCCGAAGTGATTCGGTTCACGTACTGAACTGCGGCCACAGTGTGGTGCTGTGTCAGTCACTGATTCTAGTGATTCAGTACCGTCAAAAGATCTGCTGAAGTGATTCGGTTCACGTACTGAACTGCGGCCACAGTGTGGTGCTGTGTCAGTCACTGATTCTAGTGATTCAGTACCGTCAAAAGAACTGCCGAAGTGATTCGGTTCACATACTGAACTGCGGCCACAGTGTGGCGCTGTGTCAGTCACTGATTCTAGTGATTCAGTACCGTCAAAAGAACTGCCGAAGTGATTCAGTTCACGTACTGAACTGCGGCCACAGTGTGGTGCTGTGTCAGTCACTGATTCTAGTGATTCAGTACCGTCAAAAGAACTGCAGAAGTGATTCGGTTCACGTACTGAACTGCGGCCACAGTGTGGTGCTGTGTCAGTCACTGATTCTAGTGATTCAGTACCGTCAAAAGAACTGCTGAAGTGATTCGGTTCACGTACTGAACTGCGGCCACAGTGTGGTGCTGTGTCAGTCACTGATTCTAGTGATTCAGTACCGTCAAAAGAACTGCCGAAGTGATTCGGTTCACATACTGAACTGCGGCCACAGTGTGGCGCTGTGTCAGTCACTGATTCTAGTGATTCAGTACCGTCAAAAGAACTGCCGAAGTGATTCAGTTCACATACTGAACTGCGGCCACAGTGTGGTGCTGTGTCAGTCACTGATTCTAGTGATTCAGTACCGTCAAAAGAACTGCCAAAGTGATTCGGTTCACATACTGAACTGCGGCCACAGTGTGGTGCTGTGTCAGTCACTGATTCTAGTGATTCAGTACCGTCAAAAGAACTGCTGAAGTGATTTGGTTCACGTACTGAACTGCGGCCACAGTGTGGTGCTGTGTCAGTCACTGATTCTAGTGATTCAGTACCGTCAAAAGAACTGCCGAAGTGATTCGGTTCACGTACTGAACTGCGGCCACAGTGTGGTGCTGTGTCAGTCACTGATTCTAGTGATTCAGTACCGTCAAAAGATCTGCCGAAGTGATTCGGTTCACGTACTGAACTGCGGCCACAGTGTGGTGCTGTGTCAGTCACTGATTCTAGTGATTCAGTACCGTCAAAAGAACTGCTGAAGTGATTCGGTTCACGTACTGAACTGCGGCCACAGTGTGGTGCTGTGTCAGTCACTGATTCTAGTGATTCAGTACCGTCAAAAGAACTGCCGAAGTGATTCGGTTCACATACTGAACTGCGGCCACAGTGTGGCGCTGTGTCAGTCACTGATTCTAGTGATTCAGTACCGTCAAAAGAACTGCCGAAGTGATTCAGTTCACGTACTGAACTGCGGCCACAGTGTGGTGCTGTGTCAGTCACTGATTCTAGTGATTCAGTACCGTCAAAAGAACTGCAGAAGTGATTCGGTTCACGTACTGAACTGCGGCCACAGTGTGGTGCTGTGTCAGTCACTGATTCTAGTGATTCAGTACCGTCAAAAGAACTGCTGAAGTGATTCGGTTCACGTACTGAACTGCGGCCACAGTGTGGTGCTGTGTCAGTCACTGATTCTAGTGATTCAGTACCGTCAAAAGAACTGCCGAAGTGATTCGGTTCACATACTGAACTGCGGCCACAGTGTGGCGCTGTGTCAGTCACTGATTCTAGTGATTCAGTACCGTCAAAAGAACTGCCGAAGTGATTCAGTTCACATACTGAACTGCGGCCACAGTGTGGTGCTGTGTCAGTCACTGATTCTAGTGATTCAGTACCGTCAAAAGAACTGCTGAAGTGATTCGGTTCACGTACTGAACTGCGGCCACAGTGTGGTGCTGTGTCAGTCACTGATTCTAGTGATTCAGTACAGTCAAAACAACTGCCGATCCCATGAAAACAAGCCACATGAAAACAAACACACGTCCCCATTATCTCAACACATAAAGTTATGAGAGTAGACGATTAGTCTACTAGCAGTCTACTGGCGGGGGGTAAAGTGTAGGGCAGGCTGTTTTGAGAAGATTTAAAATAAAAATAATAACTAATGTATGTACACATACATAGGCTATTATTTACACAGTTATTGTAACAAAAATAAATTTCTCCTTGACTGCGTGGGTTCCCTCCGGGTACTCCGGCTTCCTCCCACTTTCAAAGACATGCACCTGGGGATAGGTTGATTGGCAACACTAAATTGGCCCTAGTGTGTGAATGTGAGTGTGAATGTTGTCTGTCTATCTGTGTTGGCCCTGCGATGAGGTGTACCCCGCCTTCCGCCCGATTGTAGCTGAGATAGGCTCCAGCGCCCCCCGCGACCCCGAAGGGAATAAGCGGTAGAAAATGGATGGATGGATTATTATTATCCCTTCTACTGCAACTGTTGTTGTTGTTAGATTAACGCGAGTCCCTACGCCAGGGGTCACCAACGCGGTGCCCGCGGGCACCAGGTAGCCCGTAAGAACCAGATGAGTAGCCTGCTGGCCTGTTCTAAAAATAGCTCAAATAGCAGCACTTACCAGTGAGCTGCCTCTATTTTTTTTAATTTTATTTATTTACTAGCAGGCTGGTCTCGCTTTGCTCGACATTTTTAATTCTAAGAGAGACAAAACTCAAATAGAATTTGAAAATCCAAGAAAATATTTTAAAGACTTGGTCTTCACTAACTGACAAAGAAACAGATAACAGATTTGATGTCCAGTTCAAAGTGTGACATGATTTATTTAAAAATTTGAGAGTTGACTTTTGTATTTTACATGAGTTACCGTAATTTCCGGACTATAAGCCGCACCAGCTAAATTTAGGGGAAAATACAGATTGCTCCATATATAAGCCACACCCGACTAAGCCGCAGGGTTTTGATGTGTAATTACCGTAGTATATAGGGGTTCCTGCTACCACGGAGGGGATTGTCGGGACAGAGATGACTGTTTGGGAACGCAAAGCGTCCCATTTATTAACTATAAATATTTCAATCATTCAATCAAACTTTCACATCTTTGACATGGCGAACAGCATTCGTGCAGAGTACAAATAATACAACGGTGCAAAGTAATACAAAGTGCGCGCCTGTACGTTATCAAAATAACCAGCCTACCGGTATATGAAAAGTCAGTCTTTAATCATTGTGTCATCGTCTTCCTCCTGCGTACTAAAACCACCGAAATCCTCTTCGTCGGTGTCGGAGAAGAACAGACCGTAAATAAGCCGCACCGTTGTATAAGCTGCAGGGACCAGAACGAGGGGAAAAAGTAGTGGCTTATAGTCCGGAAATTACGGTATTTTTTGTACACACATGGTGCAAAGTAATTTATGATTTGTTAAAACATTTTAGTGGCTAGCTAGTTAAAATGGGATATTGGGATTTCACAAGACTGTCTTAGAAGTGATCATTTGAAAATGTTCAATTTTGAAAAATGTGCACTGAGAGAAAATATAAAAATAAAGTGTTGCATATTGATATTTATCTGTTTCTATGTATATTTATTGTGAGAAATCATTAAGATGATCAGTGTTTCCACAAAGATAAATACAATTAATTATTAATAATAACATAGAGTTAAAGGTAAATTGAGCAAATTGGCTATTCTTGGCAATTTACTTAAGTGTGTATCAAACTGGTAGCCCTTCGCATTAATCAGTACCCAAGTAGTAGCTCTTGGTTTCAAAAAGGTTGGTGACCCCTGCCCTACGCAGTGCGTAGGGACTCGCGTTCACCCTATTTGCTGCTTCTCCCGCGAATGTCTGCACTGTACTGTACTACGATACTGTACTAAGGGGCGCCCCCTTAGTGTTGTGTCGTTCGCGAACGTGATTCAGGGAGGGGCGGTAGTGTTGTGTGGGCGCCTATTTGCTGCTTCTCCCGCGAATGTCTGCACTGTACTGTACTACGCACGCCCCCCCCCCCCCCCCCTCCTATTTTTTTTTTTTTTTTTGGGGGGGGGTGGGGATTCGGTGAACGAATTTTTTGAACGAATCATTTTAAGGAACTGATTCTAGTGATTCAGTACAGTCAAAAGAACTGCTGATCCCATCACTACCATATATTCCACCGAAAATATTTTTCAAAGTGGAATAATTGATGTGAAGTAACGGGAACCTTGGATAGGTCAATAATTCATAATAACATTGATTTTGATTCAATATTATGTTTTGAGCAATGACAGTTTGAAAGAAAAAAAAACAGCTTTGTTTTATTAGTCAACATTGCAACTTTTTCTAAATTACATTTCACCTTTAAGCTTATTTATTTCACTTTTGTTATGTTTTTGTTTATTTTAATAATATTTTGAGAATGTGCCGTGGGCCTTTAAAACATTAGCTGTGGGCCACAAATGGTAAAAAAAATGTAAAAAATAAATAATAATCTGCGTCCTTTCTGATTTCAATGCGTTAAAAAGACACAAAGTGCGTTAACGCCAACACTGCTTGATAACAAAATAAGTCACACTTATATTCTGTAACATTCACAGTTTTGTAAAAAAAAAAGTGCAGAGGTATAAATATTCAAAATAACCTCTTGTATATAATCTAAACATAAATAATGCCTCAAAACAAGTTAATTAAATTCTCTCTTCTCTCTTGTGTTCTGTCTGTCTCTCGACTGTCTGCTCTCTGTCTCTGCCCCTCCCTCACGAATGTTGTTGCGTGCGCACACCTTCACAATTTAACCCCTTCTTAACTCTGGACGTACATTGAAAATACACGCAAACCTAACTCAAAATACCGGACATTTGAGGCATTTAATAACTCCGCCCGGACGGACCGGACACCCCCGCAAAAGAGGACACGTCCGGGGAAAAGAGGACGGATGGTCAGTCTAAGCTACGACTTCAAACAACCGAATTTAAAGGCCTACTGAAAGCCACTACTACCGACCACGCAGTCTGATAGTTTATATATCAATGATGAAATCTTAACATTGCAACACATGCCAATACGGCCGGGTTAACTTATAAAGTGCAATTTTAAATTTCCCGGGGAACTTCCGGTTCAAAACGCCTTTGGAGGATGACGTATGCGCGTGACGTCGCGAGGTCCACGGAAGTGTTTGGACACAATACACGGAGCTCTGTTTTCTTCGACAAAATTCCACAGTATTCTGGACATCTGTGTTTGTGAATCTTTTGCAATTTGTTTAATGAACAATGGAGGCGGCAAAGAAGAACGTTGTAGGTGGGATCGGTGTATTAGCGGCTGGCTGTAGCAACACAACAAGGACTACTTACTTGGATAGCAGACGCCTAGCCGATGCTAGCCGCCAAACCCACGGATGAAGTCCTTCGTCGCGCCGTCGATCGCTGGAACGCAGGTGAGCACGGCTGTTGAGGAGCAGATGAGGACTGGCTGGCGTAGGTGGAGCGCTAATGTTTTTATCATAGCTCTGTGAGGTCTGGTTGCTAAGTTGCTAAGTTAGCCTTAGCGTCGTTATCAACAGCATTGTTAAGCTTTACCAGGCTGAGAATTATTAACCGTGTAGTTACATGTCCATGGTTTAATAGTATTGTTGATCTTCTGTCTATCCTTCCAGTCAGGGATTTATTTATTTTGTTTCTATCTGCATTTGAGAACGATGCTATCACGTTAGCTCAGTAGGTAAGTGTGTCACCGATGTATTGTCGTGGAGATAAAAGTCACTGTGAATGTCCATTTCGCGTGCTCGACTCTCATTTTCAAGAGGATATAGTATCCGAGGTGGTTTAAAATACAAATCCGTGATCCACAATAGAAAAAGGAGAGAGTGTGGAATCCAATGAGCCAGCTTGTACCTAAGTTACGGTCAGGGCGAAAAAAGATACGTCCTGCACTGCCTCTAGTTCTTCACTCTAACGTTCCTCATCCACGAATCTTTCATCCTCGCTCAAATTAATGGGGTAATCGTCGCTTTGTCGCTCCGAATCTCTCTCGCGCTATTGTAAACAAAGGAAAATTGTGAGGAATATTACCTCCTGTGACGTCACGCTACTTCCGGTACAGGCAAGGCTTTTTTTATCAGCGAGCAAAAGTTGCGAACTTTATCGTCGATTTTCTCTACTAAATCCTTTCAGCAAAAATATGGCAATATCGCAAAATGATCAAGTATGACACATAGAATGGATCTGCTATTCCCGTTTAAATAAAAAAAAATAATTTCAGTAGGCCTTTAATGGAACGCACAATAAATTCCTAACTTCCTGCTAGCCTGACGGCTCTCTTCATAACCGCCTCGTGGTAAACATCCATTATGTTTATG
>NC_084738.1:63064300-63211800 GCF_033978785.1 Entelurus aequoreus | reverse complement strand
CCCTCACAAACAGCAGCGCTGGAGAAACAAGGCCGCCTGCGGGGTGACTCCTCGCCCCCACAGCGTGGTGTTTTCACACCAGAATTCGGGAGTAGAAACTAAGGCCTGTAAGACAGTTCTGCCCTCCACCGAAATGCGTTATCGTCTCAGACTTGCTGTGACCAACCTGCCAATTGTGGAGTGGAATGCCGTCCCACAACGGTGTGTGACCAGACTACCTTTTTGGTTTTTCACTTTATTCCTTCGAAGCCACCAGAGGACACGAGCAAGACTCAGAAGCAACAGCGGCGTAGGATTTCTTCGCTTACCTTCCACCCACAGAGAAGTCAGAGATGCCGTAGAAATAGGAGCGCAGCACTTGGGCGTCCTTAAAGACCTCGTCCCCGAAGGTGTTCAGCCTGTCCAGCGAGATGAGCAGGTCGGTGGCCGTCACCCATTCCTGGAAAAAAGAAATAAAAAATTGCGCATAAATACGCTTTTGCAAATAACATGGCTTCCCGAAACGTCACTCAGGGACTTCATGAGTGTGACTTTTGAAGATGTTTTTTGTTTTTTTTTAAAGTCTGGAAGGAACATTTGAAATTACAAAAGGAAAACATTAAAAATACAATAAAATTAGATTAATAACAATAATGAAAAAAATAAAATTAAAAAAAGCTGCAGAAAAGAAACAAATATGAAAATAAAATAAATAATGAAAAAAATAAAATTAAAAAAGCTGCAGAAAAGAAAAACATGAAAAATAAAAAAATAAAACAATGAAAAAAGAAGAACGTTAAATAAACTAAAAAAAGAAAAAAGGAAAATTTAAAAAAAATCTGCAGAAAGAAAAATATATGATAATCAAATCAAATAAAAAATGAAAAAATACAATTAAAAAAAGCTGCAGAAAAGAAAAATATCCATCCATCCATCCATCTTCTTCCGCTTATCCGAGGTCGGGTCGCGGGGGCAGCAGCTTAAGCGGGGAAGCCCAGACTTCCCTCTCCCCAGCCACTTCGTCCAGCTCCTCCCAGGGGATCCCGAGGCGTTCCCAGGCCAGTCGGGAGACATAGTCTTCCCAACGTGTCCTGGGTCTTTCCCGTGGCCTCCTACCGGTCGGACGTGCCCTAAACACCTCCCTAGGGAGGCGTTCGGGTGGCATCCTGACCAGATGCCCGAACCACCTCATCAGGCTCCTCTCGATGTGGAGGAGCAGCGGCTTTACTTTGAGCTCCCCCCGGATGGCAGAGCTTCTCACCCTATCTGTAAGGGAGAGCCCCGCCACCCGGCGGAGGAAACTCATTTCGGCCGCTTGTACCCGTGATCTTGTCCTTTCGGTCATAACCCAAAGCTCATGACCATAGGTGAGGATGGGAACGTAGATCGACCGGAAAATTGAGAGCTTTGCCTTCCGGCTCAGCTCCTTCTTCACCACAACGGATCCATACAGCGTCCGCATTACTGAAGACGCCGCACCGATCCGCCTGTCGATCTCACGATCCACTCTTCCCTCACTCGTGAACAAGACTCCGAGGTACTTGAACTCCTCCACTTGGGGCAGGGTCTCCTCCGCAACCCGGAGATGGCACTCCACCCTTTTCCGGGCGAGAACCATGGATTCGGACTTGGAGGTGCTGATTCTCATCCCAGTCGCTTCACACTCAGCTGCGAACCGATCCAGCGAGAGCTGAAGATCCTGGCCAGATGAAGCCATCAGGACCACATCATCTGCAAAAAGCAGAGACCTAATCCTGCAGCCACCAAACCAGATCCCCTCAACGCCTTGACTGCGCCTAGAAATTCTGTCCATAAAAGTTATGAACAGAATCTGTGACAAAGGGCAGCCTTGGCGCAGTCCAACCCTCACTGGAAACGTGTCCGACTTACTGCCGGCAATGCGGACCAAACTCTGGCACTGATCATACAGGGAGCGGACCGCCACAATCAGACAGTCCGATACCCCATACTCTCTGAGCATTCCCCACAGGACTTCCCGAGGGACACGGTCGAATGCCTTCTCCAAGTCCACAAAACACATGTAGACTGGTTGGGCAAACTCCCATGCACCCTCAAGGACCCTGCTGAGAGTATAGAGCTGGTCCACAGTTCCACGACCAGGACGAAAACCACACTGTCCCTCCTGAATCCGAGGTTCGACTATCCATCAAATGAAATAAAACATAAAAAAATACAATTAAAAAAAGCTGCAGAAAGAAAAAAATATGAAAATAAAATAAAATAAAAAATGAAAAAATACAATTTAAAAAAGCTGCAGAAACAAAAACATATGAAAATCAAATCAAATAAAAAATTAAAAAATACAATTAAAAAAAGCAGCAGGAAGAAAAAAATATGATAATCGAATAATTTTTTTTTTTAAAAATACAATTAAAAAAAGCTGCAAAAAATAAAAAAGTATGAAAATAAAATGAAATAAAAAAATACAATTAAAAAAGCTGCAGAAAGAAGAACATTTGAAAATAAAATAAAATAAAAAATGAAAAAATACAATTAAAAAATCTGCAGAAAGAAAAAAATATCTAAATCAAATCAAATAAAAAATTAAAAAATACAATTAAAAAAGCTGCAGAAAAAAGTATGAAAATAAAATAATACAAATGAAAAAATACAATTAAAAAAAGCTGCAGAAAGAAAACAAAATGAAAATGAAATAAAATAAAACAATGAAAAAATTAATCATCTATGGCCCCTCGGATGATATTTGATTAGTATTAGAACCGGCCCGCACGCCACAGCCGCCTGCTGCTGTTTTGCACGCACCAATACTCCATCAGTGTTGGCGCTAGGAAGTTTCAAAACGGGCTCCCAGGGACCCCATCAAGTCATGAAAATGGGGTCCCACGGTACATTTTTGGGGTCCCACTTAATTGTAACCGTTTTGAAAACAAATGATAAATGTATGCATTATCCTGTTATATCTCACATTCTATATTGTGTTTTTGGAAAAACGTTGCCATAAACGTTACGTAACTCATTAAAAACAATAATAGAAAAGAAAACATATTTTTATGCATATGTACATTTATTCAGTTATAAACTCATTCACTTTCTTCATTCCTTCATGGATTTAAACTTTACCCCTGCTGGTAGTTTTTTTGATATTTTTATTGTAATATTTTAAGAATGTTTTTTTTTTTTTTTGGGCCAAAGTAAGACAAAGAAAACAAACTGAAGTTGTCTTTATTTTTTTAAGTTTTAATGCCACGATTTTAATAGTCTGGCCCGCGTTTGCACAGATTTTCCTCCATGCGGCCCCTGAGCTAAAATGAGTTTGACACCCCTGGTTCAGCTGATTGGAGAGCTCGCTTACACAGCTTGTGGGTCCACGACGTTGACTTCTGTTTTGTTTAACCAGCCGTTTTACTGCCGCGTCACAGACAGCGTTTGGAAACAATGAAGGCAGTGTTTTTTGACCTTCTGAGTCAAGGCACATTTTCTGCATTTTCGCTAGAAAACGAAACTCAGTTGACAGTAAAAAGTCGTTGTCGCAATTGTTGGATATGACTTTAAACCATAACCAAACATGCATTACTACAGCTCTTGTCTCAAAGTAGGTGTACTGTCACCACCTGTCACATCACGCCGTATGAGTTTTTTGCTCTTTTCCTGTGTGCAGTGTTTTAGTTCTTGTCTTGCGCTCCTAATTTGGTGGCTTTTCCTCTTTTTTTGGTATTTTCCTGTAGCAGTTTCATCCTTTGAGCGATATTTCCCGCATCTACTTTGTTTTAGCGATCAAGAATATTTCAGTTGTTTTTTATCCTTCTTTGTGGGCACATTGTTGATTGTCACGTCATGTACAGATGTACTTTGTGGACGCTGTCTTTGCTCCACAGTAAGTCTTTGCTGTCGTCCAGCATTTTGTTTTTGTTTACTTTGTAGCCAGTTCAGTTTTAGTTTCGTTCTGCATAGCCTTCCCTAAGCTTCAATGCCTTTTCATAGGGGCACTCACCTTTTGTTTATTTTTGGTTTAAGCATTAGACACCTTTTTACCTGCACGCTGCCTACCGCTGTTTCCGACATCTACAAAGCAATTAGATACCGGCTGCCACCTACTGATATGGAAGAGTATTACACGGTTACTCCGCCGAGCTCAACAACAACACATAATTTTCAGACTATAATTACTGCTTTGCAAAAAATATTTTTAACCCAAATAGGTGAATTTAGATAATCTCCCGTGGCACAGTGGTTGAAAAACACTGAATTAAGGTATGCAAATAAACATTTACAAAATCTGTCTGATTTAATCATTTATTTGCAAATATATATTTGCGGCTTATAGTCCAGTGCGACTAATATATGGAAACATTATACACCAACGCGTTCTATAGTCCGGAAAGTAGGGTACTTTTCTTTTCATGCAATATTGATCATTTATTGGCGTGCATAGGGACTAGGACAGGGGTCACCAAACTTTTTGAAACCAAGAGCTACTTCTTGGGTACTGATTAATGCGAAGGGCTACCAGTTTGATACACACTTAAATAAATTGCCAGAAATAGCCAATTTGCTCAATTTACCTTTAACTCTATGTTATTATTAATAATTAATGATATTTACACTTAATTGAACGGTTTAAAAGAGGACAAAACACGAAAAAAATGACAATTAAATTTTGAAACAGTTTATCTTCAATTTCGACTCTTTAAAATTCAAAATTCAACCGAAAAAAAGAACAGAAAAACTAGGTAATTCGAATCTTTTTGAAAAAAATTTAAAAAAGAATTTATGCAACATCATTAGTAATTTTTCCTGATTAAGATTAATTTTAGAATTTTGATGACATGTTTTAAATAGGTTAAAATCCAATTTACACATTGTTAAAATATATAACAAATTGGACCAAGCTATATTTCTAACAAAGACAAATCATTATTTCTTCTAGATTTTCCAGAACAAAAATTTGAAAAGAAATTCAAAAGACTTTGAAATACAATTTAAATTTGATTCTACAGATTTTCTAGATTTGCCAGAATAATTTATTTGAATTTTAATCATAAGTTTGAAGAAATATTTCACAAATATTCTTCGTCGAAAAAACAGAAGCTAAAATGAATAATTAAATTAAAATGTATTTATTATTCTTTACAATAAAATTTTTTTTTTACTTGAACATTGATTTAAATTGTCAGGAAAGAAGAGGAAGGAATTTAAAAGGTAAAAAGGTATATGTGTTTAAAAATCCTAAAATCATTTTTAAGGTTGTATTTTTACTCTAAAATTGTCTTTCTGAAAGTTATAAGAAGCAAAGTAAAAAAAAAAAAAGAATAATTTATTCAAACAAGTGAAGACCAAGTCTTTAAAATATTTTCTTTGATTTTCAAATTCTATTTGAGTTTTGTCTCTCTTAGAATTAAAAATGTCGGGCAAAGCGAGACCAGCTTGCTAGTAAATAAATACAATTTAAAAAATAGAGGCAGCTCACTGGTAAGTGCTGCTATTTGAGCTATTTTTAGAACAGGCCAGCGGGCGACTCATCTGGTCCTTACGGGCTACCTGGTGCCCGCGGGCACCACGTTGGTGACCCCTGGACTAGGAGATGCCGTAACGAGAACCGCCTGTAAGTCTAAAAGCAGCGTTTAGGAAAAAAAACCAGAAGGTTTGAATATATTTGGAAAGAAAAAGGGTTGAGACTGCGGCAGCCCTTCAGTAAACCGGGCAGCACTTGGCTTAGCTCCTATCCTTGATAGGACTCGCGCTCTGCTGTTTGAGCCCGCACCAAAGGTAAAGACGGGACGGCGGGAGAAGAAAGCGGAGGCGGATAACAAACACATGGAAAAGCAAACAAGAAGATAAAAGTAAGACTCACTAAAAAGGGAAGCAATTGGGAGCCAGGAGTCCCTCAACAGTAGAAAAGAAGAGGGAAATTGAACTGAAGAGCAAGAGAGATTTTTTTCTTTGTCTGATTCTTGGTTTTGGTCTTTGGCACCCCTAGAAAAAAAAAAGGGTCGTTTTTGAAGTTTCTAGCAAAAAAATATGGCATTGGATTTAGAATGATGAGAACAGGCCTTTGACATCCAAACCTGGCTGCTTATACAAAACCAGTGAAGTTGGCACGTTGTGTAAATTGATTAAAAAAAAAACAGAATACAATGATTTGCGAATCCTTTTCAACTTACATTCAATTGAATTGACTGCAAAGACAAGATATTTAACGTTCCAACCGGAAAACTTTGTTATTTTTTTAGCAAATATGAGCTCATTTGGAATTTGATGCCTGCAACATGTTTCAAAAAAGCTGGCACAAGTGGCAAAAAAGACTGAGACAGTTGAGGGAATGCTCATCAAACACTTATTTGGAACATCCCACTGGTGAACAGGCTAAGTGGGAACAGGTGGGTGCCATGATTGGGTATAAAAGCAGCTACCGTGAAATGCTCAGTCGTTCACAAACAAGGACGGGGCGAGGGTCACCACTTTGTGAACAAATGCACAAGCAAATTGTCCAACAGTTTAAGAACAACATTTCTCAACCAGCTATTGCAAGGAATTTAGGGATTTCACCATCTACGGTCCGTAATATCATCAAAAGGTTCAGAGAATCTGGAGAAATCACTGCACGTAAGCGATGATATTACGGACCTTCCATCCCTTAGGCGGTACTGCATCAAAAAGCGACATCAGTGTGTAAAGGATATATCCACTTGGGCCCAGGAACACTTCAGAAAACCACTGTTAGTAACTACAGTTTGTCGCTACATCTGTAAGTGCAAGTTAAAACTCTACTATGCAAAGCAAAACCCATTTATCAACAACACCCGGAAACGCCGCCGGCTTCGCTGGGCCCAAGCTCATCTAAGATGGACTGATGCAAAGTGGAAAAGTGTTCCGTGGTCTGACGAGTCCACATTTCAAATTGCTTTTGGAAACTGTGGACGTCGTGTCCTTTGGACCAAAGAGGAAAAGAACCATCCGGACTGTTATAGGCGCAAAGTTGAAAAGCCAGCATCTGTGATGGTATGGGGGTGTAATAGTGCCCAAGACATGGGTAACTTACACATCTGTGAAGGCACCATTCATGCTGAAAGGTACATACAGGTTTTGGAGCAACATGTGTTGCCATCCGAGCAACGTTATCATGGACGCCCCTGCTTATTTCAGCAAGACGATGCCAAGCCACGTGTTACAACAGCGTGGCTTCATAGTAACATAGTGCAGGTAATAGACTGGCCTGCCTGTAGTCCAGACCTGTCTCCCATTGAAAATGTGTGGCACATTATGAAGCCTAAGAGCGGACTGTTGGAACAACTTAAGCTGTACATCAAGCAAGAATGGGAAATAATTCCACCTGAAAAGCTTCAAAAATTGGTCTCCTCAGTTCCCAAACATTTACTGAGTGTTGTTAAAAAAAGGAAAGGCCATGTAACACAGTGGTAACAACTTTTTTGCGATGTGTTGCAGCCATTAAATTCCAAGTCAATGATTATTGTTCAATTTAAAATAAATACCTTTAATACCGGTGCACTCTATAGCCCGGAAAGTATGGTATTTTTTTGTTTTTACCAAATTAAAACCATCAAAATGGTACCTTCATCCTTGACTCAAAAGCACCGCGGTGTTTCACCATCATGCAAACTCCACTTCGGGTGACATTTTGCAGAGGAGAGACCCTTTCAGCTGCGGCCCTTTGCTTGTTTGTGCACGGCTTTTCACGTTTAATCCCGTTTAGACGCACAATTAGAGCCCGTTTAGTCTCGGAGGAGCGATTAGGAGAGCGTACAACACCTTTGCTTTTTGAGCATTCTCAGCCTCGCCAGGGCTGATTTATTTGCACTCCCGTGGATTTCTGCCAAAAAAGAAAATAAATAAAAAGGCTTTTTTTTTTTTTTTACCCCTTTTTTTTGGTTTACTAGGGAGGACTGAAGGCTAGTGAGCCACCTCAAATGGCTTATATATTTTTTAGGTTTCATACCTCGCAGACTGCCATTGGCTTCAGGTGGCTGCTGCAGTCAGAGTCAACATGCAGAGATTTTTGCTGAAATTGCCGGAGACAGACGATCCATCACTGGGGACAAATAGTTTGCTCGGCGCCGTTAATGCGGGATTGCCTTTGAAAGCGGGCACCCGTGGGAATAATAAAAGCACAACATCAAAAAAAAAAAAAAAAAGAAAAAAGTATGCCAGGGTGGTCAAAATCGGGAAAGTTGGCTGCGGGTTTTTAGGTTTTCAATGACCCCGACAGAATTGTAAAAGTTTTATTGCATTGCCCGAGAATGATTAAAAAAAAAGGTGCATATTTAAAAGCAAAGTTTTGCTGAGCGATGCATTTCTCCGGGAGAACTTTTTTAGAATCTATCAAACTCGTTTATTGGTCAGGTCGCTAATATCGACTTGTGCCACACATAGTGGAAGATGGGTTTAGTCTGAAGTCACAACAGTTATAATAACACAAATAGAAATAACCTGTTTGACAGCATGAACATTTAAAAAAAGTCTTAACTTGAATAACATCTACCGTATTTTCCGGACTATAAGGCGCACTTAAAATCATTTTCTGACTATAAGGCGCTCGTAAAATCATTTTTTGACGATAAGGCGCATTTAAAATCATTTTTTGACTATAAGGCGCACTTAAAATAATTTTTTGACTATAAGGCGCAAGTAAAATCTTTTTTTTTTTTTACTATAAGGCGCACTTAAAATAATTTTTTGACTATAAGGCACACGTAAAATATTTTTTTTACTATAAGGCGCACTTAAAATCCTTTTTGACTATAAGGCGCACTTAATTTTGACTATAAGGCGGCACTTAAAATCCCTTTTTTTAATTGTTTTTTTTAAATTTACTATAAGGCGCACTTAAAATCCATTTTTTTGACTATAAGGCGCACTTTAAATCTTTTTTTGGCTATAAGGCGCACTTAAAATAATTTTTTGACTATAAGGCGCACTTAAAATCATTTTTTGACTATAAGGCGCACGTAAAATCATTTTTTGACTATAAGGCGCACTTAAAATCATTTTTTTGACTATAAGGCGCACGTAAAAATCATTTTTTGACTATAAGGCGCACTTAAAATCATTTTTTGACTATAAGGCGCACTTAAAATCATTTTTTTTTACTATAAGGCACACTTAAAATCATTTTTTGACTATAAGGCGCACGTAAAATCATTTTTTGACTATAAGGCACACTTAAAATCATTTTTTGATTATAAGGCGCACGTAAAATATTTTTTTTTACTGTAAGGCGCACTTAAAATCATTTTTGACTATAAGGCGCACTTAATTTTGACTATAAGGCGCACTTAAAATCCCTTTTTTTATTTTTTTTTTTTTTTTACTATAAGGCGCACTTAAAATCCATTTTTTTGACTATAAGGGACACTTTAAATTTTTTTTGCTATAAGGCGCACTTAAATATTTTTTTTTTACAATAAGGCACACTTAAAATCCTTTTTTTGACCATAAGGCGCACTTAAAATCATTTTTTGACTATAAGGCACACCTAAAATTCTTTTTTGACTATAAGGCACACTTAAAATCCTTTTTTTGACTAAAAGGCGCACTTAAAATCTTTTTTTGACTATAAGGCACACTTAAAATCATTTTTTGACTATAAGGTGCACTTAAAATCCGTTTTTTGACTATAAGGCGCACTTAAAATATTTTTTTTGACTACAAGGCGCACTCAAAATCCTTTTTTGACTATAAGGCACACTTAAAATCCTTTTTTTTTGACTATCAGCCACACTTAAAATCCTTTTTTTACTATAAGGCACACTTAAAATCCTTTTTTTGACCATAAGGCACACTTAATATCTTTTTTTTGTCTAAGGCACACTTAAAATCCTTTTTTTTGACTACAAAGCGCACATAAAATAATTTTTTTGACTATAAAGTGCACTTAAAATCCTTTCTTGACTATAAGGCGCACCTAAAATCCATTTTTGACCATAAGGCGTATCTAAAATCCTTTTTTTTGACTATAAGGCGCACTTAAAATCCCTTTTTGACTATAAGGCGCACTTAAAATAGTTTTTTGACTATAAGGCACACTTAAAATCCTTCTTTGACTACAAGGCACACTTAAAGTCCTTTTTTTTATTACTCTAAGATGCACTTAAAATCCTTTTTTCAACTATAGGGCACACTTAAAATCCTTTTTTTGACTAGAAGGCGCAATTAAAATATTTTTTTTTGACTATAAGGCGCACTTATGTGGGCTCTGTACCGAGGATGTCGCTGTGGCTTGTACAGCCCTTTGAGACACTTGTGATTTAGGGCTATATAAACAATGATTGATTGATTGACTTAAAATCATTTTTTGACCATAAGGCGTAAAATCTTTTTTTTTTTTACTATAGGGCGCACTTAAAATCCTTTTTTTTTTGTTTCAAAACTCGACAGTGCGCCTTATAACCCGGTGCGTCTAATGCAAGGACTACGTTTGGTTGAGCTTACCTGCCTGGAAGCTATGTTATTTGGTACATGGTGTAATGATAAGTGTGACCAGTAGATGGCAGTCAAACATAAGAGATAAGTGTATGATGGCATTATGTCTCAAGTAAACAACACCAACATTTTAAATGTTCCATTGAGAATATAGAACATTACGCTCAAAAATTGATCAAAATGTTTTAGTACGACAAAACAGAAGCTGCGGATGCTAGCTCTCCAAACGGCTAAACAGACTCAATAACTCCGCGGTGAGGTTTTGGTGAATTTTCGAAACAACACAAGAAGAATGACATTGTAAGTTAATACTACTAACACAGACACTTGTAAACGTGTTAGCTATCGACACTAGCTTGATTACATTACGATAGCATGTGCAAATATGCATGCAAACACTCCTACAGACACGACACATGGGACAGTTGAGTATATATGAACTGTTGTAGTTACATTGTAAAACGTACACATTGTTGCTGTTGTTTTTGTTTTTTCGTACCATACTTTCCGGGCTATAGGTATTAAAGGTATTTGTTTTAAATTTGAGAAGAAATACATATTTTTACATATTTTAGCCGCAGATGTATACCGGTCCGAAAGTTTTTGTAAACCTTAATTGTTTCCAAGCGGTACCTATAACAAGGCAGTAAAACGGCTGACCAAACAAAACAGAGGTCATCGTCATGGACCCACTAGCTGCGGAAGCTAGCTCTCCGATCGGCTAAACAGACTCAATAACTCCGCGGTGAGGTTTTTGGTGAATTTTCGAAACAATACAAAAAAAATGCCATTGTAAGTTAATACTACCAACACAGACACTTGTAAACATGTTAGCTAACGACGCTAGCTTGATTACATTACGATAGCATGTGCAAATATGCATGCGAACACTCCTACAGACACGACACATGGGACGGTTTAGTAGAGTGCCTGAACGCACCATGTGCACCTGAACACAACATGTTTTGATAATATACTGTACCTAGAGCACCTGAACGCAACATGTGTTTATAATGTATGTAGAGCACTTGAACGCACTATATGCTCATAATGTATCTAGAGCACCTGAAGGCACCATGTGTTGATAATGTATCTAGAGTGCCTGAACGCACCATGTGCACCTGAACGCAACATGTTTTGATAATATACTGTACCTAGAGCACCTGAACGCAACATGTGTTCATAATGTACGTAGAGCACCTGAACGCACTATATGCTCATAATGTATCTAGAGCACCTGAAGGCAACATGTGTTGATAATGTACCTAGAGCACCTGAACGCATCATGTGTTGATAATGTACCTAGAGACCCTGAACACACCTAGTGTTGATAATGTACCTAGAGTACCTGAACGCACAATGTGCACCTGAACGCAGCATGTTTTGATAATATACTGTACCTATAGCACCTGAACGCAACATGTGTTCATAATGTACGTAGAGCACCTGAACGCACTATATGCTCATAATGTATCTAGAGCACCTGAAGGCACCATGTGTTGATAATGTACCTAGAGCACCTGAACGCATCATGTGTTGATAATGTACCTAGAGAACCTGAACACACCTAGTGTTGATAATGTACCAAGAGTACCTGAACGCATCATGTGTTGATAATGTACCTAGAGCACCTGAATGCACCATGTGCTCATAATGTACCTACAGTACCTGAACACACCATGTGCACCTGAACGCAGCATGTTTTGATAATATACTGTACCTAGAGCACCTGAACGCAACATGTGTTCATAATGTCCGTAGAGCACCTGAACGCACTATATGCTCATAATGTATCTAGAGCACCTGAACGCATCATGTGTTGATAATATACCTAGATCACCTGAACACACCTAGTGTTTATAATGTCCCTGGAGTACCTGAATGCACCATGTGCACCTGAACGCAACATGTTTTGATAATATACTGTACCTAGAGCACCTGAACGCAGCATGTGTTCATAATGTACGTAGAGCACCTGAACGCACCATGTGCTCATAATGTATCTAGAGCACCTGAACGCAACTATTGTTGATAATGTACCGAGAGCACCTGAACGCACCATGTGTTGATAATATACCTAGAGCACCTGAACGCAAAATGTGTTCATAACGTACCTAGAGCACCTGAACGCACCATCTGCTCATAATGTATCTAGAGCACCTGAACACACCTATTGTTGATAATGTACCTAGAGCACCTGAACGCACCATGTGTTGATAATGTACCTAGAGCGCCTGAATGCACCATGTGTTGATGATGTACCTAGAGCACCTGAATGCACCATGTGTTGATAATGTACCTAGATTACCTGAACGCACCATGTGCACCTGAACGCAACATGTTTTGATAATATACTGTACCTAGAGCACCTGAACGCAACATGTGTTGATAATGTACGTAGAACACCTGAACGCACCATGTGCTCATAATGTATCTACAGCGCCTGAACGCAACTATTGTTGACAATGTACCTAGAGCACCTGAACGCAAAATGTGCTCATAATGTATCTAGAGCACCTGAACGCACCTATTGTTGATAATGTACCTAGAGCACCTGAATGCACCATGTGTTGATAATGTACCTAGAGCACCTGAATGCACCATGTGTTGATAATGTACCTAGAGCACCTGGACGCACCATGTGCTCATAATGTATCTAGAGCACCTGAACGCACCTATTGTTGATAATGTACCTAGAGCACCTGAATGCACCATGTGTTGATAATGTACCTAGAGTACCTGAACGCACCATGTGCACCTGAACGCAACATGTTTTGATAATATACTGTACCTAGAGCACCTGAACGCAACATGTGTTCATAATGTACGTAGAACACCTGAACGCACCATCTGCTCATAATGTATCTAGAGCACCTGAACACACCTATTGTTGATAATGTACCTAGAGCACCTGAACGCACCATGTGTTGATAATGTACCTAGAGCGCCTGAATGCACCATGTGTTGATGTACCTAGAGCACCTGAACGCACCATGTGTTGATAATGTACCTAAATTACCTGAACGCACCATGTGCACCTGAACGCAACATGTTTTGATAATATACTGTACCTAGAGCACCTGAACGCAACATGTGTTGATAATGTACGTAGAACACCTGAACGCACCATGTGCTCATAATGTATCTACAGCGCCTGAACGCAACTATTGTTGACAATGTACCTAGAGCACCTGAACGCAAAATGTGTTCATAATGTACCTAGAGCACCTGAACGCACCATGTGCTCATAATGTATCTAGAGCACCTGAACACACCTATTGTTGATAATGTACCTAGAGCACCTGAATGCACCATGTGTTGATAATGTACCTAGAGCACCTGAATGCACCATGTGTTGATAATGTACCTAGAGCACCTGAACGCACCATGTGCTCATAATGTATCTAGAGCACCTGAACGCACCTATTGTTGATAATGTACCTAGAGCACCTGAATGCACCATGTGTTGATAATGTACCTAGAGTACCTGAATGCACCATGTTCACCTGAACGCAACATGTTTTGATAATATACTGTACCTAGAGCACCTGAACGCAACATGTGTTCATAATGTACGTAGAACACCTGAACGCACCATGTGCTCATAATGTATCTGGAGCGCCTGAACACAACTATTGTTGACAATGATAGTGTATCTAGCGCACGTGAACGCACCTATTGTTGATAATGTACCTAGAGCACCTGAACGCACCATGTGTTGATAATGTACCTAGAGCACCTCAACGAACCATGTGTTGATAATGTACCTAGAGCACCTGAATGCACCATGTGCTCATAATGTACCTAAAGTACTACTCAGCCAGCGTTTATGGGTCTGATGGACCCGTTGCATTTTGTGGCTTTTAATGCCTCACAATCAAACACTTTTATGTTCAAATACTGAACAGATGAGTATTGGGATAAGGTAAACGCTGGCTGAGTAACAACAATATGAACACTACACAAGGGTTTTAGTAAATATGAACTGTTTTAGTTATATTGTAAAACGTACACATTGTTGCTGTTTTTTTGTGGCATTTTCCCATTGCATTCGTTTCGTGGTTGATGTGTCGTTGGTTTTTGATCATTTTCGCGTTTGGAGCGTATGCCTCTGCGGCGGCAGGACTGAGACCACCTGTGTGTTAAAGCCGTGACATGACCTGATGAGGCCAAAGGTGACAGCGGAGAGACACATCTGGTGTGTGAGGTTGCTGATTGGTTCAACCCCACTAAGGTGTCTTTGTGTGGAACAGCCAGTGGACCGTGTTGCGGACCCCCCACTCTAAATGAAGAGCTCCAACGTGAAATAGCCTCTCACTGGGACTTATATCTTGCTTCTTTATTTTTCATTCCGTGCCCCCGCCCTGCCAAGCCTTATCGCTGCTGTCTGAGCCAGGAGTGCACTCGGACTCAGAGGGCCGGGAGCAGCCCATTTAGGACCATAGAGATGGAACCTGAAAGGAATTGATTGCATTTGGCTTGGGTGGCTTTTGCTCTTTTCTACTTTGCCCGCTGTTCCGATGGCTAATGGTGTTTGGACTAAATGACGCTGACGCGGCTTTGTCGATAACTTGACGGGAAAAAAAAAAAAAAAAAAAAAAAAAAGGGTCAGCCGAGTCTGGAAGCCTGAGTATTCGAGGAGAAAGAACCAAAGGGACTTAAATAGTGCCGCTCACAAAAAAAAACTAACATAAAAAAAAACATTGCATGATCAAAAAAAAAAAAAGATTAATCTTAAATGAGTTGTACTTTGTTGCAGCTTCTTAAATAAAGCATATTTTTTGAGGGATTATTCAAGTCCCACTTTAAATGATTGCGTATGAAGAAACCAGGGCCTAAACACTGTTGCTTAGGGCCACAATGACTATTAGGGCTATATGTTTTATTTGACAAATATTTTTATACAACACCAGTGAAGTTGGCACATTGTGTAAATGGTAAATAAAAACAGAATACAATGATTTGCTAATCCTTTTCAACTTATATTCAACTGAATAGACTGCAAAGACAAGATACTTAACGTTCAAACTGGAAAACTTCATTATTTTTTGCATATATTAGCTCGTTTGGAATTGGATGCCTGCAACGGGTTTCTAAAAAGCTGGCACAAGTGGCAAAAAAGACGGAGAAAGTTGAGGAATGCTCATCCAACGCTTATTTGGAACATACCACAGGTGGACAGGCTAATTGGGAACAGGTGGGTGCCATGATTGGGTATAAAAGTAGATTCCATGAAATGCTCAGTCATTCACAAACAAGGACGGGGCGAGGGTCACCACTTTGTCAACAAATGCGTGAGCAAATTGTCCAACTGTTTAAGAACAACATTTCTCAACCAGCTATTGCAAGGAATTTAGGGATTTCACCATCTACGGTCCGTAATATCATCAAAAGGTTCAGAGAATGTGGAGAAATCCCTGCACTTAACATTGAATGCCCGTGACCTTGGATCCCTCAGGCGGTACTGCATCAAAAAGCGACATCAGTGTGTAAAGGATATCACCACATGGGCTCAGGAACACTTCAGAAAACCACTGTCAGTAACTACAGTTGGTCGCTACATCTGCAAGTGCAAGTTAAAACTCTCCTATGCAAAGCGAAAGCTATTTATCAACAACACCCAGAAACGCCGCCGGCATCGCCGGGCCCAAGCTCATCTAAGATGGACTGATGCAAAGTGGAAAAGTGTTCTGTGGTCTGACGAGTCCACATTTCAAATTGTTTTTGGAAACTGTGGACGTCGCGTCCTCCGGACCAAAGAGGAAAAGAACCATCCGTATTGTTATAGGCGCAAAGTGGAAAAGCCAGCATCTGTGATGGTATGGGGGTGTATTAGTGCCCAAGACATGGGTAACTTACACATCTGTGAAGGCACCATTAATGCTGAAAGGTACATACAGGTTTTGGAGCAACATATGTTACCATCCAAACAACGTTATCATGGACGCCCCTGCTTATTTCAGCAAGACAAAGCCAAGCCACGTGTTACAACAGCGTGGCTTCATAGTAAAAGAGTGCGGGTACTAGACTGGCCTGCCTGTAGTCCAGACCTGTCTCCCATTGAATATGTTTGGCGCATTATGAAGCCTAAAATACCACAAGGGAGACCCCCGGACTGTTGAACAACTTAAGCTGTACATCAAGCAAGAACGGGAAAGAATTCCACCTGAATTTTTTTTTAAATTGTTCTCCTCAGTTCCCAAACGTTTACGCAGTGTTTTTAAAAGGAAAGGCCATGTAACACAGTGGTGAACACGCACCTGTGACCACTTTTTTGCAATGTGTTGCTGCCATTAAATTGTAAGTTAATGATTATTTGCAACAAAAAAAACATGTTTCTCTGTGTGAACATTAAGTGTCTTGTCTTTGCAGTCTATTCAATTGAATATAAGTTGAAAAGGATTTGCAACTCATTGTATTCTGTTTTTATTGACCATTTACACAACGTGCCAACTTCACTGGTTTTGGGGTTTGTATTTCACTCATTAAATGCATGTTTTGGACCTAATGAACAGTTTTTATCCATTCTGAACGGTGTTTTATATATAGTTTGTCTCCATTGTGATTTAACTTATTTTTTATATTTTACCTCTTTTTTTTATTATTATTTTTTATTCATTTTTAACGGCGTTTTATAAATAGTTTTTTTATATTGTTATTTGAATTATTTTAAATATATGACCTCTGTTTTTTTTTACACAGTTTTTATCCATTTTGAACAGTGTTTTGTATTATAGTTTGTCTCTATTGTGATTTGGATTATTTGTTAATGTTTTACCTCTTTTTTTTTTACACAATTTTTGTCAATTTTGAACATTTTTTTTTTCCACAATTAAAGCACAATTCAGATAACCTTTCTGCCCCAACTCCCACCTGCCATCCAGCCCAGTACATCTTCACAGGTGACAACGTTAAAGGAACTGCTGCTTATCAGTGACAGAGCAGGGAGGGGTTAAGGATAAGTTTGCATTAAAATTTCATATCCAGCGTCCTGTCATTCATTATTTACCATTTTACATCGGCTTCTTCACGCATAATGGGGCCCTCTGCACACTGGGTGATCTGCATATAAGGGAGGGGCGGCCCTTCGGCCCTTCAGCTGATCACGATGCTGGTTGTCGTGCTCTGCAGGTTATCAGTATCGCCCGTCTGCCTCACGGGTACAATTATACTTTATCTCTGTGAAGTCGTTTTTTGTTAGTTTTAGCAGCGGTTTAGCCCTTACATGTTAAACCCACGGCCCAGGTTTAACCCGGTCTGTGGCCCGCAAAATGAGCTTGCGGAGTATATAAATAAGCTGCAATTTTTTAAATAAAATGAATTGCAGTTCTAAATGTGTCTTCTTTTATTGTAAATGATCCACTCAACAGATAAAATAACGAAAATGGCAAGATGCAAAGACTTAAGTCAACACGACCATCATCTTTGCAGTCGTTAGAAGTCCGTGCAGCGCTCGCATTTTGTTTTGATGGCACGATGCGCACCCTGAACTCCATTGATTTTCAGGTAGCCTGGCTAACTTTGTCGTCACTGGCTAACTTCCTGGTAGCTTTGCTAACTTCCTGGTCACTAGCTAACTTCCTGGTCACTGGCTAACTTCCTGGTAGCCTTGCTAACTTCCTGGTCACTGGCTAACTTCCTGGTAGCCTTGCTAACTTCCTGGTCACTGACTAATTTAAAGTTAAAGTACCAATGATTGTCACACACACACACACTAGGTGTGGTGAAATTTGTCCTCTGCATTTGACCCATCCCCTTGGGGAGCAGTGGGCAGCAGCGGCGCCGCGCCCGGGAATTTCCTGGTAGCCTTGGTAACTTCCTGGTCACTGGCTAACTTCCTGGTAGCCTCGCTAACTTCCTGTTAGCCTTGCTAACTTCCTGGTCACTGGTTAACTTCCTGGTAGACTTGCTAACTTCCTGGTAGCATTGCTAACTTCCTGGTCACTGGCTAATTTCCTGGTAGCCTTGTTAACTTCCTGGTCACTGGCTAACTTCCTGGTCACTGGCTAACTTTCTGGTCACTGGCTAACTTCCTGGTAGCCATGCTAACTTCCTGGTTGCCTTGCAAACTTCCTGGTCACTGGCTAACTTCCTGGTAGCCTTGCTAACTTCCTGGTCACTGGCTAACTTCCTGGTAGCCTTGCTAACTTCCTGGTCACTGGCAAACTTTCTGGTAGCCTTGCTAACTTCCTGGTCACTGGCTAACTTCCTGGTAGCCTTGCTAACTTCCTGGTCACTGGCTAACTTCCTGGTAGCCCTGCTAACTTCCTGGTCACTGGCTAACTTTTGGTAGCCTTGCTAACTTCCTGGTCACTGGCTAACTTCCTGGTAGCCATGCTAACTTCCTGGTTGCCTTGCCTTGCAAACTTCCTGGTCACTGGCTAACTTCCTGGTAGCCTTGCTAATTTCCTGGTCACTGGCTAACTTCCTGGTAGCCTTGCTAACTTCCTGGTCACTGGCAAACTTTCTGGTAGCCTTGCTAACTTCCTGGTCACTGGTTAACTTCCTGGTAGCCTTGCTAACTTCCTGGTCACTGGCTAACTTCCTGGTAGCCCTGCTAACTTCCTGGTCACTGGCTAACTTTTGGTAGCCTTGCTAACTTCCTGGTCACTGGCTAACTTCCTGGTAGCCTTGCTAACTTCCTGGTCACTGGCTAACTTCCTGGTTGCCTGGCTATTTTCCTGGTGGCCTGGCTAACTTTCTGGTCGCATTGGTCGCATGGCCGACTTGCTGCTAGCCGAGCTAACTTACTTCTTGCTAACCTGGCTAACTTCTACTTGGTTCTGCAAACTTGCATTATTTATCTCAGTGTGAGATGAATTATGCAATCCTACATGAACACACAATTTGTTTTGATGGCACTATGCGCACCCTGAACTCCAATGATTTTCAGGTAGCCTGGCTAACTTTCTCATTACTGGCTAACTTCCTGGTAGCTTTGCTAATTTCTTGGTTGCCTGGCTAATTTTTCTGTTCGCCTGGTTGACTTCCTGCAAGCTGAGCTAACTTACTTTCTGCTAACCTGGCTAACTTCCACTTGGCTCCGCGAACTTGCGGCATTTATCTCAGTGTGAGATGAATTATGCAATCCAACATAAACACACAATTTGTTTTGACGGCAAGATGCGCACCCTGAACTCCATCGACTTTCAGGTAGCCTGGCTAACTTTCTCGTCACTGGCTAACTTCCTGGTAGCCTTGCTAACTTCCTGGTTGCCTGGCTACCTTCCGATGTGCACCCTGAACTCCATCGACTGACTGGTATCGGCGGTATGGATATTTCAGCATCGATCACTACAAAGTGTAGCATCTATGGTTTGTAGCGCGCCTCTTGTGTTGACACAAGTCAACCGACCGCTCAACCAACCCCAAAAAAAAACAGTTTTGTAAAACGTTGAGCCTTATTTGCGACTCTGTCCTCGTTTAACTTAAATTAGCGGTTTCCGACGGCTGCCGTTCTAACGCTCGCTTTGTTTGCAATCGTCGCCCCGACTCGGAAATGCATCGTTAGCCGCAGAAAAAATGGCCATTCATCAGAGAGCCAGAAAGCATGATGCTAGGGAAGTTATTAGTCATGCTTGGGGGAACTGTGCTAATTGTGGAAGGATGAAGACAAAAAAACAACAAAAAAAGCCCGCTTCTAAATACCACTTATTTCAGAGAAAGGGAAGAGAGTTCCTGGGGTTAATTAGCATTCCAGTCAGCCCATTACTTTTTATTTGTGCAAATCACAGCAAAAGCTTAATTAACTCGCTCGCGCTGGCCGGCCTGACGGTACAACAACGGTGCTGACGGCGGATGCGGAGAACACTAATGATTCAATTAGCGGCCGGATTTGAAGGGTATCAAACATGTCTTCTGCACAGCGTATGAACTTTAACCCCTGGCAGCAAATGTTTGGGTTTTTTTCTCTTTCGTCGCCCACCCACTGTGACGTCCTTCGTTCAGAAGTTAATAACATTTTAATTTAATTGCTTAACTTCACCGTGACCCCAATATGTAAACACACACACACACACACACACACACACACACACACACACACACACACACACACACACACACACACACACACACACACACACACACACACACACACACACTCTCTTGTATTTACTACCTTCTTGAGACCTCTGAAAAATGCCTCCCTCTTCAGGACCACCCTTTCTAGCTATATACATATTTGTATGTACAACATTAATAATATATACATACTGTGCAAATATAAAAAAGGTAAGCTTTTAGTTCATTTTTTGTTGTTGATTTTTTTTTTTTGTAATTGGTTTGCAATCTTCATTATCTACTTCAAGTTATTACAGTTTGTCTCTATACACATTTTTATTGTATTTTTTTGTATTTTGGCCAAAGGGGGCGCATTTCAAATTTGTACACACACTTGTTATTTCATATGTTGGCCAGAGGGGGAGCACTTACATTTTTTACACACACTTGCTATTTCATATGTTGACCGGAGGAGGAGCACTTTTAAAACCGACACACAGTCAATTTGAAAAATCCCCCACATTTTAACATGTGTTGCCTTCATTTTAGCACTTATATAAGGCTTTTAAAGTCATTTTGATAGTAGGCTGCTATATAGCTAATATAGACACTTACATCATGTCTTGTCTTCATTATAAGACTTATATAAGACTTTCAAAGTCATTTTGATAGTAGGCTAATATAGCTAGTATAGACACTTACATCATACGTTGCCCTAATTATGCCACTTACGTATATAAGACTTTTAAAGTAATTTCTATAGTAGGCTAATATAGCTAATATAGACGCTTACATCATGTGTTGCCTTCATTATAACACTTACATAAGACTTTTAAAGTCATTTTGATAGTAGGCTAATATAGACACTTACATCACGTGTTGCCTTCATTATAACACTTTTATAAGACTTTTAAATACATTTTAAAAGTAGGCTAATATAGACATTTACATCATGTGTTGCCTTCATTATAACACTTATATACGACTTTCAAAGTCATTTTGATAGTAGGCTAATATAGACACTTACATCACGTTTTAAAGTCATTTTGATAGTAGGCTAATATAGACACTTACATCACGTGTTGCCTTCATTATAACACTTTTATAAGACTTTTAAATACATTTTAAAAGTAGGCTAATATAGACATTTACATCATGTGTTGCCTTCATTATAACACTTATATACGACTTTCAAAGTCATTTTGATAGTAGGCTAATATAGACACTTACATCACGTTTTAAAGTCATTTTGATAGTAGGCTAATATAGACACTTACATCACGTGTTGCCTTCATTATAACACTTTTATAAGACTTTTAAATACATTTTAAAAGTAGGCTAATATAGACATTTACATCATGTGTTGCCTTCATTATAACACTTATATACGACTTTCAAAGTCATTTTGATAGTAGGCTAATATAGACACTTACATCACGTGTTGCCTTCATTATAACACTTATATAAGACTTTTAAATACATTTTGATAGTAGCCTAATATATACACTTACATCATGTGTTGCCTTCATTATAACACGTATATAAGACTTTTAAATTCATTTTGATAGCAGGGTAATTTTGTTAATACAGACACTTATATAAGTGTTTTAATGAAGGCAGCACATGATGTAAGACTTTTAAAGTCATTTTGATAGTAGGCTAATATAGATATTTACATCATGTGATGCCTTCATTATAAGACTCATATAAAGCTTTTAATCTCCAGATAGATTTATTGTTTTTTTGTATTTTTGGTCCAATATGGCTCTTTCAACGTTTTGGTTTGCCGACCCCTGGGTTAGGGTTATTTACACAAGTACACACCAAGTACCGATACCCGCCTGAATTTCAATTGGTAGGGGAAAGAAAACACATCACTAATGAACGGACAAATTAAATTAGACTTCATCGAGCACTTTTCCAGCCTGAGTGCCGTTTTGAAGAAGAAAAATGTGGCGCGGCGGTACTTTGAAAGTGCATAAATATGATTTGTTGCAAGGTCAGTGGGTGCTAAAGTGTTCATCTAATATTGCAATAGGTCGAAATAATACACAGGGCGGGAATAATGAGCTAAATAATACCACCACCTTTTTGGATGTAATTTGTTTTGACCTTTAAGTGGACATGCAGATGTGTGTGTGTGTGTGTGAGCCCACGGTGTGTGTCAAGTCTCCATATAGGAAAAAAAAACAAAAAAAAAACACTCTTCAGCCTCGAGGGCACAAGTGGCAAACCTGCCAAGGGATTAAAATGCTAATAAAACAGGCAGAAATGCATTTGCAGGTTTTAAGCCTCATGAAATATGCATGGCTCCCTGCGAGCCGTATGCAGGGAGGACACGGCACGGCGGTTGCCATCGAGAGGATCAGGGTTCATTTCGTACGCCGTCTTTCTTCTAAAGTGTCGTTTTAACCCGTGAACCTGTCCATCCCGCCCGTCTGCCGGGAGCAAAACTAATCTAAATGTGAGCCAATGCCCCGCCAACCAATAATATTGTCTTCTACTTGTGTCACCCGGGAGAGGAGTGGATCTAGAATATCATCGTATTGAACATGCTGGCGCGTCGTGGCTGGGAGCGTGACCCCAGGATGCAGAGGCGGTAAGCGACGAGCGGGTTTAACTGATATTTGACGACGGGAAAAAAAACAGTAGTCCGGGGGCGTTACACATGTTTTCATAAAGGGCAACTTGTAACAATGACTATAAAATATATCATTTTAAATGGCCTCAATTATTTATTATAACAAAACCCATAACCAGTGAAGTTGGCACGTGGTGTAAATGGTAAATAAAAACAGAATACAATGATTTGCAAATCCTTTTCACCTTATATTCAATTGAAAAGACTGCAAAGACAAGATATTTAATGTTCCAACTGAGGAACTTCATTTTTTTTGGCAAATAATCATTAACTTCGAATTTAATGGCAGCAACACATTGCAAAAAAAGTTGGCACAGGAGCATTTTTACCACTGTGTTACATGGCCTTTCCTTTTGACAACATTTAGTAAACGTTTGGGAACTGAGGAGACACATTTTTTAAGCTTCTTAGGTGGAATTATTTCCCATTCTTGCTTGATGTACAGCTTTGGCATTGTCTTGCTGAAATAAGCAGGGGCGTCCATGATAACGTTGCTTGGATGGCAACATATGTTGCTCCAAAACCTGTATGTACCTTTCATCATTAATGGTGCCTTCACAGGTGTGTAAATTACCAATGTCTTGGGCACTAATACACCCCATACCATCTAATATTCTGGCTTTTCAACTTAGCACCTATAACAGTCCGGATGGTTCTTTTCCTCTTTGGTCCGGAGGACACGACATCCACATTTTCCAAAAACAATTTAAAATGTGGACTCGTCAGACCACAGAACACTTTTCCACATTGCATCAGTCCATCTTAGATGAGCTCAGGCCCAGCGAAGCCGGCAGCGTTTCTGGGTGTTGTTGATAAATGGCTTTTGCTTTGCATAGTTAGAATTTTAACTTGCACTTACAGATGTAGCGACCAACTGTAGTTACCGACAGTGGTTTTCTGAAGTGTTCCTGAGCCCATGTGGTGATATCCTTTACACACTGATGTTGCTTGTTGGTGCAGTACAGCCTGAAGGATCAAAAGTCACGGGTATTGCCGCTTACGTGCAGTGATTTCTCGAGATTCTCTGAACCTTTTGATGATATTACGGACCGTAGATGGTGAAATCCCTAAATTCCTTGCAAAAGCTCGTAGAGAAATGTCGTTCTTAAACTGTTGGACAATTTGCTCACGCATTTGTTCACAAAGTGGTGACCGCTCGCCCCGTCCTTGTTTTTGAATGACTGAGCATTTCATGCAAGCTGCTTTTATAGCCAATCATGGCACCCACCTGTTCCCAATTAGCCTGCCCACCTGTGGGATGTTCCAAATAAGTGTTTGATGAGCATTCCTCAACTTTTCAGTCTTTTTTGCCACCTGTGCCATCTTTTTTGAAACATGTTGCAGGCACCAAATTCCAAATGAGCTAATATTTATAAAAAATAAAGTTCTCCAGTTCGAACGTTAAGTATCTTGTCTTTGCAGTCTATTTGATTGAATATAAGTTGAAAAGGATTTGCAAATGATTGTATTCTGTTTTTATTTACCATTTACACAACGTGCCAACTTCACTGGTTTCGGGTTTTGTACACACACACATATATATATATATATATATGTCTTAATTGGATTATCAAAAAAAAAAAAAAAAAAAAAAAAAAAAAAAATTAGTGCTCGATACCGTGGTAGAGCGTAATGTATGTGTGGGAAAAAATCACAAGACTATTTCATCTCTACAGGCCTGTTTCATGAGGGTTTCCTCAATCATCAGGAGATTATATATATATATATATATATATATATATATATATATATATATATATATATATATATATATATATATATATATATATATATATATATATATATATATGTGTGTGTGTGTGTGTGTGTGTGTGTGTATGTGTGTATATTTATGTATGTACTCACATATATATAATGTGTGTACGTATTATATTAGTATAGTGCATAAATAATTAATAAAGATAATTGGATATTATAAGTATGCAAAAGTTGTTTACCTTCTTGACAACCTCCTGAAAGTTTTGTAATCAAGTCATAAATATCAAGCAGCTAAAATGCGCCAAACATGGATAAGTGTGGAGATAGTGTTTAGCATTTTTAATGGGTTTAAATGGGTGTTATTTATATTTGTTTTTATGATGTATGAATGTTTTTTTTTTTTTTTAAATAATATCCACAACTTGTATTATATTGTGAGCATGTCTGCTGGCATTTTGTGTTGCTTCGATTTTTTTGTTTTTGTTTTTTGCGTTTGCACCATGACTAGGGAAGGTTGTTTGCGTTAGGTCGTATAATATTGGTTTGATTCAAAGAACGAAAATTGGTCACAGGCCTGATTTGCTCATATTTTGCAAAACGACGATGGAGTAGTAGTGTTTACTTTTTTCCCAAATAGAGTGACTGCTCTAGAGCGAGTTGCCACCAGATTTATCGATTCAAGAAGTAATCATTTTGTGCAGCCGCTACAAAGCACAACGTACACTGGCTCTCTGGAGGATGTACAGTGATGTACTGTATTCCATATCATTCACAATCACAAGGCTGAAAATCATTTGTAATGTTGTAATCGCCAAAAAAAGACTTTAGTCTGTATTAAAGAAAAACACCAGACATTGTTGGAAGCCCACAGTCGTTTCAGTGTCCCATATTTAAACTGCAGAAGTACCCTTGGGGGAATGCCTCCCTTTCATATCCACTTGCATTATTATGCATCATGTTCTTATTGCTGGAATGGGAGCGACTACTGTCACAGCTGAAGAAGAACACACTCTCCCCCGGTTGAACGTGACGATCCACTTTGTACCAAAAGACAACTTGGCTTTGTTTCAGCGCCGCGAAGGCCACCGGTGTGGATTTTTACCTGCTAGCGCCTAAAAAGGGATGAGACGGGAGGTCTGATGGTGTCAGGTTCAAACACTGATGACATCTATTAATCGGACAAGAAGCAAGGAACCATGCAGAGACAGAGTTCAATTTAGCTCATGAGGAGAACGTATGGAGCTGCACACTTAGTCACAGCCTCGCCCTACGCTCTAAGGCAGTGGTCCCCAACCACCGGACCGATTGGTACTGGGCCGCGCAAGAAATGTAAAAAAACAAAAACAAACAAAAAACAAACAAACAAATTTAAATTAAATCAACATAAAAAAACACAATTTATACATTATATATCAATATAGATCAATACAGTCTGCAGGGATACAGTCTGTAAGCACACATGATTGTATTTCTTTATGAAAAAAAAAAAAAAAAAAAAAAAAATATCCCCCTCCCCCCCTCCCGGTCCGTGGGACATATTTTCAAGCGTTGACCGGTCCCCAGCTACAACAAGGTTGGGGACCACTGTTCTAAGGTACAGCTCCCGCGCCCCTCTATTTATTCAGGAGTTCCACAGTCAACATCACTGAAGCCGCCTCTAAAAGGACCGGTCACATATATCACGCATGTTGAAGCCGCCTCTAAAAGGACCGGTCACATATATCACGCAAAGCAAGCCCAGTACGCACAATACGTGACGGAATGTGCTGGGGCCTTGTGATTGCCTTGTTTATGCTTCGTCTGCGTGCTGTCATCTTATCTTCGTTGAGGTCCTTGAAGTCCTTGGCTGTTAGCGGGCTAAAACAAAGATAACATCTGTGGCTGAAGCCACCCCTCAGACAAGAAGTTTTGTCCTTACACAGATAGAAAAAAAAAATGCAGCTTGAGCACAATAGCTAATAACTATAGCAACGGACTTTAAGCATACTAAAGTTGTGTGATAATATACATACATGATTATTCGAACAGATGGAAGGCGGGTGTGCATGGGAGACACCCTCCTAGATGGAGAGGCGATCAGAGGAGACAGCGGGTCGTCTCATCTCGATGCAAAAGCAGGAGGGGGGTGGGGGGCGGGCGTCGTGCGGGCGCTGCTGAGAGATTTGCCACCCAATCTACGTATCCCTGCCTCTTATTGATCCCGTGCAGCTTTATAATCAGCGGGTCGATGGGTGCAAAAAAAGAAACGCAGCCCGCCGCGCCATTAGCGGTCACGTTTTTTAATGTAAATACCGATTCCGCGCTGGTCTCCTACCCACTCAGAGTGCTCAGACAATTACATGGGCTCACAATGGAGTTTGAACGATTACATAGGCATGGCGTTTAATGTGGGATTGCAGTATTCTCTGCACTATATTTACTGCGAGGCTACGCTCCCGATCATTGTTCACAAAAAACTCCCTGATCATTCACTGGAGCACATGTTAGCAAGGCCAATAACAATTTAAATTATATATATTTTTTTATTAATAATCACATTTTCATGAGATTATTCTTTAATATAAGTGATATTTTACTTACCATGAAAATAACAACAAAAAATATATTGTTTTTCATGAGCTGTGTACTAGTATTGTATGCCTACTTTGTAAACAATTTGCACCTTTTTCAGAGATCACATTTAGTTTCTCTTAAAACATTCACATGTTGCACAATGAGATGTAAGCATGGGATGAAGTACAAACCCCGTTTCCATATGAGTTGGGAAATTGTGTTAGATGTAAATATAAAAGGAATACATATTTTTGCAAATAATAATTAACTTAGAATTTCATGGCTGCAACACGTGCCAAAGTAGTTGGGGAAGGGCATGTTCACCACTGTGTTACATGGCCTTTCCTTTTAACAACACTCAGTAAACGTTTGGGAACTGAGGAGACACATTTTTGAAGCTTCTCAGGTGGAATTCTTTCCCATTCTTGCTTGATGTACAGCTTAAGTTGTTCAACAGTCCGGGGGTCTCCGTTGTGCTATTTTAGGCTTCATAATGCGCCACACATTTTCAATGGGAGACAGGTCTGGACTACAGGCAGGCCAGTCTAGTACCCGCACTCTTTTACTATGAAGCCACGTTGATGTAACACGTGGCTTGGCATTGTCTTGTTGAAATACGCAGGGGCGTCCATGATAACGTTGCTTGGATGGCAACATATGTTGCTCCAAAAACTGTATATACATTTCAGCATTAATGGTGCCTTCACAGATGTGTAAGTTACCCATGCCTTGGGCACTAATACACCCCCATACCATCACAGATGCTGGCTTTTCAACTTTGCGCCTAGAATAATCCGAATGATTCTTTTCCACTTTGGTCCGGAGGACACAACATTCACAGTTTCCAAAAACAATTTGAAATGTGGACTCGTCGGACCACAGAACACTTTTCCATGTTGCTTCAGTCCATCTTATATGAGCTCTGGCCCAGCAGGTGTTTCTGGGTGCTGTTGATAAATAGCTTTGGCTTTGCATAGTAGAGTTTTAACTTGACTGACAGTGGTTTTCTGAAGTGTTCCTGAGCCCATGTGGCGATATCCTTTACACACTGATGTCACTTTTTGATGCAGTACCGCCTGAGGGATGGAAAGGCACGGGCATTCAATGTTGGTTTTCAGCCTTGCTGCTTTCGTGCAGTGATTTCTCCAGATTCCCTGAACCTTTTGATGGCATTACGGACCGTAGATGGTGAAATCCCTAAATTCCTTGCGAAAGCTTGTTGAGAAATGTTGTTCGTATGTGATTTTCTCACGCATTTGTTCACAAAGTGGTGACCCTCGCCCCATCCTTGTTTGTGAATTATTGAGCATTTCATGGAAGCTGCTTTTATACCCAATCATGGCACCCACCTGTTCCCAATTAGCCTGTTCACCTGTGGGATGTTCCAAATAAGTGTTTGATGAGCATTCCTCAAATTTCCCAGTCTTTTTTTACCACCGGTGCCAGCTTTTTTGAAACATGTTGCAGGCATCACATTCCAAATGAGCTAATATTTGCTAAACATAACTTTTTCCAGTTCGAACGTTAAATATCTTGTCTTTGCAGTCTATTCAATTGAATATAAGTTGAAAAGGATTTGCAAATTATTGTATTCTGTTTTTATTTACCATTTACACAACGTGCCAACTTCACTGGTTTTGGGTTTTGCATACATTCCTCTAACTTTCTGTCTGTAATATGTCTTTTTATTAGCATGTCTGTAATCTAGTGACAGTATTTCTTGATTGGTATCCATAAACTAACATTCTTAATAAATGACAGTAGAATAGCACAAATCTGATTGAGGAGTTATTGTGTAACGACCTGGCATTTACACTTGGTGTTGTGTTGGAGTTGCCCGACTTTTTGTATGGCCGTAAACGCATCACTGGCGAAGTGCCATGAGTTCAGGTGTTGGTGCAGGTGAGAGAGAACGAGCGGGTGCTGTTGATATGACAGATGACAACGAGTTGGTTTTGGCCTGGTTTGTACGGAAAGACGTACATGGTTTGAGACCACAAAAAAACCTCAAGCAACAACTAGCACATGTATTGACGACACACAAAAACTTGAGACTTGTAAGGGGGGTAAAGGGGGGCATCCGGCCCAAAGCGCAGCCATCAGAGCGCAGTTCCGTAGTCCATCATACCGCAGCGGGTGAAGCGGCAAAGGATGGGTGTATATCTGTGTTGTAGTCATAGTCCATAGGTGCGTGTTTGTCCGTAGGCCCGGAAGTCGCGCCGTTCGGCATCCCAGAAAAGGTGTCTTTCGCTGCTATGGTCTCACTGGGGTGTTTACTGCATGACCCTCCCAAGGCCAATGCGGAGAGGATGACTTTTAGATAAGGTTTGTTTTGGTTAGGGCGGGCAAACACATGGTTCCAGTGGTTTGCGTGCTCTAGCTCAGGCTCTCAAATTGATCATAGAGGTGATCCAGATTGCGATTCAGTCCAGAAACCACAGAACTTTGAGTGCCCACAGCTTTTGCCCACCCTTCAATCATTTGTGGCTGTTCTGGGTACTAGCAACTTCTGAATTTGTCGATACACCAGGGCAAAGCGTACTCCAATCGGAATATGTCCTGCTATCGTGATTCTGAATCGGGAGATGTTTTCAACGTCCTCGACTGGAAGAATCACCACCGGCATGACCCTCCAGTTTTCTAATAGTCCATCTTGTGTCTAGCAACAAAGGTTTAGAGGTGATCCAGATTGCGATTCAGTCCAGAAACCACAGAAGTCTGAGTGCCCACAGCTTTTGCCCACCCTTCAATCATTTGTGGCTGTTCTGGGTACTAGCAACTTCTGAATTTGTCGATACACCAGGGCAAAGCTTACTCCAATCGGAATATGTCCTGCTATCGTGATTCTGAATCGGGAGATGTTTTCAACATCCTCGACTGAAAGGATCACCTTTTTTCACCAGTTTTCTAAGAGTTCATCTTGTGTCTAGCAACAAAGGTTCAGAGATGATCCGGATTGCGATTCAGTCCAGAAACCACAGAAGTCTGAGTGCCCACAACTTTTGACCACCCTTCAATCATTTGTGGCTGTTCTGGGTACTAGCAACTTCTGAATTTGTCGATACACCAGGGCAAAGCTTACTCCAATCGGAATATGTCCTGCTATCGTGATTCTGAATCGGGAGATGTTTTCAACGTCCTCGACTGGAAGAATCACCGCCGGCATGACCCTCCAGTTTTCCTAAGAGTCCATCTTGTGTCTAGCAACAAAGGTTCCGCCGGGACAGGCAGGTTCTCCTGAACCCATCAAAAATATCTTGTCATTTTCATTAAGAGTCAGTTGGTTGATTCAAATGTTTAGATTTCGGACAGCGGGGCAAAAAGAGGTGTCATTGAAGTTAAGACGGAAAGGAGGAGAGATAAGGGAGAGATAAGGGATGTGTCCGCCTTCATTGAGAGCCAGACAGAAGAAACTGAACACTGGAAGGTGATCTTTTATTCAAGGTTTTTGGAATTAAATTGGACCGACTAGAATATGCGTGCAGGATCATAGGTCTTTATTGATCCCATAGGGCCAATCCCAATCACACTTCCAAGTGAGCATGAATTCATTGATTTTCCGTCCAGCTGTTGACCCCGGGGGCCATGGAATGCACAACATCGAGGGGAGGAAGGGGGGGCATGAACACAGAGATGTTGACCCGTGGAGAAAAACAAACAAAAACAACATGTTTTTCATTCCCAGTGTTGTGAAAGCTGGTGGGCTGCACAGAGATGCGGAGGGGGGAGAGACGAAACCTCCGGATAAACAAACGGTCCTAAGACCTTTAGGAATGAGGACACTGAAGTTTCAAAGGAAAACCAGTTTAAAAAAGTATCACAACTAAAAATCTTAAGAACCCCACGATTTGATTATTAAACGATTATTTGGATAAACAATTAGAGTTGTACGGTACACATGTACTAATAAAGTACTGCGGTACCAATGAATTTACTGGTAAAAATACTGGTACTTCTTTTCTTTTCATAGACATTGCTGGTAAAATGAGCCGAGGCGCACACACACAGAGCACTTACAAGTAGAAACAAGGAGACAGAAAAGGGAGAATGGACGTATTTATGGGTGGAACTATACAAATATCAACTGTAACGATACTAAGTACAAGAGCCGTGTATAGTCTACGATGTTTACCAAAATGATTACATTGATATTTTTTATTATCACAAAATCTGTCATTTTTGTTATTAGAAATTTGTCCCTGTACACACGGAAACTTTAATTATGACCTATGTATGAACCTGTAACTACTTAGTTCTAGATCCATACCCAAATTTGTAGTATCACCCAAAACTTATGTAAAGTATCGGAACAATTTTTAACAGAAGTGTAGATAGAAAATGTTAAAACAGAAAATAAGCAGATATTAACAATATATAAACAAGTAGATTAATAGTCCATTTTCTACTGTCCCTTATCAATTTGACAAAATAATAGAAAGGGAAATGACACAATATACAAAACCCAAAACCAGTGAAGTTGGCACGTTGTGTAAATGGTAAATAAAAACTGAATACAATGATTTGCAAATCCTTTTCACCTTATATTAAATTGAATGGACCGCAAAGACAAGATACTTAACGTTCAAATTGGTAATTTTTTGCAAATATTAGCTCAGGTGGGTGCCATGAAATGCTCAATCATTCACAAACAAGGACGGGGCGAGGGTCACCACTTTGTGAACAAATGCGTGAACAAATTGTCCAAAAGTTTAAGAACAACATTTCTCAACCAGCTATTGCAAGGAATTTAGGGATTTCACCATCTAATGTCCGTAATATCAAAAGGTTTGGAGAATCTGGAGAAATAACTACACATAAGCGGCAATGCCCGTGACCTTGGATCCCTCAGGCGGTACTGCATCAAAAAGCGACATCAGTGTGTAAAGGATATCACCACATGGGCTCAGGAACACTTCAGAAAACCACTGTCAGTAACTACAGTTGGTGGCTACATCTGTAAGTGCACGTTAAAACTCTACTATGCAAAGCCAAAGCCATTTATCAACAACACCCAGAAACACTTCGCTCGGCCCGAGCTCATCCAAGATGGACTGATGCAAAGCGTAAAAGTGTTCTGTGGTCTGACGAGCCCACATTTCAAATTGTTTTTGTATACTGTGGACGTCGTGTCCTCCGGATTAAAGAGGAAAAGAACCATCCGGATTGTTATAGGCGCAAAGTTGAAAAGCCAGCATCTGTGATGGTATGGGGGTGTATTAGTGCCCAAGGCATGGGTAACTTACACACCTGTGAAGGCACCATTAATGCTGAAAGGTTTTGGAGCAACATATGTTGCCATCCAAGCAACGGTATCATGGACGCCCCTGCTTATTTCAGCAAGACAATGCTAATCCACGTGTTACAATGGTGTGGCTTCGTAGTATAAGAGTGCGGGTACTAGACTGGCCTGCCTGTAGTCCAGACTTGTCTCCCATTGAAAATGTGTGGCGCATTATGAAGCCTAAAATACCACAACGGAGACCCCCGGACTGTTGAACAACTTAAGCTGTACATCAAGCAAGAATGGGAAAGAATTCCACCTGAAAAGCTTCAAAAATGTGTCTCCTCAGTTCCCAAACATTTACTGAGTGTTGTTAAAAGGAAAGGCCATGTAACACAGTGGTGAACATGCCCCTGTGCCAACTTTTTTGCAATGTGTTGCTGCCATTAAATTCTAAGTTAATGATTATTTGCACAAAAAAAAAAAAAATTCTCAGTTGGAACATTAAATATCTTGTCTTTGCAGTTTATTCAATTGAATATAAGTTGAAAAGGATTTGCAAATCATTATATTCTGTTTTTATTTACCATTTACACAACGTGCCAACCTCGCTGGTTTTGGGTTTTGTACAAATGGGTAAAAATTAGCAATGCCAGCGCTGGAGAGAAGACTGAGCTCTACAAAGTCTAGATTTCACTAAAGTTGACTTTAGTGTGTGGCTTTTTGACACACGTCGCTTTTGTTCCACCTCATACCCTGGACACCTCTTCTCATCATCAAAACTAGTATTCTATGCGTGTGTGAGTGACGATACAAACGCTGGGTGGATTCATAATGTTTGGCCTTTAACAGTACCAGAGCGTTCCCAACATGACGATAAAACATATCTGAACATTCCATCCTGCTGAATTGTAAAATTTTCTTCGAACACGAGCAAGCTGCAGTCTCACATTTTTCATTAGCGTTTTGTTTGATTGTACTTGCAACGGCATATTTATTTTTATTTAACCTGTTTATTCTATTGTTTATGATTTAAAGTCTCATTTTGAAAGAAAACCTTGTTTACATAATGTTTGTTTGAAATAAAAAGTGCAATAAAACTATGTATTATAATCGTGATTAATATTCATGATTTCAGCATTGATAAAAAATAATCGTGATTATGATTTTGGCCATAATCGTGCAGCATTACACGAAATTGTGTAAAAAAAATTACTATTAGCATGCTAATGTTAGCATGCTAATAGTAATTTTTTTTTACACCATTTTGTGTACGGAACATTATTATTATTAGCATGCCTGGTTTGATTCCTGCACACTATTTTTCGTTTTTTTAAAAAAATTTTTAAATGGTTTAGACGCAAGAATTGTACCGTAAAATGTACGGTAGTTTTACACCAGATTGCTATAAATGGAGAAACAATACCACCACTATTTGTAGGGTAGAAATCAGGCGACTGAGTGGCCACCATTTTGCTGAAGTCATTGTTTTTACAGTGTATTCTCAGAGTCATAACTTTCATGTTAACGTTAGCATTTTCTTTACACAATTTTGTTGCCGTACACATAAGAGTCATATAAACTGGTACGTGACACCTATGACTCTAAAGTGTATGGCAACAAAATTGTGTAAAAAAAAATTATTGTTAGCATGCTAATGTTAGCATGCTAATATTTTTTTTTACACAATTTTAGTGCTGTACACATTAGAGTCATATAACCTGGTACCTGCCACGTATGAATCTGAAGTGTACGGCAACAAAATTGTGTAAGGAAAATGATTGTTAGCATGCTAACATTAGCATGCTAAAAATGATTTTCATGCTAATGTTAGCATGCTAACAATAATTTTCTTTACACAATTTTGTTGCCATACACATCCGGGTCATATAACCTGGTACGTGACATATATGACAAATATGAAACATTCCTAGTTTGTGAACCCGTTCTCAAACAATGGCAATAAAACTATTCTGATTCTGATTCTAATGACTCTGAAATGTACGGCAACAAAATTGTGCAAGGAAAATGATTATTAGCTCGCTAGCATCAGCATGCTAATAATCATTTTCTTGACACAATTTTGTTGTTGTACACACCAGAGTCGTATAACCTGGCACGTGACACGTATGACTCTGAAGTGTAAAGCAGCAAAATTGTGTAAATAAAATGATGAGCATGCTAATGTTAGCATGCTAATATATATTTAGTTTTTTTTTTACACAATTTTGGTGCCGTACACATCAGAGTCATATAACCTGGTACATATCACGTATGACTCTGAAATTGTTAGCATGCGAATAGTAATTTTTTTCACACATTTTTGTTGTGTGAAGAACATTTTTATTAGCACGCTAGCATCAGCATGCTAACAATCATTTCCTTGACACAATTTTGTCACCGCACACACCAGAGTCGTATAGCCTGGCACGTGACACGTATGACTCTGAAGTGTAAAGCAGCAAAATTATGTAAAGAAAATGATTATGAGCATGCTAATGTTAGCATGCTAATATAGATTGTTTTTTTTTTTACACAATTTTGGTGTCGTACACATCAGTCATATAACCTGGTACGTGACACATATGACTCTGAAATTGTTAGCATGCGAATAGTAATTTTTTTCACACAATTTTGCCGTGTAAAGAAATTATTATTAGCACGCTAGCATCAGCATGCTAACAATCATTTTCTTGACACAATTTTGTCGCCGTACGCATCAGAGTCGTATAACCTGGCACATGACACGTATGACTCCGAAGTCTACGGCAACAAAATTGTGTGGAAAAAAAAAAATGCTAACGTTAGCATGCTAACATATACAATATGAAACATGCCAAGTCATACGACTTCTGACTCAGTCGCCTGAATTTTAGCGTACAAATAAAGGTGGTATTGTTTTTCCATTTATAGCAGTCTGGTGTAAAATCACCGTACATTTTACGGTACAATAAACTAACATTTTTAAAAATGTTTTAACCAAAAAACTGTGTGCAGGACTAATGGCCGCCGAGCATGAGCAAAGAGGACAAAGAAAGGGACAAGCGGTATAAAATGGATGGATGGATGTACAAAGAGCAGTAGAATACTGTGCTGTTGGTGATGTGGTTATCGCCAAGCTGTTTAAATCTGCGTTGATATTCACTCTTTTTCAGCTCAAATCCAGTTTTCCGTACAGATCAGTCTTCTCTGCGCCCGCGCCAGCTCGGTGCTTGACAGCCGCCTCGCCTCGCGACGGGCCCGACCCATAGCCTGGGGATAATCCAATCCTCGCACAACGTCTCTATTTTCTCCCACGGCGGCGCACGGGGACCTCGCATGGCAGCCGCTGAGGAGAGGACGTCTTTGTGCTGCCGCCGGCTCGGCGCGGCTTAGGCTGAGGAGATGATGGGCCTCTGCGCCGCTGTCTCTCCCGTCTTTACCCCGCACCCCCACCCCACCCCCCGCTTGAAACGAGATCATGCTTGAGGAAGACTCCCTTTTTCTGCGCGGCACGGGGGTGTGCGCGGTTTGAAGAGCCGTGGCATCGAGCGATTTATGGGGTGACACGACAGAGAGTGTAATGTTGCATTCCAGGGGCGCTGAAGTGCATTTGTCTACAAAACTCCCTCCCATGCCGGCAGCCTGCCACTCCAACATGGGCGGGGTTTCTATTGTCTTGCTGAAATAAGCAGGGGCGTCCATGATAACGTTGCCTGGGTGGCAACACATGTTGCTCAAAAACCTGTATGTACCTTTCAGCATTAATGGTGCCTTCACAGATGTGTAAGTTACCCATGCCTTGGGCACTAATACACCCCCATACCATCACAGATGGTTCTTTTCCTCTTTGTTCCGTCCACAGATTCCAAAAACAATTTGAAATGTGGACTCGTCAGACCACAGAACACTTTTCCACGTCGCTTCAGTCCATCTTATATGAGCTTGGGCGGTGTTTCTGGGTGTTGTTGATAAATGGCTTTGGCTTTGCATAGTAGAGTTTTAACTTGCACTTACAAATGTAGCAACAAACTGACAGTGGTTTTCTGAAGTGTTCCTGAGCCCATGTGGTGATATCCTTTACACACCGATGAAGGTTTTTGACGCAGTACCGCCTGAGAGATCGAAGGGCACGGGGGTTCAATGTTGGTTTTCAGCCTTGCTGCTTACGTGCAGTGATTTCTCCAGATTCCCTGAACCTTTTGATGGCATTACGGACTGTAGATGGGGATATCCCTTAATTCCTTGCAATAGCTGGTTGAGAAATGTTGTTAAACAATTTGCTCACGCATTTGTGGTGACCCTCGCCCCATTCTTGTTTGTGAATGACTGACTAATACACCCCCATACCATCACAGATGCTGGTTTTTCAACTTTGCGCCTAGAACAATCCGGATGGTTCTTTTCCTCTTTGTTCCGGAGAACACGACGTCCACGGTTTCCAAAAACAATTTGAAATGTGGACTCGTCAGACCACAGAACACTTTTCCACTTCGCTTCAGTCCGTCTTATTTGAGTTCGGGCCCAGCAAAGCCGGCTGTGTTTCCGGGTGTTGTTGATAAATGTCTTTGGCTTTGCATAGTAGAGTTTTAACTTGCACTTACAAATGTAGCAACGAACTGACAGTGGTTTTCTGAAGTGTTCCTGAGCCCATGCGGTGATATCCTTTACACGCTGATGTCGCTTTTTGATGCAGTATTGCCTGAGGTATCAAAGGTCACGGGCATTCAATGTTGTTTTTCAGCCTCGCCGCTTACGTGTAGTGATTTCTCCAGATTCTCTGAACCTTTTGATGATATTACGGACCGTAGGTGGTTTTTGTATTTCATTGCAAAGGCTGTAGGGCAGAGGGGTGTCCAAAAAAAAAATTGATTTTCAAATTATTTTTATTTTTAATGATTCTTAATCGGCTAAAAAAAAAAACATCAAAAATTGATTTTTAATTTTTACTTATTTTAACTCTGTCCTGTCCAGCCACACAGGCAAATCATATTGTTGATGTAGATCAGACCTTGGCAAAATAAGATTGTCAATCCGGCGGCTGTTCGACATCATTTTTTTAAACCTTTAACATCAAAACTGTAGCCGCCATTATGATTGAATTGAATTATATTTATATAGCGCTTTTTTGGTCGGGGGTCGGGGGGTGTGGTTTGGGCGGGGGGCGTGGTTAAGAGGAGAGTATATTTACAGCTAGAATTCACCAACTCAAGTATTTCATATATACATATATATATATATATATATATATACATATACATACATACATACATACATACATACATACATACCTATATATATATATATATATATATATATATATATATATATATATATATAAATACTTGACTTTTCAGTGAATTCTAGCTATATATATATATATATATATATATATATATATATATATATATATATATATATATATATATATATATATATATATATATATATATATATATATATATATATATATATATATATATATATATATATATATATATATATATATATATATATATATATATATATATATATATATATGTGTGTGACGGTCCACAACTATGTGGCAAAATGCAGCTCCACACTGCTGTCACTTCAACATATCACTGGCACCAGGTGGATTATGAATTTATTTTATTACAGTGTCCTGCAAAACAGTGCAAATTGTGAGACTGTGAGTCCACTTGGGTCACGGGATTATCAATTGGAAGGCGTCACAGTTCTGAGCACTTCCCGCAGGTAAAGTACATACCACTTCTCGCCAGCAACAGGCGCTGTTGCAACACTTCATTCATAATTTAATCAAGCATAATGAACGTCTGTTTCTACACCGCTACACACACATATATATATATATATATATATATATTGATTTTATTATATAAATAAAATAAATACTTGAATTTTAGTGTTCGATAGGCTGATTGGCAACACTAAATTGGCCCTAGTGTGTGAATGTGAGTGTGAATGTTGTCTGTCTATCTGTGTTGGCCCTGCGATGAGGTGGCGACTTGTCCAGGGTGTACCCCGCCTTCCGCCCGATTGTAGCTGAGATAGGCTCCAGCGCCCCCCGCGACCCCGAAGGGAATAAGCGGTAGAAAATGGATGGATGGATGGATTTATTTACACACACACACACACACACACACACACACACACACACACACACACACACACACACACACACACACACACACACACACACACACACACACACACACACACACACACACACACACACACACACACACACACACACACACACACACACACACACACACACACACACACACACACACACAACACACACACAACACTCATCTACTCATTGTTGTACTTGAAAGTACAATGCTTTGTTAAGGGTTGAATTGTCCATCCTCTTTCTATTCTCTGTCACTATTTTTCTAACCATGCTGAACACCCTCTCTGATGATGCATTGCTGTGTGGCACGCACAAAAGTGCTTTCATCAAATGCACGAGAGTGTGGAATCTTCCATCTCTCCCTAGCATGGCCCAAAACCGGTCAATCCTTGCTTCCTGGGGAAGATCTTCCCTGGCAAGCAATTGGTACTCCAGTACTTGTACCCGGAGGCTGGTCAGGTCCAATCGCAGCTGCGGCAGACTTTTTTTTTGGGGGGCGTGGCCTCCAGCTCCGGCTGAATACCGGGAGTTTGTCGGGAGAAAATCTCTGTCGGGAGGTTGTCGGGAGAGGCGCTGAATATCGGGATTCTCCCGCTAAAAACGGGAGGGTTGGCAAGTATGCCCCGGACACAATTTTTCTCTCAATGTGGCCCCCGAGTCAAAATAGATGATCATATCTGATGTACAGATTTACTTTAGAAAAGAGAAGTGTTGGATACTTCTCTTGTTGCCTTTTTTGTATTTAACTTCATTACATTTTTGTGTAGAATTTTATTAAACAAAACCGGCCCGTGTTCAATTTCGAATTCTCCAATGCAAATCAAAAAACTAATTTTAGGCATTTTTTCTATTTTTATTTCTGAAACAAAAGTTGGACAACTATTTGATGACACTATTTTAAAACGACAATCGGACTACTACTGAACAAAGGTGTGGAAGACTCCTTCCCTCGGGTTCCTCGGACCACCAATCACCGACATCACCGCTCCTTTTCAGGGTTTTTAGACAGTTTTATTTTACTAGAATAGTCTGTGTTGTGCTTTTGTCTTCAGTGTCTGTCAATCTCGCTCTCCTGCTGCAACTCCAACCACCCCTCTCCTCCCTGGCTGCTGCCTTTTAACAGAGCGACAGGTGATTAGACAAACAGGCCCAGGTGGGCCATCCACGCACCTGTCACTGATCTCGCAGCCGGTCCTGGCACACCCCGCTTCGCTGCAGGTCCGCAGGCCACGCCCCCGCCCCACAAAAAGTATTACCGTAATGCTAAAAATTTGCTAAATGCGAAGGAAAAGCTAAAATACTGCTTCCAATTCGTCATCGCACAGATAAACACGCATTTTTGCATAAACAATAAATTGGATAAAAATTCATAAAAGGAAAACAGCACAAAATCAAATTTTATGGCAGTATTTGAATGAAAATCAACCCTTTTTTGTTTGTTTTCAAATCTGCCATATATAGTAAAAATCAAAAAACGGCCCTAACTTGGTTTTGTGATTTGCGTTTCAGAATTTGAACTAGAATGAACGGAAGGTACACGGACCAAAACCAGTTTTCTTTTAAGTAATATAGAAACTGATCACATATGTTTATCTAGTTTATGGAGGAATGTAGTTAATCATAGAACTGGCATCCAATGTTATTGAAAAAGTATTGATTTTGATTCTAGAATAGTGGTTCTTAACCTTGTTGGAGGTATCGAACCCCACCAGTTTCATATGCACATTCACCGAACCCTTTTTTAGTAAAAAATAAAAATGTTTTTTCAAGACAGTTATAAGTTTTTTTACTGGTGCACAAAATGAACCGTGCATGAACATCACCTTGTTCAAAGAACAAAACCAACACAGTGCATGAACTCACAACAAATTACAAACCTGTAAATCAGATGGAAAATTACAGGAAACTTTGTTTGGGGGTATCCATAATACGCCGATAGGGAGAAGTTTTTATTTACACGATGAGTCGGGTGTGTCTACGGCTCCGCCGAACCCCTGAGGCCGACTCACCTAACCCCTAGGGTTCGATCGAACCCAGATTAAGAACCACTGTTCTAGAATCTAATTGAATTTAGAACCGATTCCGAATCTAATCGTTATCCCCAATAATCTAATTGAATCGAATGGTGTGATGCCCAAAGATTCACAGCCCTAATATACACTGTTGTCGTAGGAACAGTTTATGAACTGAAGACCCTTTGTATCTTATTAATAATGAATCAAATTATCAGAATGTGTTGAGGGACAATAAAATACAAGCTGTGGAAGAAAAGAACAAGGCCTGACCTGCAACACCAGGCTCTGGTCGAAGTTGTAGGCACTGGGTCGTCCTTCCAGGGTGGAGAAGGCCACGTTCCCGCCAGTAAGAGGGGAGATGTCGCTGAACTCTCCGGTGCATAAAGCCGTCCTTTCATCATCTCCTTGGCGAAGGAAGCCCTTCTCATCTTTTCCGTAGGTGTCCCGGCAGGAGGCGCTGTAGAACTGATAGGGCAGCCAAGGTCCGTCGACCTCGGTGCGTTTGTAGATGGCGAAGCTCTCGGGCCGACTGGTGTAGAATTTCAGTCGGACGTAGCTTATCTCGAAGGCCTTTCCTGTGGAGCACACTTTGCATCAGCCGAACTCAAACGCTAAACTACGTGTTATTTAAGCCCTGGAGCTAAACAAAAGCTGACTCAATTGCAACGGAGAGAAAGAAAACATTTGGGTGGGGGGGGGGAGCGAGCTTTCATTTCCCACGCTCCTCTGCAGGGTAAACAGATGTCTTTCCTGCAGGACAGGCTGAGAATGTGTTGCGGGAGACAGACAAGAGGCAACAAGGCAAGAAACATGTATGGGTACTCATGCAAATTTAGAAAATCATTACAGAATACCAATATACTACTGGAAGTGTTCAATGCCTTGTGGATTTGGGGCAAAAAGACAAAGCAGGAGTCTTATTTTTTCTTTACAAGGAGTTACAGACAACACCATTTTCTGGAAACGACTTCCTTCTGTTTCTGATTGGCTCGAATGGTTTTGTGGTTAAAAATTTACCGGTGGTATCTTAGATTAGAGCAGACGACTAATTGATGATTTGAATTGGAGGAGTCGGATTTGACTACGAACCCTGCAGTTGAATCGTCGGATATTGAAACCCCCCTCCCAACTCCGTGGTAGGGAGGCTTGTTGAGGCTCTGCATCCCAACACATCCGCCATTTGTGGGGGGACACGCCTTTGCCAGACTGGAGCCCCCCATCGAACAGAAGCCTACCTCACTGCTCCCCTCTGGCAACGATAGTGATCCTCCCTACGGGAGCCTTGTTACAAAGTTTACTTCCTCTAGATGAGGGGTCTCCAAGCTGTCGCTGGCAAGCTACCAGTAGCCTTTCCGAGTAACTCGCCAGAGGCTTCGCCCTATTATGCACAGCTTTGTCTACATTAAGCCGGATAACTCCTTAAACAAATAATTATTTAGCCTAAACCCCGTGCCATCCACACTAACCCATCATTTAAAGGCCTACTGAAATGAATTTTTTTTAATTTAAACGGGAATAGCAGATCCATTCTATGTGTCATACCTGATCATTTCGCGATATTGCCATATTTTGGTGAAAGGATTTAGTAGAGAAAATTGACGATAAAGTTCGCAACTTTTGCTCGCTGATAAAAAAAAACCTTGCCGCTACCGGAAGTAGCGTGACGTCACAAGCGGTAGTGCTGCTCACAATTCCCCGTTGTTTACAATGGAGCGAGAGATATTAGGAGCGAGAAAGTGACGATTACCCCATTAATTTGAGCGAGGATGAAAGATTCGTGGATGAGGAACGTTAGAGTGACAGACTAGAATGCAGTTCAAGAGATATCTTTTTTCGCTCTGACCGTAACTTAGGTACAAGCTGGCTCATTGGATTCCACACTCTCTCCTTTTTCTATTGTGGATCACGGATTTGTATTTTAAACCACCTCAGATACTATATCCTCTTGAAAATGAGATTCGAGAAGGCGAAATGGACATTCACAGTGACTTATCTCCACGACAATACATCGACGAAGCTCTTAGCATGAGCTAACGTGATAGCATCTGTCTCAAATGCAGATAGAAACAAAATAAATAAATCCCTGACTGGAAGGATAGACAGAAGATCAACAATACTACTATCAGGAGACACCGAACCAAACACTGGACATGTAAATACACGGTTAATGTGTATTCGACGCCTGTCGAAGCCTAGCAATGCTGTTGCTAACGACGCTAACTTAACAACGGGACCTCGTCAGAGCTATGATAAAAACAGTGCTCCACCTACGCCAGCCAGCCCTCCTCCGCTCATCAACACCCGTGCTCACCTGCGTTCCAGCGATCGACGATGCGGTCAGCGGCCTGGAGACGTAGGAAGTCAAGGTGAGTTCGCCGCTAGCGCGTCTTCTATCCAACAAAGTTCCACCTACAACGTTCTTCTTTGCAGCCTCCATTGTTCATTAAACAAATTGCAAAAGATTCACCAACACAGACGTCCAGAATACTGTGGAATTTTGTCGAAGAAAACAGAGCTCTGTGTATTGTGTCCAAAAGGGTCCAAACACTTCCGTGGACCTCACGACGTCACGCGCATACGTCATCCTCCAAAGGCGTTTTGAACCGGAAGTTCCCCGGGAAATTTAAAATTGCACTTTATAAGTTAACCCGGCCGTATTGGCATGTGTTGCAATGTTAAGATTTCATCATTGATATATAAACTATCAGACTGTGTGGTCGGTAGTAGTGGGTTTCAGTAGGCCTTTAAAGGGTGAAGTCCTTCGTCGCACCGTCGATCGCTGGAACGCAGGTGAGCACGGGTGTTGATGAGCAGATGAGGGCTGGCTGGCGTAGGTGGATAGCTAATATTTTTAGCATAGCTCTGTGAGGTCCGGTTGCTAAGTTAGCTTCAATGGCGTCGTTAGCAACAGCATTGTTAAGCTTCGCCAAGCTGGAAAGCATTAACCGTGTAGTTACATGTCCATGGTTTAATAGTATTGTTGATCTTCTGTCTATCCTTCCAGTCAGGGATTTATTTTTATTTTTTTCTATATGCAGTTAAGCACGAAGCTATCACGTTAGCTCCGTAGCTAAAGTGTTTTGTCGATGTATTGTCTTTGAGATAAAAGTCACTGTGAATGTCCATTTCGAGTTCTCGACTCTCATTTTCAAGAGGATATAGTATCCGAGGTGGTTTAAAATACAAATCCTTGATCCACAATAGAAAAAGGAGAGTGTGTGGAATCCAATGAGCCAGCTTGTACCTAAGTTACGGTCAGAGCGAAGAAAGATATGTCTTGCACTGCATTCTAGTCCTTCACTCTAACGTTCCTCATCCACGAATCTTTCATCCTCGCTCAAATTAATGGGGTAATCGTCACTTTCTCAGTCCGAATCGCTCTAGCTGCATTGAAAACAATAGGAAAATGTGAGGAGCCTGTCAACTGACTACGTCACGCTACTTCCGGTAGGGGCAAGGCTTTTTTTTTTATCAGATACCAAAAGTTGCGATCTTTATCATCGTTGTTCTATACTAAATCCTTTCAGCAAAAATATGGCAATATCGCGAAATGATCAAGCATGACACATAGAATGGATCTGCTATCCCCGTTTAAATAAAAAAAAATCATTTCAGTAGGCCTTTAAGGTTCCCCTCCTTGGATAATTTTTTACACGGGTAAGTGCGCCGTGTATTTCTTGAATCTCAGGCTCTTAGCTCTGTATGGACTCATTGATCGTTTACAAACTGAGTTCGGAGAGGAAGTGAAGTCAGAAAGACAGCTCCCCACACAGGAAGTGACGTCAGAAAGAACGCGCCACAGCCGGTTTATAACAACCGGTTTCGTAACTCGGAGCTAACCACTGGAAAGATTGAGGAGAGTCATCCAGACATGCCCGTATTTTTCCTACTTCTACATGTACAGGCTGGCAAGCTACCAGTAGCCTTTCTGAGTAACTTGCCAGAGGCTTTGCCCTATTATGCACAGCTTTGTCTACATTAAGCCGGATAACTCCTTAAACAAATAATTATTTAGCCTAAGCCCCGTGCCATCCACACTAAACCATCGTTTAAGGTTCCCCTCCTTGGATAATTTTTTACACGGGTAAGTGCGGCGTGTATTTCTTGAATCTCCGGCTCTTAGCTCTGTATGGACTCATTGCTCGTTTACAAACTGAGTTCGGAGAGGAAGTGAAGTCAGAAAGACAGCTCCCCACACAGGAAGTGACGTCAGAAAGAACGCTTCATAACAACCGGTTTCGTAACTCGGAGCTAACCACTGGAAAGATTGAGGAGAGTAATCCAGACATGCCCTTGTTTCTCCTTCTACAATTACAGGCACTTGTGGAAATCCCACATGAATACCTTAAGAGAAGAAAACACGCGATTGCAGCTATTTCGGATACGACACATCTCAGACGGCAAGAGAACTTTCGAATGTCCAGGTCAGCTGTGATTCTACTTACCGAAACACTTTTTCCGTTTGTCGAAGGAGAGACAATGAGAATGCGGTCACCCGTGAATGTGATAAAAAAGATAGCGTGTGCTTTGCATTACCTGGCCGACGAAGGAAGACCACGGAAAACAGCGAATCCATTTGGACTGGCAAAGCAGACTGTATCAGTTATTGTCCGCCATGTATGTCGCAGACTCAACGTCTAGGTCCAGAGTATATAAAATCACCAAAAACTAATGGACAAGGAAAGTGAAGGCTAAAGAGTGAGGAGTGTCCTGACCAGATATCTAGATCCCTAGATTGATTGTTGTAAAATGTTCTTTATCACATTGTTTACGTGTTTATTAAAGATTTGATTAATTTACGATGTCTCAGGTGTGGTTCACTACAATAGGGCCCCACAGCACACTGGATTCCAGTTCATTGAAATACCACAACACTGGATATTGTTCAGATAAGTTACATTTAATTTAAGAACTTGCACACAAAGCAACACTGGAGGTGACTATGACGTGCGCATTTTTCGCGCATGCGTACTAGGTCGCGTTGCGTCGGCGGACGGAGGGGGTGAGGGGGCCCTAAACGACGGAATTGTGTGTGTGTGGACAGGGATAAGGTTAGGTGTGATATAGCCTGTATAACCTTAGTGTAGAAGCAGCCTAACTGTCAGAGTTTGTAGGTGACGAACCCCAAGATGCAGAGACGGCAGGCATTGAACGGGAAAACATGATTTAATTAAACACTATGACAAAAACAAACAAAAGGGAACAAACAAAAGGCGCGCACAAGGCGGAGAACAAACTAGGCTATGAACTAAAATAGCACAAAGGCTAACTGTGGACAAGAAACAAAAACACTTACTGTGACACAAATAAACAAAACTCACGTGGCAAGAAACGAGCAGGAAGAACTATGATAGGAACAGAGTGGACAGAAGTAGACAGAGCTACAACAACAAGTATAAATGACAGGTAGTAGTGACATAGACAGGTAGACACTACAGGTAGAAGTGACAATAATCCAGCAGTGACTGGAGGGCAGGACAGGTTTAAATAGCAGTTGGCTGATTGGCACCAGGTGTGGCCACGTGCCAATCAGCCACAGCTGAGGGGAAAAAGCACTCAGGGAGGACAATCAGGAAATAACCAAAATAAGAGTGCTGACAGGAACTAAAAACAGGAAACCAAGACAAACGCAGAGGAAAACTAAAACTTGACCAAACTGTCAGGGACAACCCTGACACTAACACTTCTATACGCTGGCCGAACAATCAAGTCTAGATCGTCTCTTTTACGATAAGTATTAGTCCGCAGAATCCGTTCTAAAAGTTATTTAGATACTGTAGCTGTTAAGTCGTTCGTTCTGTAAACCACACGGATGAACTTGGACGGAGCGATCTATGGAGTTACAACCAGCGTTTTAAGGATGTAAGTAAAGTCGCAACCCAAGAAAAAATCTACTTTTTAATGAAGCAGATTCAACTTAAAAAATCCTTAGTGGAAGACACACATACAAACGGGTATACATTTGTTTGACAACTTTACTAATTATGACTTTTCCTGGGAAACTTCTATTGTAATAAATATTTATTAGCGTTAGAGATGTCCGATAATGGCTTTTTTGCCGATATCCGATATTCCGATATTGTCCAACTTTTAATTACCGATTCCGATATCAACCAATACCGATATATACAGTCGTGGAATTAACACATTATTATGCCTAATTTTGTCGTGATGCCCCGCTGGATGCATTAAACAATGTAACAAGGTTTTCCCAAAATAAATCAACTCAAGTTATGGAAAAAAATGCCAACATGGCACTGCCATATTTATTATTGAAGTCACAAAGTGCATTGTTTTTTTTAACATGCCTCAAAACAGCAGCTTGGAATTTGGGACATGAGCATGAGGAGGTTATGGTGGGCGGGGTTGGGGGGGGGGGTGTATATTGTAGCGTCCCGGAATAGTTAGTGCTGCAAGGGGTTCTGGGTATTTGTTCTGTTGTGTTTATGTTGTGTTACGGTGCGGATGATGTGTTTGTCATTCTTGTTTGGTGTGGGTTCACAGTGTGGCGCATATTTGTAACAGTGTTAAAGTTGTTTATACGGCTACCCTCAGTGTGACCTGTATGGCTGTTGACCAAGTATGGCTTGCATTCACTTGTGTGTGTGAAAAGCCGTAGATTGGGCCGACACGCAAAGGCAGTGCTTTTAAGGTACGCCCCCCCCCATTATTGTTGTCTGGGTGGAAATCGGGAGAAATTCGGGAGAATGGTTGCCCCGGGAGGGGCACTGAAATTGGGGAGAAAATCGGGAGGGTTGGCAAGTATGACTGGGAGACGCAACTGCTCTGTACTTCTCCCTACGTCCGTGTACCACTCCGTACAGCGGCGTTTTAAAAAAGTCATACATTTTACTTTTTGAAACCGATTACATTTTTAAGCATTTATCGGACATCTCTAATTAGCGTGTTACAATTCATTTTATTTCCTTTGTAGTTTTTGACCGTAGAGTTGCGAAAACAAGCAGTTTTTACCAAAAAAAAAGAAACAAAAAGTCGGCAGGAAGAAACACAAATAACAAGCCAAAGTGGACAAGTCACAAAGACAAGACACAGCTAGGTAGAACACTCGGTACATAAGGTTTTCCCTTGGGGGAACAATAAAGTTTGTTTGAGTCTGAAAAGCTGATTGAGAAATACATGAAACCGATGCCAAGTACTATGTGACTGGGTTTTAAATGGCCCGGCTTGTTGACACTAGTCTTATCAAAGCACACAAGGCGGTCTTCGTCACTCATTGAGAGATTTACTTCTCATTCCTACGACTCCCTCGCTCTTCAAACATTCATCGGGAAGTCCTCTTGACTTGTGTTACGCTAATCTGCCAGGACGTGAAGGATACACAAAGCATGTAACTACGAGGAGTAACATGTCTGCCAACACGCATCGCTCTTCCCGGGATCTTTGTCCTACATCCTTGGACACACGTTAGAACACGGACGTGGGGGGGGGAACACACCCCTCTGTACTGTCTCAGCTCTGCAGCATCTCTCTTGTTTTTGCAGCCGGCCCTAATGGTTTCTTTCCTCTCGCAGCCAAAAGATCGTTAAACTTTCATTTACTCTCCGCGTGGGGTGACCGCAGCCCTGCCGGCACCGAGGCACAACTCATCACGGAGGCAGAAGATGATGTCGGATTCGCCCCCCTCAGGGGATGAAAGGCAAAGTTGCATCTGCAAACGATACTGGTGTCATTTTGCGCATGTGGTGTTTAATGGTTCGCGATTGGGAGAGGTGTATTTTTGAGAATTCATTACAGCTCATGTGGGTACGACCGTGATGCTGTAGCTCTGGAAGATAATACGAGACACAAACTACCAATGATTACCAATAAATACGAAAATTACGACTACTGTCACAAAAAAAATGACTATTGACCGAAGCTACCTCAAGCATTGGCAAGTGAATGGGATTAGTTCGGTCATTTTGGTTCCGATATGATTCCAAACTATTAGAGCCTGACTTTAATTAAGGAAAGGAAGTTTGACGAGGTTGAATAAAACTTCAGTCAAAATTACTCAAAGGACATAAAGGAAGTGGAAATATAGGGGGTGCTTCGGTTTACGAACGACCTACATTCCTACGGACGGAACTCATGGTCAAATTGTACCTAAACCAAAACCTATACACAACAGTACATACCAAATACAATCATAAAATATTAATTACAATGACTAACAAAAGCACTCGGAAGGCGCAAATCTCCACCAAGAGTAAAAAAGTCTTAATCTATACGTGATCCCGATCGTCCCCAAAATGTAATCACTCGCTCCTTGTACCATTTCTGACATTTCCTGAAAGTTGAACGAAAATCCTGCCCGTGACTTTTTAAGCCATCTATAGCAAAATAGAGGAAGCAGAGTGAACACTCTTGTCAGTCAGAAGATAATACGAGACACAACAAACTACCAATGATTACCAATAAATACGAAAATTACGACTGTCACAAAAAAAATGACTATTGACCGAAGCTACCTCAAGCATTGGCAAGTGAATATGATTAGTTCGGTCATCTTGATTCTAATATGATTCCAAACTATTAGAGCCCGACTTTAATTAGGGAAAATCTTGGGGAGTTTGACGAGGGTGAATAAAACTTCAGTCAAAATTACTCAAAGGAGATAAAGGAAGTGGAAATATAGTGCATGCGTCGGTTTATGAACGACTTACATTTTTCTACGGACGGAACTTATAGTCAAATTATACCTACACCAAACCCTATATACAACAGGTACATACCAAATACAATCATAAAATATTAATTACAATGACTAAAAAAAGCATTCGGAAGGCGCAGATCTTCACCAAGAGTAAAAAAGTCTTAATCTAGACGTGATCTCAATCGTCCCCAAAATGTAATCACTCGTTCCTTGTACCAATTCTGACAACCCTTGACTTTTTAAGCTATCTATGGCAAAATGGAGGAAGCAGAGTGAACACTCTTGTCAGTCAGAAGATAATACGAGACACAACGAACTACCGATGATTACCAATAAATATGAAAATTACGACTACTGTCACAAAAAAAATGACTATTGACCGAAGGTACCTCAAGCATTGGCAAGTGAATATGATTAGTTCGGTCATCTTGGTTCTGATATGATTCCAAACTATTAGAGCCTGACTTTAAGGAAAATCCTAGAAAGTTTGACGAGGTTGATAAAAAATTCAGTCAAAATTACTCAAAGGATATAAAGGAAGTGGAAATATAGTGGATGCTTCGGTTTATGAACGACTTACATTCCTACGGACGGAACTTATAGTCAAATTATACCTAAACCAAACCCTATATACAACAGGTACATACCAAATACAATCATAAAATATTAATTACAATTACTAAAAAAACAATCGGAAGTCGCAGATCTTCACCAAGAGTAAAAAAGTCTTAATCTAGACGTGATCCCGATCGTCCCCAAAATGTAATCACTTGTTTCTTGTACCATTTCTGACATTTCCTGAAAGTTGAACGAAAACCCAGCCTTTGACTTTTTAAGCTATCTATAGCAAAATAGAGGAAGCAGAGTGAACACTCTTGTCAGTCAGAAGATAATACGAGACACAACAAACTACCAATGATTACCAATAAATATGAAAATTACGACTACTGTCACAAAAAAAATTACTATTGACCGAAGCTACCTCAAGCATTGGCAAGTGAATATGATTAGTTCGGTCATCTTGATTCTAATATGATTCCAAACTATTAGAGCCCGACTTTAATTAGGGAAAATCTTGGGGAGTTTGACGAGGGTGAATAAAACTTCAGTCAAAATTACTCAAAGGACATAAAGGAAGTGGAAATATAGTGGATGCTTCGGTTTATGAACGACTTACATTCCTACGGACGGAACTTATGGTCAAATTATACCTAAACCAAACCCTATATACAACAGTACATACCAAATACAATCATAAAATATTAATTACAATGACTAAAGAAAACAATCGGAAATCGCAGATCTTCACCAAGAGTAAAACAGTCTTAATCTAGACGTGATCCCAATCGTCCCCAAAATGTAATCACTCATTCCTTGTACCATTTCTGACAGCCCGTGACTTTTTAAGCTATCTATAGCAAAATGGAGGAAGCAGAGTGAACACTCTTGTCAGTCAGAATACGAGACACAATGAACTACCAATGATTACCAATAAATATGAAAATTACGACTACTGTCACAAAAAAAATGACTATTGACCGAAGCTACCTCAAGCATTGGCAAGTGAATATGATTAGTTCGGTCATCTTGATTCTAATATGATTCCAAACTATTAGAGCCCGACTTTAATTAGGGAAAATCTTGGGGAGTTTGACGAGGGTGAATAAAACTTCAGTCAAAATTACTCAAAGGAGATAAAGGAAGCGGAAATATAGTGCATGCGTCGGTTTATGAACGACTTACATTCCTACGGACGGAACTTATGGTCAAATTATACCTAAACCAAACCCTATATACAACAGTACATACCAAATACAATAATAAAATATTAATTACAATGACTAAAAAAAACTATCGGAAGTCGCAGATCTTCACCAAGAGTAAAACAGTCTTAATCTAGACGTGATCCCAATCGTCCCCAAAATGTAATCACTCATTCCTTGTACCATTTCTGACAGCCCGTGACTTTTTAAGCTATCTGTAGCAAAATGGAGGAACCAGAGTGAACACTCTTGTCAGTCAGAATACGAGACACAATGAACTACCAATGATTACCAATAAATATGAAAATTACGACTACTGTCACAAAAAAAATGACTATTGACCGAAGCTACCTCAAGCATTGGCAAGTGAATATGATTAGTTCGGTCATTTTGGTTCTGATATGATTCCAAACTATTAGAGCCTGACTTTAATTAAGGAAAATCCTAGGAAGTTTGACGAGGATGAATAAAACTTCAGTCAAAATTACTCAAAGGATATAAAGGAAGTGGAAATATAGTGCGTGCGTCGGTTTATGAACGACTTACATTTCTACGGACGGAACTTATAGTCAAATTATACCTACACCAAACCCTATATACAACAGGTACATACCAAATACAATCATAAAATATTAATTACAATGACTAAAAAAAGCATTCGGAAGGCGCAGATCTTCACCAAGAGTAAAAAAGTCTTAATCTAGACGTGATCTCAATCGTCCCCAAAATGTAATCACTCGTTCCTTGTACCAATTCTGACAACCCTTGACTTTTTAAGCTATCTATGGCAAAATGGAGGAAGCAGAGTGAACACTCTTGTCAGTCAGAAGATAATACGAGACACAACGAACTACCGATGATTACCAATAAATATGAAAATTACGACTACTGTCACAAAAAAAATGACTATTGACCGAAGGTACCTCAAGCATTGGCAAGTGAATATGATTAGTTCAGTCATCTTGGTTCTGATATGATTCCAAACTATTAGAGCCTGACTTTAAGGAAAATCCTAGAAAGTTTGACGAGGTTGATAAAAAATTCAGTCAAAATTACTCAAAGGATATAAAGGAAGTGGAAATATAGTGGATGCTTCGGTTTATGAACGACTTACATTCCTACGGACGGAACTTATAGTCAAATTATACCTAAACCAAACCCTATATACAACAGGTACATACCAAATACAATCATAAAATATTAATTACAATTACTAAAAAAACAATCGGAAATCGCAGATCTTCACCAAGAGTAAAAAAGATCCCGATCGTCCCCAAAATGTAATCACTCGTTTCTTGTACCATTTCTGACATTTCCTGAAAGTTGAACGAAAACCCAACCTTTGACTTTTTAAGCTATCTATAGCAAAATGGAGGAAGCAGAGTGAACACTCTTGTCAGTCAGAAGATAATACGAGACACAACAATCTACCAATGATTACCGATAAATATGAAAATTACGACTACTGTCACAAAAAAAGATGACTATTGACTGAAGTTACCTCAAGCATTGGCAAGTGAATATGATTAGTTCGGTCATTTTGGTTCTGATATGATTCAAAACTATTAGAGCCTGACTTTAATTAGGAAAAATCCTAGGAAGTTTGACGAGGATGAATAAAACTTCAGTCAAAATTACTCAAAGGAGGTAAAGGAAGTGGAAAAAGAGTGGATGCTTCGGTTTATGAACGACTTACCATCCTACGGATGGAACTCATGGTCAAATTGTACCTAAACACCAAAGTCAGCCACACAGAACACAAGTACATACAAAATACAATCGGAAAAATATTAAATACAATGACTAAAAAAAGCACTCGGAAGGCACAGACCTGCACCAGGCCAGGTATGTTCCAAGAGTAAAAAAGTCTTAATCGAGACGTGATGCCGATCGTCAAAATGTACCGTATTTTTCGGACCATAGGGCGCACTGGATTATTAGGTGCACTGCCGATGAATGGTCTATTTTTGAGCTTTTTACATATATAAGGCGCACCGGATTATAGGGCATATTAAAGGAGTCATATTATTATTTTTCTAAACGTAAAACACTTCCTTGTGGTCTACATAACATGTAATGGTGGTTATTTGCTCAAAATGTTGCATAGATGATGTTTTACAGATCATCTTCAAGCCGCTTTCTGACAGTCGCTACCGGATGCGCCGTTTTGTGGGCGGTCTTACTGTATTTACGTGGCTCACCTTCGGCAGCGTCTTCTCCCCGTCATCTTTGTTGTAGCGGTGTAGCGTGCAAGGACGGGAGTTGAAGAAGTGTCAAAAGATGGAGCTAACTGTTTTAATGACATTTAGACTTTACTTCAATCAATAACGGAGCAGCACCTCCTCATCCGGAAACGACACCGGAAATGTGTCCCGTGAAAAACCGTCCAACCGGAACTCTCTAATAACTAAAGTTTCTTGGGCGAATAATGTAAACTCACTACACCGGTATGTTTTAGCGCTTTCATGGCAAGTTTACTGACAGATATAAGTAAGAACTTTACACTACTTTATATTAGAAATGGCAACAGCGGAGGATGAATGTACCATAGAAATACTTTTGGCAATATAGTGTATGTATGTATATATGTATGTACAGTATGTATGTACACTATATTGCCAAAAGTATTTGGCCACCTGCCTTTACTCACATATGAACTTGAAGTGCCATCCCATAGAATTGTCTAAAATGTTTTGGTATCCTGGAGCATTCAAAGTTCCTTTCACTGGAACTAAGGGGCCAAGCCCAACTCCTGAAAAACAACCCCACACCATAATTCCTCCTCCACCAAATTTCAGTCCGAAATGTAGCGTTCTCCTGGTCGTTTTTTTATTTATTTTATTTTTGTATTTATTTTTTTTGTTATAAAAAAATACAATCATGTGTGCTTACGGACTGTATCCCTTCAGACTGTATTGATCTATATTGATATATAATGTAGGAACCAGCAATATTAATAACAGAAAGAAACAACCCTTTTGTGCGAATGAGTGTGAATGAGTTTGGGTTGGTGCACTAATAGAGGGACGGCGTGGTGAAGTTGGTAGAGTGGCTGTGCCAGCAATCGGAGTGTTGCTGGTTACTGGGGTTCAATTCCCACCTTCTACCTTCCTAGTCACGTCCGTTGTGTCCTTGGGCAAGACACTTCACCCTTTGCCTCTGATGGCTGCTGGTTAGCGCCTTGCATGGCAGCTCCCGCCATCAGTGTGTGAATGTGTGTGTGAATGGGTAAATGTGGAAATACTGTCAAAGCGCTTTGAGTACCTTGAAGGTAGAAAAGCGCTATACAAGTATAACCCATTTATTTATTTATTATAATTGTAAGTGTATCTTGTGTTTTTTATGTTGATTTAATAATAAAAAAAAAGTATATATATATATATATATATATATATATATATATATATATATATATATATATATATATATATATATATATACATATATTTATTTATTTTTATATTTAAAAAAAAAAAACATTTAATTTCTTGTGTGGCCCGGTACCAATCGATCCACGGACCGGTACCGGGCTGCGGCCCGGTGGTTGGGGACCACTGCTTTACACCACTGCATCCCACGCTTTGCATTGGACTTGGTGATGTATGGCTTAGATGCAGCTGCTCGGCCATGGAAATCCATTCCATGAAGCTCTCTGCGTACTGTACGTGGGCTAATTGGAAGGTCACATGAAGTTTGGAGCTCTGTAGCAACTGACTGTGCAGAAAGTCTTTGCACTATGCGCTTCAGCATCCGCCGACCCCTCTCTGTCAGTTTACGCGGCCTACCACTTGGTGGCTGAGTTGCTGTTGTTCCCAAAACTCTTTACTTTTCTTTTAATAAAATTGACTTTGGAATATTTAGGAGCGAGGGAATTTCACGACTGGATTTGTTGCACAGGTGGCATCCTATGACAGTTCCATGCTGGAAATCACTGAAAGCGGCCCATTCTTTCACAAATGTTTATAGAAACAGTCTCCATGCCTAAGTGCTTGATTTTATACACCGGGCCAAGTGATTAGGGCACCCGATTCTCATCATTTGGATGGGTGGCCAAATATGTTTGGCAATATAGTAGGGGTGTGGGAAAAAATCGATTCGAATTCGAATCGCGATTCTCACGTTGTGCGATTCAGAAGCGATTGTCATTTTCAAAAAATCGATTTAAAAAAATAATAATTTAATTAGTCAATCCAACAAAACAATACACAACAATACCATAACAATGCAATCCAATTCCAAAACCAAACCCGACCCAGCAACACTCAATAAACAGAGCAATTGAGAGGAGACACAAACACGACACAGAGCAAACCAAAAGTAGTGAAACAAAAATGAATATTATCAACAACAGTATCAATATTAGTTACAATTTCAACATAGCAGGGATTAAAAATCCCTCATTGACATTATCATTAGACATTTAGTTTATGAGATGCGATGCAAGTGTAAGCCACTGTGACACTATTGTTCATTTTTTTTTTATTTTTTTTTTAAATGATGTTTGTAATGATAATATCAATGAGGGATTTTTAATCACTGCCATGTTGAAATTGTTACTAATATTGATACTGTTGTTGATAATATTCATTTTTGTCTCACTACTTTTAGATTGTTCCGTGTCATGTTTGTGTCTCCTCAATTGCTCTCAATTGCTCTGTTTATTGCTATTCTGAATGTTGCTGGGTCGGGTTTTGTTTTGAAATTGTATTGCATTATTATGGTATTGTTGTGTATTGTTTTCATTAAAAAAATAAATAAATAAATTAAATAAATAAATAAAAGAAAAATCGTTTTTGAATCGAGAATCGTGTTGAATTGAAAAAAATCGATTCTGAATCGAATCGTGACCCCAACAATCGATTTTCAATCGAATCGTGGGACACCCAAAGATTCCCAGCCCTACAATATAGTATATATATGTATATTTATATTTATGAAGCTGAAGTAGATCACCTCGACTTGATCATATGAAAAAGCGTGGCCCCCCCCCCCCTGGTCTACACCATATTCACTTTTGTAAATGACTGAAATAAAAAAGAAGAAAATCCCAACCATGTTGGACTATTGAATGACTTTTAGTTGCGAACTATCTGCGCAGCTTTGCACAGGACTGCTTGCATCCGAGCGAACATATTTGATCTTACATGCGAGCCCATAGACGCCGATACTTGTTTATTTTGCTGACATCGTACTGATATCCCATATCAATAACGTAATTATGGATCTGTTCGTCTAGATCTGTGTAGACAGTACGGTGCTCTAAAAGGTAAGCTGTTGGACGTTTATGGTCTAGACCAGGGGTCACCAACCTTTTTGAAACCAAGAGCTACAGTCTTGATACACATTAAATAAATTGCCAGAAATAGCCAATTTGCTCAATTTACCTTTAACTCTGTTATTATTAATAATTATTGATATTTAGGGGGGGGGGAATATGGGCGGGTTTGAAAACACGAAAAAAATGACAATTTTGAAACATAGTTTATCTTCAATTTCAACTCTTTAAAATTCAAAATTCAACCGAAAAAAAGAAGATAAAAACTAGCTAATTCGAATCTTTTTGAAAAAATTTAAAAAATAATTTATGGAACATCATTAGTAATTGTTCTTGATTAAGATTAATTTTAGAATTTTGATGACATGTTTTAAATAGGTTAAAATCCAATCTACACTTTGTTAGAATATATAACAAATTGGACCAAGCTATATTTCTAACAAAGACAAATTATTATTTCTTCTAGATTTTCCAGAACAAAATTTTTAAAAGAAATTCAAAATACTTTGAAATAAGATTTAAATTTGATTCTACAGATTTTCTAGATTTGCCAGAATCATTTTTTTGAATTTTAATCATAAGTTAGAAGAAATATTTCACAAATATTCTTCATCGAAAAAACAGAAGCTTAAATGAAGAATTAAATTAAAATGTATTTATTATTCTTTACAATAAAAACAATACATTTACCTGAACATTGATTTAAATTGTCAGGAAAGAAGAGGAAGGAATTTAAAAGGTAAAAAGGTATATGTGTTTAAAAATCCTAAAATCATTTTTAAGGTTGCATTTTTTCTCTAAAATTGTCTTTCTGAAAGTTATAAGAAGCAAAGTAAAAAAATGTATGAATTTATTTAAACAAGTGAAGACCAAGTCTTTAAAATATTTTCTTGGATTTTCAAATTCTATTTGAGTTTTGTCTCTCTTAGAAGTAAAAATGTTGGGCAAAGCGAGACCAGCTTGCTAGTAAATAAATACAATTTAAAAAATAGAGGCAGCTCACTGGTAAGTGCTGCTATTTGAGCTATTTTTAGAACAGGCCAGCGGGCTACTCATCTGGTCCTTACGGGCTACCTGGTGCCCGCGGGCACCGCGTTGGTGACCCCTGCTCTAGACTAAACACTGACAGTCGTGTTTGCTCCCAGCTCAGATTGTTTCATTTCTCCTCCAGGCGTGTTTGACTTCAAAGTCGCGCGAGAGAGCGCCGGCGGCGGCAGACTTTTCATCATTGTTGTACAATCGAGACAGGATGTTGCTTTTCTGTGACTGCGCCCAATGAGAACCAGCTGCACACTTCAATGATGTCAGTGTGCGTGTGTGGGGGGGGGGGGAACCTGACCCTGATTCCTCACCAGCATTTTTTCCCTCCTCCTCCCTGGCTGTGTTTTGTTTGCTCCCCTCCAAGCAGCCGCTGTTTATCATCCCATCTCCCATGTTTAGTTTGGAGAGGCCATGTCGGAGACCCCCTGCCGGAAAACCAGATGTGTCACATTGGTTTGCATACGGGGCCTTTTTTATTTATACTGCCAAAGTGGTGTTGAGGTCAAAGGTCAATTGAGTTCAATTGAATAGACTGCAAAGACAAGATACTTAACGATCGAACTGGAAAAATGTGTTATTTTTTTGCAAATATTAGCTCATTTGGAATTTGATGCCTGCAACATGGTTAAAAAAAAAGCTGGCACAAGTGGCAAAAAAGACTGAGAACATTGATGGATGCTCATCAAACACTTATTTGGAACATCCCACAGGTGAACAGGCTAATTGGGAACGGGTGGGTGCCATGATTGGGTGTAAAAGCAGCTTCCGTGAAATGCTCGGCCGTTCACAAACAAGGAGGGTCACCACTTTGTCAACAAACGCGTGAGCAAATTGTCAAACAGTTTAAGAACAACGTATCTCAACGAGCTATTGCAAGGAATTTAGGGATTTCACCATCTACGGTCCGCAATATCATCAAAAGGTTCAGAGAATCTGGAGAAATCACTGCACGTAAGCGATGATATTACGGACCTTCGATCCCTCAGGCGGTACTGCATCAAAAAGTGACAAAAGAGTGTAAAGGATATCGCCACATGGGCTCAGGAACACTTCAGAAAACCACTGTCAGTAACTACAGTTGGTCGCTACATCTGTAAGTGCAAGTTACAACTCTACCATGCAAAGCCAAAGCCGTTTATCAACATCACCCAGAAACGCCGCCAGTTTCGCTGGGCCCGAGCTCATCTAAGATGGACTGATGCAAAGTAGAAAAGTGTTCTGTGGTCTGACGAGTCCACATTTCAAATTGTTTTTTTGGAAACTGTGGACGTCGCGTCCTCCGGACCAAAGAGGAAAATAACCATCCGGACTGTTATAAGCGCAAAGTTGAAAAGCCAGCATCTGTGATGGTATGGGGGTGTATTAGTGCCCAAGATATGGGTAACTTACACATCTGTGAAGGCACCATTAATGCTGAAAGGTACATACAGGTTTTGGAGCAACATATGTTGCAATCCAAGCAACGTTATCATGGACGCCCCTGCTTATTTCAGCAAGACAATGCCAAGCCATGTGTTACAACAGAATGGCTTCATAGTAAAAGAGTGCGGGTACTAGACTGGCCTGCCTGTAGTCCAGACCTGTCTCCCATTGAAAATGTGTGGCGCATTATGAAGCCTGAAATACCACAACGGAGACCCCGGACTGTTGAACAACTTGAGCTGTACATCAAGCAAGAATGGGAAAAAAATCCACCTGAGAAGCTTCAAAAATTGGTCTCCTCAGTTCCCAAACGTTTACTGAGTGTTGTTAAAAGGAAAGGCCATGTAACACAGTGGTGAACATGCCCCTGTGCCAACTTTTTTGCAATGTGTTGCTGCCATTAAATTCTAAGTTAATGATTATTTGCCATCAATAATAGGAACGCTGGACGACAGCAAAGACTTACTGCGGAGCAAAGACGGCGTCCACAATGTACATCCGAACATGACACGACAATCGACATTGTCCCTCACGAAAAAGGATAAAAACAAAGTAGATGCGGGAAATATCGCTCAAAAGGAAGACATGAAACTGCTACAGGAAAATATTGAAAAAAGAGAAAAAGCCACCAAAATAGGAGCGCAAGAAAAGAACTAAAACGCTACACACAGGAAAACAGCAAAAAAGTCTAAATAAGTCACAGTGTGGTGTGACAGTGGGTGACAGTACACCTACTTTTAGACAAGAGCTATAGTGATGCATGCTTGGTTATGGTTTAAAGCAGGGGTGTCCAAACTTTTTCCACTGAGGGCCGCACACTGAAAAATCAAAGCAAGCAGGGGCCATTTTGATATTTTTTATTTTAAAAACCAATATATGTATAAAACGTATACATTTAGGCCTCCACTCAAACCTCACAGGGTTTGTCAAAAAAATATAAAAAATGTGTCATTATTCAGTATTATTATTTTTATTATTCTTCAAGTTTTAAATCTCTAGATCAACATTAGGTCTGTCTGTCAAAATAACGTTTTTAAAGATTAAAGTCGTATGCTCTTTTTGTCAAAGAAAACCCATTTTTTTAATGGAAAAAAAACAAAATATGCAATATTTTCACCCAATAATATTTTTAAGTGGAGTATTTGAGATTATATAATAATTGGAGCCTTAAAAAGGTCAATAACTCATAACACCATTGATTTTAATTCATTATTATTTTTTGAGCAATGACACTTAAAAACAACTCACACTAAAATTATTGGGGATCCAAAAGGGTCCTACTCATTAAAGTGTTAAAAAATAAATTATAATTTTTTTTACTGTTTACTTTGAACACAATAATCTCGAGATCAACTTCAGATCTATCCGTCAATTATAAGTTTTATTGTTGTTTATGTTTTTTGTTTGTTCGTTTGAGGCCCTTTTTTTTAAAAAAATAGCTCAGTTTTTTATATGGCGAACACAAAATATGCAAAATTTTCCCCAAAAAATATCTCAAAGTGTAATATTTAATGTGATGTAATTGGAGCCTTGAACCGGTCAATAATTCATAATGACATTTATTTTTATTCATTATTATTTTTTAAAGAAATAGACAGCCTGCTTGGCAGCTTTGTGTTATTAGAGTAAATAATACAACATTTTCTTTTTACATTTCACCTGTTTGCTCTTTTATACCACTTTTTATGTTTTTAATTTTTTTCAAATCGTATTTTTAAAATGTGAAGTGGGGCCGTTAAAATATATTTTTTTTCATTTTTATTTTTAAAATGTGCCGTGGGGCCGTTAAAATTAATTGTTTTCATTCGTATTTTTAAAATGTGCCGTGGGGCCGTTAAAATTATTATTTTTCATTCGTATTTTTAAAATTGCCGTGGGGCCGTTAAAATTATTTTTTTTCATTCGTATTTTTAAAATGTGCCGTGGGGCCATTAAAATTCATTTTTGTCATTCGTATTTTTAAAATGTGCCGTGGGGCCGTTAAAATTATTATTTTTCATTCGTATTTCTAAAATGTGCCGTGGGGCCGTTAAAGTTAATTTTTTTCATTCGTATTTTTAAAATGTGCCGTGGGGACGTTAAAATTAATTTTTGTCATTCGTATTTTTAAAATGTGCCGTGGGGCCGTTAAAATTAATTTTTTTTCATTCCTATTTTTAAAATGTGCCGTGGGGCCGTTAAAATAACATTTTTTCATTTGTATTTTTAAAATGTGCCATGGGGCCGTTAAAATTATTATTTTTCATTCGTATTTTTAAAATGTGCCGTGGGGCCGTTAAAATTAATTTTTTTTCATTCGTATTTTTAAAATGTGCCGTGGGGCCGTTAAAATAAAAAAAATGTCATTCATATTTTTAAAATGTGCCGTGGGGCCGTTAAAATTATTTTTTTTCATTCGTATTTTTAAAATGTGCCGTGGGGCCGTTAAAATTAATTTTTTTCATTTGTATTTTTAAAATGTGACGTGGGGCCGTTAAAATTCATTTTTGTCATTCTTATTTTTAAAATGTGCCGTGGGGCCGTTAAAATTATTATTTTTCATTCGTATTTTTAAAATGTGCCCTGGGGCCGTTAAAATGATTATTTTTTCATTCGTATTTGTAAAATGTGCCGTGGGGCCGTTAAAATATTTTTTTTTCATTCGTATTTTTAAAATGTGCCGTGGGGCCATTAAAATAAATTTTTTTCATTCCTATTTTTAAAATGTGCCGTGGGGCCGTTAAAATTATTATTTTTCATTTGTATTTTTAAAATGTGCCGTGGGGCCGTTAAAATTAATTGTTTTCATTCGTATTTTTAAAATGTGCCGTGGGGCCGTTAAATATATTTTTTTTCCATTCGTATTTGTAAAATGTGCCGTGGGGCCGTTAAAATTAATTTTTTTCATTCGTATTTTTAAAATGTGCCGTGGGGCCGTTAAAATTAATTTTTTTCATTCAAATTTTTATAATGTGCTGTGGGGTCGTTAAAATAATTTTTTTTCATTCGTATTTTTAAAATGTGCCGTGGGGTCGTTAAAATTACTTTTTTTCATTCGTATTTTTAAAATGTGCCGTGGGGCCGTTAAAATTCATTTTTGTCATTCGTACTTTTAAAATGTGCCGTGGGGCCTTTAAAACTTTTTTTTTTCATTCGTATTTTTAAAATGTGTCGTGGGGCCGTTAAAATTAATTTTTGTCATTCGTATTTTTAAAATGTGCCGTGGGGCCGTTAAAATTTAATTTTTTCATTCGTATTTTTAAAATGTGCCGTGGGGCCGTTAAAATTGTTTTCATTCGTATTTTTAAAATGTGCCATGGGGCCGTTAAAAAAATGACCTGAAGGGGCCGCAAATGGCCCCCGGGCCGCACTTTGGACACCCCTGGTTTAAAGTCATATCCAACAATTGCGACAACGACTTTTTACTGTCAACTGAGTTTCGTTTTTTTAATGATTTCTGCTGGCGGTGTGCCTCCGGTATTTTTTCAACGCAAAAAATGTGCCTTTGTTTAAAAAAGGTTGAAAAACACTGGTTTAGCGTGTGTATGAAAAGTGCTAAATTAATAACGTTTTGATTGATCAATCCTTCGGTCGGAGGATGAACGTTCCGAAACATTCCGACAGAGATATCTTCGGAAATCTTCTCGCTCGTCGGTTTTTCTATTCTCGTCCATGTTCGGATGCGGGCCGAGCAAAAGCTGGACATGGCTCACTCCCCTATCTCGGCATGTCAAATTCAACTCCGTGTCCTCCTTATTGACTTTAAATCCTCTCAGAAACTCTCAGACGGGGGGCTTTAAACCGCCCATAAACCATGTCTGTGTCAAAGTCTGAGCCGCAACCGGAGTCAGGGCCTGCTCTGTTTAGGCCAGCTGTTCTGCGTTAAGGACTTCCACATACTGGATGGACCAGAAGACGGATGCCCGAAGATGTGTGCGGCGGGCAGAGTGAAAACGTCAGTCAAGCTGAAAGCGTTCTGAGGGATGCTAACGCGCTTTTTGCCGTGAAATCCCATCAACGGAGCCACAAAAAAAAATTCAATTCTGTTATTGTCCGTACTAGCGTGCCCCTATATTTGGACGGAGCCCTAAGATGCATCTTAAGCGCTTTAAACGGAAAGTAGACTCGATTGGATGCACAACAGAAAAAAAAACGTTTTTGAAGTCGAAGCTCTGTGCAGAATAGGATATTTATTAGCGATTAAAAAACTGATCCCTTGCAAAACTATTAGCGATTAAAAAACTGATCCCTTGCAAAACTTTTGTAGAGGTTTTAGTGAGAGTCCTTCTAATGCAGGCCTGGGCAATTATTTCAACTCATTTATTTAAGGGTACAATCAATGGGCAATTATTTCAACTCATTTATTTAAGGGTACAATCAAACATCCGATGTGTAATAATAAGTAGAGATGTCTGATAATATCGGACTGCCAATATCGGCCGATAAATGCTTTAAAATGTGGTATCGGAAATTATCGGTATCGGTTTCAAAAAGGAAAATGTATGAGTTTTTAAAACGCCGCTGTACAGAGCGCCAATAAACCTTAAAGCAGGGGTGTCCAAACTTTTTTCACTGAGGGCCGCACACGGAAAAATTAAAGCATGTGGGGGCCATGTTGATATTTTTCATTTTCAAACCATAACAAAATATATGGATTTTTTAAAATTTATTTTACCTTTAGGGGTCCCAGGGACCATAAAGGGTCTCAGTCATTAAAATGTTTAAAATAAGTGAAATTATTATTTTTTTTAAATTATTTAACACTTACAGTAAATCTCTATAATAACTTCAAGTTGATATAAAGTAATACACATTTTAAAAAATAAGGTTTTATGGCTTTTCTGTCAAAAAAAACCTTTGTTTTTTTATAGTAAAACTGAAATATGCAGTATTTAGTAATTAAAGCCCTAAAAGATCAATAATGCAGGACACCATTGATTTTAATTATTTAATATTTTTGAGTAATCACAGTGAAAAGATAAATAAAATACCACTAAATATATTTGGGATCCAAAAGGTGCCCCACTCATAAAGTGATACATTTTTATTAGGTTTTTCTTTTACTTTCAACACTTAAGTTCCGAGATCAACTTCAGATATATCTGTCGATTTTATGCTGGAACTATTATATTGTTTGTTTTATGTGCTTTTGTCAAAGAAAACTTTGTTTTTATATGGCTACTACACAATATATGCAATATTTACCACATAAAGCATTTTAAAGTTAAATATTTGAAGTAATTGGAGCCTTGAAAATAATTCATTATATCATGGATTTTTTGTAATTTGTTTTTTTGAGCAATGGCAAAAAAATAAAAACAAAGAAAGACAAAAGAAAAAAAACAGCCTGTATGGCAGCTTTGTGTCAACGTTGCAACTTTTTCTCGTTAGATTTCACCTCATTCCACTTTTTTTAATGTTCTTTTTCATTTTTGCAATAGCATTTCCAGAATGTGTGGCGGGCCGGTAAACAATTAGCTGTGGGCCGCAAATGGCCCCCGGGCCGCACTTTGGACACCTCTGCCTTAAAGGCACTGCCTCTGCGTGCCGGCCCAATCACATAATATCTTCGGCTTTTCACACACAACAGTGAATGCAAGGCATACTTGGTCAACAGCCATACAGGTCACACTGAGGGTGGCCGTATAAACAACATATAACTTACTTATAAACACTGTGAACCCACACCAAACAAGAATGACAAACACATTTCGGAAGAACATCCGCACCGTAACACAACATGAACACAACAGAACAAATACCCAGAACCCCTTGCAGCGCTGACTCTTCCGGGACGCTACAATAATAAATAGGGCAGTGCCATGTTGGCATTATTTTCCATAACTTGAGTTGATTTATTTTGAAAAACCTTGTTACATTGTTTAATGCATCCAGCGGGGCATCACAACAAAATTAGGCATAATAATGTGTTAATTCCACGACTCTATATATCGGTATCGGTTGATATCGGAATCAGTAATTAAGAGTTGGACAATATCGGAATATACGATATCGGCAAAAAAGCCATTATCGGACATCTCTAGTAATAAGTACAGTAATTGCATTATAAGTGAAGTGAATTATTTTTATATAGCATTTTTCCCTTGTGACTCAAAGCACTTTTACATAGTGAAACCCACTATCTAAGTTACATTTAAACCAGTGTGGGTGGCACTGGGAGCAGGTGGGTAAAGTGTCTTGCCCAAAGACACAACGGCAGTGACTAGGATGGCGGAAGCGGGGATCGAACCTGGAACCCTGAAGTTGCCGGCACGGCCACTCTACCAACCGAGCTGTACCGCCCCACAGCGAGCATGCTTGATAGAAAACACATAAAAGTACAGTGAGGCTCAACTTTTTAGCTCGATGATCATTTACATTACCTCCGCCATATACATGCTACTGATTAGCATTAGCAATTTCACATGGCGATTTCAACACTTCCAAATGTGGTCGTTAAAACTACAACCAAGGCGGTTTATGGTTTAAGTTTATCTCAAACATGCATAGTTACAAAATGATACATCGCATATTTTACATTTTTCATAACATATCTGAAAAGGAGCAGGAAATTCACAGCAATTACTAACATATTTATTCATCATTTTTTCCATAAATGATACAGTTTTCAATTAATAGTTGTGGAGGGGGGGGGGGTCGCCCCGGAGCGGGGTGTGTAAGGACCGGCCTCGAAGCCAGCGGCAGGTGAGTAGATTGCCCATCTGGGGCTGGTTATCTAATCACCTGTCGCCCTTATTAGCAGCAGCCGGTCCGAGACACGTTGTTGGAGTTGGAGCGAGAGAGAGAGAGACACACACGCTGGAGAGCAGAGCAGAGCAGCAGGAGAGACTGGGACTGAAAAGTCGAGTGAGATTGCTGAAACGTGGACGCGATAAAACATTGTTGAATCCTGAATACCAGGCTCTCGTGAAAGTGTGTGGTGATCAGAAGAACCCACTAGAGGGCAACCTATACAATAGTTAAATAAATTGCAATTTATTTAAGGTTCAATCAAACATCAGATGTGTAATAAGTACAGTAATTACAGTATTAAGACTTTCTAGGCCTCAACAAAAGACAAGACTGGCACATTCAACTTAATGGCAAAGACTACTTCCTGAATACAGTAACACACCACAGCCTATACAAGCCCTGGGTAACGATTTTGATTCGGGAGGGGGGGACACATTTAGAGGAAAAAAATGTGTCTAGGGGCCGGTATATCAGATTTTTAGGAACAATAATACAAAACCTCACAATAATGTCTGACTAAAAGCTAAAAACGTCATGACAGAACACCTTAAAAATCGGAATGGAATTTAATTTTTTTTTTTAACTGAATGAGACACCCAGAATGTACATGAAAATAAAGAATGTTGAATTTACAATATTAACTATGAAGGATAAAACACTGAATATGGAAAACATATGAACGTCACACCCCCTCTCGATCGATATATTTTACAATCAAGTGAAATGCAACAAAAATATGCGAAATATGAACGCTAAGGGTAAAAAAACGACACCCGCATTTTCTCACTGAATGAGGCACCCAGAATGTCCAAAAGTGCACATGAAAATAAAGAATGTGGAATTTACAATATTAACTATGAACGATAAAACACTGAATATTGAAAACATATGAACGTCACACCCCCTCTCGATCGATATATTTTACAATCAAGTGAAATGCAACAAAATGCAACAAACAGCAAAATATGAACGTAAAAAACGAAAACTTGGACACACACATCTATACCTTTTGCCATTAAAAGCCAGTCATTTCCAGGAGTTCTCACCTTCTGAGTAGCCTGTGATTTACTAATGGTTTCTAATGTTGTAAAAATGTGTAGAATAAATATTACATTTCAATATTTCTGTCAACGAAGATTTGCTTCAGCCTGCAACACATAGTCATTTTGATAGTAGGCTATTATAGCTAATATAGACACTCACGTCATGTGTTGTTTTAATTATAAGACTTATGTACAGCTTTTCATTTCTGCGGCTCCAGACAGATTTTTTTTTTGTATTTTTGGTCGAATATGGCTCTTTCAACGTTTTGGGTTGCCGACCCCTGACTTAGGCTGTGGAAGACAGCCTAGACTGTGGAAATCTTTTTATTCTCACGGTAATAAAAATACAGAACAAAGTGCATCCCTTGACAGCTCAATACGTAAAGTGTACTTTTGCATCTAAATACCGGACAATTCCGTTTTTCAAGGGACGTTTGGCAATCCCCGTTTATTTACATGGTATCAGTGTAGAAATACACTTGTTGTAGAAGGGTTTATTCATAGGTTATCAGACTGATAACCTATGAATAAACCCTTCTACAATCCTTCTACAGGGACCAAAAGTTCCGGAAACTTTAAGTTCTTGAACTTTTGGTGTAAAAAAGGCCAATTGTTGACTGTACAAACAAAGGTATCATGATAGCTAGAGTTTAAAACAGGAATAAATCAAACTGATCTCAGAATTTTTGAGGTTGACAGAACACGGAACAGGTTACCAAAAAGAAAAAGATCGAAATCGGGCTGCGTTACCCAGGCGAAGTGTGAGGTTGACGGAATTCGGATACTGGACTGCGAAGTGCATGGACTGGCTCTGCCACTAAATCACATTTGGAGTCAGACTGCCATCTGGAACTGACTGACGGGTGAGTGATCTGGCACTCTTGCATTGATTAGCTTAGCCTGTGGAAGACTGTTGTGAATCTGTTGTCATTCGAGGATATCTTTGATGATTTATGGACGTTTTTTATTCTCACGGTAATAGAAATATGGGAAAAGTGCGTCCCTTGACAGCTCAATACATGAAGTGTACTTTTGCCTCTAAATACCAGACAATATTTCAAGGGACGTTTGACAACCCCAGTTTTTTTTTACATGGTATCAGTGTAGAAATATACAGTAGCACTCATTCGTAGGTTATCAGTCTGTGAATAAACCTATGAATAAACCACACACTTCTACAGGAATCGAAAGTTCCAGGAACTAAAGGTTCCAGGAACTTAAAGTTCCTGAACTTTTGGTGTAAAAAGGTCAATTGTTGACTGTACAGTCAACGGTATCATGATAGCTACAGTTTAAAACTGGAATAAATTAAACTGATATCAGAATTTTTGGTTGAACGGTTTCACGGGACAGGTTGTTAATCTGTGTTGCGGTTCTCTTACCCAGGCGAAGTGTAAGGTTGAGGGAATTTGGATACTGGATTGTGAAGTGCATGGACTGGCTCTGCCACCAAGTCACATTTGGAGTCAGACATCTGGAGCTGATTTACAGGTGAGTGATCTGGCACTGTGGCATTGATTAGCTTATCCTGTGGAAGACTGTTGTGAATCTGTTGTCATTCGAGGATATCTTTGATAATTTATATACATTTTTTATCCTCACGGTAATAGAAATACGGGAAAAAGTGTGTCCCTTGACAGCTCAATACATAAAGTGTACTTTTGCCTCTAAATACTGGACAATTTTTCAGGGGACCTTTGACAACCCCAGTTTATTTACATGCTATCAGTGTAGAAATACACAGAAGCACTCATTCATAGGTTAGCAGTCAATGAATAAACCTGTGAATAAACCACACGCTTCTACAGGAACCGAAGGTTCCAGGAACTTAAAGTTTCTGAACTTTTGGTGTAAAAAGGCCAATTGTTGACTGTACAGTCAAAGGTATCATGATAGCTACAGTTTAAAACCAGAATAAATTAAACTGATCTCAGAATTTTTGAGTTTGACAGTTTTACGGAACAGGTTGCCAAAAAGCAAAAGATCGAAATCGGGCTGCGTTACCCAGGCGAAGTGTGAGATTGACGTAATTCGGATACTGGACTGCGAAGTGCATGGACTGGCTCTGCCACCAAGTCACATTTGGAGTCAGACTGCCATCTGGAACTGATTGACAGGTGAGTGATCTGGCACTCTTGCATTGATTAGCTTAGCCTGTGGAAGACTGTTGTGAATCTGTTGTCATTCGAGGATATCTTTGATAATTTATGGACGTTTTTTATTCTCACGGTAATAGAAATATGGGAAAAGTGCGTCCCTTGACAGCTCAATACATGAAGTGTACTTTTGCCTCTAAATACCGGACAATATTTCAAGGGACGTTTGACAACCGCAGTTTTTTTTTACATGGTATCAGTGTAGAAATATACAGTAGCACTCATTCATAGGTTATCAGTCTATGAATAAACCACGCGCTTCTACAGGAACCGAAAGTTCCAGGAACTAAAGTTTTCCAGGAACTCAAAGTTCCTGAACGTTTGGTGTAAAAAGGTCAATTGTTGACTGTACAGTCAAAGGTATCATGATAGCTACAGTTTAAAACTGGAATAAATTAAACTGATATCAGAATTTTCGGTTGAACGGTTTCACGGGACAGGTTGTCAATCTGTGTTGCGGTTCTCTTACCCAGGCAAAGTGTAAGGTTGAGGGAATTTGGATACTGGATTGTGAAGTGCATGGACTGGCTCTGCCACCAAGTCACATTTGGAGTCAGACATCTGGAGCTGATTGACAGGTGAGTGATCTGGCACTCTGGCATTGATTAGCTTAGCCTGTGGAAGACTGTTGTGAATCTGTTGTCATTCGAGGATATCTTTGATAATTTATGGACGTTTTTTATTCTCACGGTAATAGAAATACGGGAAAAGTGCGTCCCTTGACAGCTCGATAGATAAAGTGTACTTTTGCCTCTAAATACCAGACAATATTTCAAGGGACGTTTGACAACCCCAGTTTTTTTTACATGGTATCAGTGTAGAAATATACAGTAGCACTCATTCGTAGGTTATCAGTCTGTGAATAAACCTATGAATAAACCACACACTTCTACAGGAATCGAAAGTTCCAGGAACTAAAGGTTCCAGGAACTTAAAGTTCCTGAACTTTTGGTGTAAAAATGTCAATTGTTGACTGTACAGTCAAAGGTATCATGATAGCTACAGTTTAAAACTGGAATAAATTAAACTGATATCAGCATTTTTGGTTGAACGGTTTCACAGGACAGGTTGTTAATCTGTGTTGCGGTTCTCTTACCCAGGCGAAGTGTAAGGTTGAGGGAATTCGGATAATGGATTGTGAAGTGCATGGACTGGCTCTGCCACCAAGTCACATTTGGAGACAGACATCTGAAGCCGATTGACAGGTGAGTGATCTGGCACTCTTGCATTGATTATCTTAGCCTGTGGAAGACTGTTGTGAATCTGTTGTCATTCGAGGATATCCTTGATAATTTATGGACATTTGTTATTCTCACGGTAATAGAAATACGGGAAAACTGCGTCCCTTGACAGCTCAATACATAAAGTGTACTTTTGCCTCTAAATACCGGACAATTTTTCAAGGGACGCTTGACAACCCCAGTTTATTTACATGGTTTCAGTGTAGAAATACACTGTAGCACTCATTCATAGGTTATCAGTCTATGAATAAACTTATGAATAAACCACACGCTTCTACAGGAACAGAAAGTTCCAGGAACTAAAGTTTTTCAGGAACTAAAGTTTTACAGGAACTTAGAGTTCCTGAACTTTTGGTGTAAAAAGGTCAATTGTTGACTGTACAGTCAAAGGTATCATGATAGCTACAGTTTAAAACTGGAATAAATTAAACTGATATCAGAATTTTTGGTTGAACCGTTTCACGGGACAGGTTGTCAATCTGTGTTGTGGTTCTCTTACCCAGGCGAAGTGTAAGTGTAACGCATAGTCACTGTGGGCAATCGATATAGCTCTTTTAAAGTCTGCACAGAGTGTAAAGATGTTGCAGAGATGTATGTCCCTGATCTCTGGCCAGAAGGCTCTGTGGTCAGGCGTTTTTATGAGCCACGAAAGGCAGTTGCAGTGGGGGCCAACCTACCCCTATCCTCCTCTCGTGCTGGTGTAAGTGCGGTTAAAGGGGCCTTGCCCGCTCGTACCATGTAACTATGCGTGTGGGATCTTTTAACTGTCATGCTGCAGCGCCGGGGACCGGGCTCGGCGTGTAGCCGTGGACAACCTGCTACTCAACTGTGACATTTTATGCTTACAAGAGACATTCCTCCCAAAACAAGACCTGGGCCTCTTGAATTATTTTAATGATAATTTTCATGGAGCTGGTGAGTCAACGACTGACCTGTCCATGAGAATTGTAAGAGGGAGGATAGCGGGAGGTGTTGCTGTGCTCTGGCACAAAAAGCATGATGCAGTTATTAGTGTTATTAGGCTCCAAGTTGATTGGTGTATTGCTGTTCAGTATAAGGCCAACAATAGGGAGTTTATTGTTCTTAATGTGTACACTCCGTATGAATGTAAAGACAATGAGGATGACTACATGTTTAAACTTGCTTTTATTAATTCTTTTATACAGGATAATCACTGTACATGTATTTTTGTGGTCGGTGACTGGAATGCTGATATTTCTGATGGCAGCTCTTTATTTGCAAGACACCTAATACAGTTTTGTGATGAAAATGCACTCACCTTATCTAGTCAAGGGTTGTTGCCAGCTGATAGCTATTCTTATATCAGTGAAGCCTGGCACACAACATCATGGCTTGACCACGGTGTCAGTACAGCTGACGCACACGCCACTATACGTTCTATGGAGATTGTGTATGAGGCCTCTATGAGCGACCATGTTCCATTCATATTAGATATTAAGTTGGACAGTCTCCCTGAGTTGACCCAAGAAGTTAATAGCCTGAGGGCCAAACTAGACTGGACTAAACTCACGGATGAGGAAGTGCTGTTTTATTACAGGATAACTGATGCTCTTTTAAATAATATGTCTCTTCCACTTGATGCAATTTTTTGTACTAATCTTAACTGTAATGATATTAATCATAGAAAGTCCCTTTGTGTAATGTATGACTATATTGTCAAAATCCTGTGTGAAGCTAGCAGTTCTTATGTTACATGCACAAACAGGAAATCCAGTGGGAAGCCAGGCTGGAATAAACATGTTCGAGTGCATTACACTGCGGCTAAGGAGGCTTTCAGTGAATGGGTTCTGGCTGGCAGACCAAGACTAGGTCCAGTACTAGATCGTAAGAAGCTAACACATTCTAGGTACAAATCTGCCATTTGATTTGTCATTCGAAATGAACACACTATGAGAGCTGACTCATTGGCTGAGAAACTCCTTAACTGTAATATCAGTGGATTCTGGAAAGAGGTGAAAACATTGAATCGAGGCAGTATGCCTCTGCCATGCACAATTGAGGGTGTAGCTGGAGCTGATAACATAGCTGAGAAATGGAGGCAGCACTATTCTGCAATTTTTAATTGTGTTAAAAGTGAGCCCTTAGTTATAGGCAGCATCCACAACAGTGAGGCTGTTGGAGTCACTGTAAGTGAGGTGCTGCAGGCAATATCCCAGCTAGCTGATAATAAAGCCAGTGGCCCTGATCATATAACTGCAGAACACCTGAAACATGCAAGCCCCAGAGTAGCGGTCGTGCTTTCCATCTGTTTTACAGGCCTGATGTCCCACAGGCTGCTGCCTGACTCCATGATGGCTGTCACTCTGGTGCCGGTCATCAAGGACAAGGCAGGTAAGGTGGGAAGCATGGAGAATTACAGGCCTATTGCACTTGCAAGCATAATTTCTAAAGTTATAGAGAGAATTTTATTAGACCGCTTAAGCGTTTTTCTTACCACTGCTGACAATCAGTTTGGTTTTAAAACTAAGCATGGTACTGACCTTTGTATCTATGCATTGAAAGAAGTGATTGATATGTATAAAAGGTAAGAACTCCTCAGTTTTAGTTGGCTATATTGACGCATCGAAAGCCTTTGATAGAGTCAACCATCAGAAACTGTCTTTAAAACTGAAAGAGAGGGGCGTGCCTGATAGTATCATCAGAATTCTGTCATATTGGTATGCTAATCAGAGCATGTAGATCAGATGGGGCAGTAAATGCTCAGCAACATTTAAGGTTGGGAATGGGGTACGCCAGGGGGGAATTCTCTCCCCTGCCCTCTTCAATCTGTATATGAATGACCTATCTGTACAGCTCAATACATGTAGAACCGGATGTGTACTTGGTAATACTGTGGTCAATCATTTTATGTATGCGGATGATTTAGCTGTCCTGTCTCCTAGCAGTCCTGGCTTCCAACAGCTGCTGAATATATGTACAGATTATGGTTTAAAATATGATGTGAAATATAATGCCAAAAAGAGTGTCATCATGATATGTAGAACAAGAGAGGACAAGGACCTCTCTTTTCCTTCATTCTATCTGTCAGGACAGGTGCTGAGTGTGTGTGATAAAACTAAGTATCTGGGGCACATCATTACTGATCTAGTGGGTGATGATGATGACCTATACAGACAGCGGCGTATGCTGTATGCCCAAGCCAACATGCTGAGAAATAAATGTTATTATTGCACATATGATGTAAAGATAAACTTATTCAGAGCCTATTGCACTCCCCTGTATACTGCCCCCCTGTGGGTAAAGTATAAGCAGAAAAGCATACAGAAACTGCAGGTTGCTTATAATGACTGTATGAGGCTTCTCCTGGGAATTCCAAGAAGATCCAGTGCAAGCCAGATGTTTGTTAGTGTTGGGGTGCCCACTTTTTCAGCGTTGCTACGCAACATTATGTATAAGTTTATGTGTAGGGTATCTGAGTCTGAAAATGACATAATCTCTGTGTTAACGAACTCTGGCTGCAGTTCTGTTAAGTACTCATCTGGACTGTAGAATCATTGGCACACATGTTTGTATGTCAGAAACTGACATTTGGGTTTTATGTTTTTATTATTTTATTTTTTATGTTTTATTGTTTTGTTTTTTAATGTATTGTATTCTGTTTTTATATGTTTAAATGGATCTTAAGGTCTGCAATAAAGATTGATGATGATGATGTAAGGTTGAGGGAATTCGGATACTGGATTGTGAAGTGCATGGACTGGCTCTGCCACCAAGTCACATTTGGAGTCAGACATCTGGAGCTGATTGACAGGTGAGTGATCTGGCACTCTGGCATTGATTAGCTTAGCCTGTGGAAGACTGTTGTGAATCTGTTGTCATTCGAGGATATCTTTGATTATTTATGGAAATTTTTTATTCTCACGGTAATAGAAATACGGAAATACTGCGTCTCTTGACAGCTCCATACATAAAGTGTACTTTTGCCTCTAAATACCAGACAATATTTCAAGGGACGTTGGACAACCCCAGTTTTTTTTTTTTTACATGGTATCAGTGTAGAAATATACAGTAGCACTCATTCATAGGTTATCAGTCTATAAATAAACCTATGAATAAACCACACGCTTCTACAGGAACCAAAAGTTCCAGGAACTAAAGTTTTCCAGGAACTTAGAGTTCCTGAACTTTTGGTGTAAAAAGGTCAATTTTTGACTGTACAGTCAAAGGTATCATGATAGCTACAGTTTAAAACTGGAATAAATTAAACTGATATCAGAATTTTTGGTTGAACGGTTTCACGGGACAGGTTGCCAATCTGTGTTGCGGTTCTCTTACCCAGGCGAAGTGTAAGGTTGAGGGAATTCGGATACTGGATTGTGAAGTGCATGGACTGGCTCTGCCACCAAGTCACATTTGGAGTCAGACATCTGAAGCTGATTGACAGGTGAGTGATCTGGCACTCTTGCATTGATTATCTTAGCCTGTGGAAGACTGTTGTGAATCTGTAGTCATTCGAGGATATCTTTGATAATTTATGGACGTTTTTTATTCTCACGGTAATAGAAATACGGGAAAAGTGCATCCCTTGACAGCTCAATACATAAAGTGTACTTTTGCCTCTAAATACCGGACAATATTTCAAGGGGCGTTTGACAACCCCAGTTTTTTTATATGGTATCAGTGTAGAAATATACAGTAGCACTCATTCATAGGTTATCAGTCAATGAATAAACCTATGAATAAACCACACGCTTCTACAGGAACCAAAAGTTTCAGGAACTAAAGTTTCCAGGAACTCAAAGTTCCTGAACGTTTGGTGTAAAAAGGCCAACTGTTGACTGTACAGTCAAAGGTATCATGATAGCTAGAGTTTAAAACAGGCATAAATTAAACTGATCTCATAATTTTTGAGGTTGAATGGTTTTACGGAACAGGTTGCCAAAAAGCAAAACATTGAAATCAGGTTGTGTTGCGGTTCTCTTACCCAGGCGAAGTGTGAGGTTGACAGAGTTCGGATACTGGACTGCGAAGTGCATGGACTGGCTCTGCCACCACGTCGACTCGTCGTTTCTGTGGAAGTCCGTCAGCAAGGCGGCGCCGTGGCTCAGGTTCGGGTCCGACGAGTCGCAGGTGTGGCACGAACGGTCGGACGCCGTCTGCATGCAGTACTCCTCGGGCGGCGAGCCGCACACGTTGGACGCCTCCACGCTGCGATTGAAGGCCACGTTCTCAAACCTGGGCATGCAGCGGCCGGGGGCGCCCTCCGCGTCGTAGCAGGAGTCCATGGAGGCCCCGACCAGAGGGTGGAGGAGTGCCAGGAGATGAAACCAGACGGCGGGATGCGCAAACATTTCTACACGAGGCTTCAATCGCATGGAGGGCAACTTTCCGCATGTACACTTCACACAAACTTTCACACCCGACTCTTACTTTGATGCCGAGATGAAAACAGACAAAAACCACCCTGGAGCCAAATCATACCAGCCGTGTAGAAAGAAGCTTGTCCAAGTCCTCAGTCCTCAACATGTGGAGGCCGATGCAGGGAACGCCTCTCTTCAGGGCCAGCCCGAGACAGTACAGAGGAGGGTCTGGGGTCGGGTAGGGAGGGTGTCTCATCAGTGGGGGGGTACAACGTTAGACCGTGGACATTCCCTCCATCTGCTGGTGAAGGAGGAGAAGAAGAAGAAGAACCACATCAAAGCCTTCATGAGGAGTACGAGAGGATCATTTGAGATCAGAAAAATAAACTCTTTGAAAACTTGCAACACAAACATTCCATCAGGCTAGAAGGAAAACTTGACATGAATCACAATACAGCAACAAATGTATTAATGAAACTCAAATGTGCTGTTCCTAAAACACACTGTTTGTATTTATAAACATACACTGACAATTGGGTATGGGTAGCTTTCACTTTAAAACCAATACCATACTAAAAGCTGGGAATTGATACTGGTACTGTTGAGTACTAATACATGTTAATTGTTTAATAACAAAAACATTTTTAATTCAAAATTCAACACAAATGATGAGAACTGTGGTGTCCAGTTGTTATATCTTGTTTTACATGTATGAGCCTCATTTGCAAGTATTATATAGTAGACTTTGCATGCAGTTCCAATTCCAATACGCTAGATGGCAGTAGTGTATAGGCCAGACCTGGGCAAATTAAGGCCCGTTGAGCTTTTCAATCCGGCCCGCCGGACATTCCCCCCAATTTTTTTTTGATCTTTAAGATCGAAATTGTAGCTGCCGTTATGACTGCAAGTCTTGAACTATGACCACATCACACAAACTCTCAAATCCCTTCACTGGCTTCCTGTTCCACTCAGGATTGAATTCAAAATCTCCCTACTAACTCACCAGTGCCTCCATGGAAATGCCCCCGTCCACCTTAAAGAACTGCTCACCCCCAAATCCTCCGCACGACACCTCCGCTCCAAACAGGCTAACCTCCTCCAACCTCCAAGGACAAAGCTACGAACCATGGGAGACCGGGCTTTCTGCTCCGCTGCTCCCAGTCTGTGTAACGCTCTCCCTGACCACCTGAGGGCACCTCAGACTGTGGATGCTTTTAAATAAGGCTTAAAAACCCATCTTTTTAGAAAAACCTTTTTATAGATTTTCATAGATATGCATGCTGGTTCTAGCTATTGGGCTGTTTCTAGTTTTATATTTTATTTATTTTTATTATCTTTTATTATTATTATTACTAATTTTTTTTTTCACACTGTGGCACTTTTAGGTTGTTTGCTCAACGTAAAGTGCTTTACAAAAAAAAATCTATTATTATTTTACAAAGTATTTCAATGGTTGGAATCTGCGCTTTTGCATGATATACTAGTTACTATGGTAATCTAATAAATTACTACGGTAATTGAATTAGTTACTATGGTAATCTAATTAGTTACTATGGTAATCTAAGTCACAGCAGCTCAGACGAGGCACCAAGCAGTGTGGGTGGGGAGCGTTTCCACAGTGTTTCCAGAGTGGCCAGCCTGAAATGCGGGTGTCAGGGTGTCATTTTGCTGTTTGTTGCATTTTTGTTGCGTTTCGGTCGATTGTAAAATATGTCGATCGAGAGGGGGTGTGACGTTCATATGTTGTCAATATTCAGTGTTTTATCCCTCGTAGTTAATATTGTAAATCCCACATTCTTTATTTTCATGTACGTTCTGGGTGTCTCATTCAGTAACAAAAACGTAAAATACCATTGTTTTGTAAAAAAAAAAAATAACATTCAAATCAGACATTATTGTGAGGTTTTGTATTAGTGTTCCTAAAAATCAGATATACCGGCCCCCGGACACATTTTTGTCCCTAAAATAAATGATAAATGATAAATGGGTTATACTTGTATAGCGCTTTTCTACCTTCAAGGTACTCAAAGCGCTTTGACAGTATTTCCACATTTACCCATTCACACACACATTCACACACTGATGGCGGGAGCTGCCATGCAAGGCGCTAACCAGCAGCCATCAGAGGCAAAGGGTGAAGTGTCTTGCCCAAGGACACAACGGACGTGACTAGGAAGGTAGAAGGTGGGATTTGAACCCCAGTAACCAGCAACACTCCGATTGCTGGCACAGCCACTCTACCAACTTCACCACGCCGTCCCTTATAAAATATGGCCTCCCAAGTCAAAATAATGGCCCAGGCCTGGTACAGGCAGCGGTGTGTTGCTGTATTCCAAAAGTAGTCTTTGCCATTAAGTTGAATGTGCCAGCCTTGTCTTTTGTTGAGGCCTAGAAAGTCTTTATATTGTAATTACTGTACTCATTACACATCGGATGTTTGATTGTAACCATAAATACATTAAAATGTATTTAACTATTAATAGAAAACTGTATCATTTAGTTGGCCACATGCGTGGACAGCACCTTTTAGCTCTTATTTCCAAAATTGTGTACACTACTGAATTGGGGTCTTATGGCCTCTTATGTGTACACTTATACTGTCATCTGGTGGTGTCAGAAGAGTATAACATACAATGGAATTTGGAAAAAAAAAGTGTAAAAATAAGAATTAGCATGTCACTAAACATGAAGTACACGTTTGTGTACTTATGGACTAAGTACATCATATAAAAAGATGATTCTTAGTTTTTTATTGTAATTAGGTTCCAATAAGCCCAAATAGCAAAGATAAATACAAAAAGCATGTAAACAAACAGCTTGAGCCTTAAGAGGATATGGAACAAAATACCAGAGTGTTAGTAATTGCTATGAAATTCTTTCTCCTTTTCAGATATGTTATGAAAAATGTAAAATTTGTGATTTATCATGTTGTAACTGCTTGCATGTTTGAGATAAACTTAAACCATAAACCGTCTTAGTTGTAGTTTTAATGACCAAATTTGGAAGTGTTGAAATCGCCATGTAAAATTGCTAATGCTAATCAGTAGCATGTGTATGGCGGAGGTAATGTAAATTATCATCGAGCTAAACAGTTGAGCCTCACTGTACTTTTTTAGTGTTTTCTATCAGGCATGCTAGCTGTGTTGGCATGGGAAATTGCAACATTTCCTCGAGGCTTTCCGTCCGGCTGAAACCTCGCTAAGCGCTTGTTTCCAAGTGCCTAGTCTGCAAGTGGACGCGACGTCACGTGCAACAAACGTATAGAAATATCGTACCATTTGATTTCACGTGAGATGGTACCCTGTAGTACAGGGGGAATTATACCTATAAAAATTGTACCTATAAAAGTACCAAATTCTGTACCCATCCCTACTGCCGGCCTATAGTGCAAAAGCAAAGAAATTGTGAGTATCAAAAATGTTTTTTCTTTATGTTTGAATAGTCCAACAGTCAAATGTTTGTGACACCTTGTATTTTTCTTTAAGAAAAAGAAGATCATTTTTCCAATAAAGACATTAAAACATATTTTGTTGGGCAGGGGTCCTAAAATTGTATACATTTTCATTTCCTGTAATTTTCCCCCCCCACAATTAATATTTCATCAACCTTTGATTAAGACCAGTGTTTCTTAACCATTGTTGGTCCGTGAGCGCCCCCATAGGGCCACGGAAAAATATGTGTTTCTCAGCTTTGGTCAGTATTTGGTTGTAATACATTTTTCCACCACGTGTGGCAGTAGTGACAATATCAAACAAACAGAAGAAGTCTGGAGCTAAAGTCGTAAACATGTTTCTTAAGCGTAAACAATATAACTAAAGTGGTGAAGCTGTATTTTCTTTTGTACTTTATGTGTTTTGACAGTTTATTTCAGAAACATGTCTTTAATTTAGTTTAAAAAATATTTAAGCACTGCAAAATTGTAGTTTATCAATTTTCATCAGTGCCTTTTGAAGTATATTGGATTATATTAGTATTTAATTTTGTAATCAGCCTGACCTAAGCCTTAATAGTAATGTTTGTGATCAACACATGATTTCATAACGTTTGACAAAATGTAACCTTCTAAATTGAGGCATTTGCTGAAGTAATTGTGTTTGAATGCTCCAATGCTGAAGTTGAAGTGAAATCCTGGAATTTTTTTTGTTGAAGTAGAGCACACAATTCCCAAACAGGCTGAATATTTTGAAGTTGGAACAGTTTGAATCAGATGAAAATTGTGGAAATTTTGGAACTTTGAAGAATGTCCCATTGATTTAAATGGGAATTTCCCCAAAATTTGGAAAATTCAGGAAAAGCGGGAATTTTTTGGAAAATGGTAAAAACAACAACCTTGAATGGTCTGAATGAGTTGAAATGGTTGGTTTTTAAATGTTCAAATCGGTTGAGAAATGTTGAAGTAGTAACATGTTGAATTGAGAAACGGTATTACGTAATTCCTGGAATTTCGGGAAAACAGAGAATTTTTCCAGTTCAAAAAATAACTTTGTTTTTTGTCCTAATTAAGAGGAATTTTTTGACGGTAGAACGGTCGAAAAATGTGGGAGGAGTAGTCGCCAGAAAAAAGGGTGGAAATAGGGCTTTGGAAAACCAGGAATTCTGGAAAATCCTGGAATATTTTTGAACTTGGAAAAAGAGGAGTTAGAATTTACAGGATGGTGGAATATGTTGAAGGTGGAATGGTAGGTTAAAACATGTGGAAATGGTGAACGTTTGAAATATGGCCAATTCATTTCAAATGGGAAATCTGGGAATTTTTGCTGTAAAGCAGCTGCAGTACATCCAAAATGCTGCTGCTCGAGTCCTGATTAGAACCAGGAAATATGAAACAACTACTCTTATATTCATACTACATTCTGTCAGCATTTCAGTCCAACTTCAGCATTGGCGCATTCGCACGCAATTCCTTCAGGAGTTGCCTCGTCTCGTTGTTAAAGAGTTCCGGTCGGACGGGTTTTTGCGGGACACATTTCGGGTGTTGTTGCTCTGAGAAGCCACGGATGTATCAATACTGCTCGCTTGCTAACAAGAAAAAGTCTGAATGTCATTTAAAACAATTAGCTTCATAATTTGACACTCCTTCGACTCCCGTCCTTACACGTTACAATATTTCTTTGACAAAAACGCAGAAGTGATATTCAGTTTGCGAGACGTAAATTGAGTAATGTTGGCGGTTTTTGGAGGTTTCTTGCCAGGGCTTCATGGGCACCATTAGCTGCATTGTTAGCCACCTCGTACTATTACAAATTAAAATGGATAAAACACGAAAAAACATACGTGTTCTTGTATTGCATAGGGATTGTGGATGATAGGCAGAATTCCCAAACAAGTGCGGTTCCCCTTTAAAGAAACAGGAAGTGGTGTACCGTCAAGAAGGGAGAGGAACAGGAAGTGAGACACACCTTGGAACTGGGAAGAACTACGGAAACCAAAGGCGCATGAACAAAATATGGAGGCTCCATGTTCGATAAAAACCGAGAGAAACATCCGTGACATACACTATGAACAATATGAACTTGAAGTGCCGTCCCATTCCTAACCCATAGGGTTTAATTTGATGCGGGTCCATCTTTTGCAAGCTATTACAGCTTCAACTCTTCTGGGAAGGCTGTCCCACAAGGTCGCGGAGTATGTTTATAGGAATTTTCCACCATTCTTCCAAAAGCGCATTGGTGAGGTCAGACACTGATAATGGTCGAGAAGGCCTGGCTCTCAGTCTCCGTTCTAATTCATCCCAAAGGTGTTCTATCGGGTTCAGGTCAGGACTCTGTCATCCATGTCTTTATGGACCTTGCTTTGTGCACTGGTGCACAGTCATGTTGGAAGAGGAAGGGGCCCGCTCCAAACTGTTCCCACAAGGTTGGGAGCATGGAATTGTCCAAAATATTTTGGTATCCTGGAGCATTCAAAGTTCCTTGCACTGGAACTAAGGGGCTAAGCCCAACTCCTGAAAAACAACCCCACACCATAATTCCTCCGGTGACCCCTCTCTGTCAGTTTACGTGGCCTACCACTTTGTGGCTGAGTTGCTGTTGTTCCCAAACTCTTCAATTTTCTTATAATAAAGCCAGCAGTTGACTTTGAAACGCCGGAGCACTGCTAGGAGCTTGTTTCTTGAAATGATGGCAGTGTTTGGAAGTTTCTTCTATAAAGTCAAGCTGTTTGGCTCTCAGTCACATGTCATACATTTTTTATTGTCGTTTTCTTTGTTTTTCAATATCCCAAGTGGAGGAGTTCAAGTATCTCAGATTCTTGTTCACGAGTGAGGGAAGAGTGGATCGTGAGATCGACAGGTGGATCGGTGCGGCGTCTTCAGTAATGCGGACGCTGTATCGATCCGTTGTGGTGAAGAAGGAGCTGAGCCGGAAGGCAAAGCTCTCAATTAACCGGTCGATCTACGTTGCCATCCTCACCTATGGTCATGAGCTCTGGGTTATGACCGAAAAGACAAGCTCACGGGTACAAGCGGCCAAAATTAGTTACATCCGGGAGGATGACACATCGAGAGAAGCCAGATGAGGTGGTTCGGGAATCTGGTCAGGATGCCACCCGAACGTCTCCCTAGGGTGGTGTTTAGGGCACGTCTGACCGGTCGGAGGCCACGGGGAAGACCCAGGACACATTGGGAAGACTATGTCTCCAGGCTGGCCTGGGAACGCCTCAGGATCTAGACTAAATGGCTGGGGAGAAGGAAGTCTGGGCTTCTATGCTTAGGCTGCTACCCCTGCGACCCGACCTCAGGTAAGCGGAAGAAGATGGATGGATGGATGGATGGATATTCCAAGATGGTAAATCATTCCGAAAGCTCCACGAGAGCTCACAGAGATCAATAACGCCCAACTCCTGAAAAACAAACCCCCCACCATACTTCCTCCGCTGATCCCTCTCTGTCAGTTTCCGTGGCTGAGTTGCTGCTGTTCCCAAACTCTTCCGTTTTCTTATAATAAAGCCAACCATTGACTTTGGAATATTTAGGACCGAGGAAATTTCACGACTGGATTTGTTGCACAGGTGGCATCCTATGACAGTTCCACGCTGGAAATCACTGAGCTCCTGAAAGCGGCCCATTCTTTCACAAATGTTTGTAGAAACAGTCTCCATGCCTAAGTGCTTGATTTTATACACCTGTGGCCGGGCCAAGTGATTAGGACACCTGATTCTCATCATTTGGATGGGTGGCCAAGTACTTTTGGCAATATAGTGTACGTCCCAGAAACTTTGGCACAAGTTTTTTTTGTTGGTTGTGTTTTTTGTTATGAATCCTGACACTGCCCGGACTTCAATTTGACAACTTTGCCCTGTGGATTTTGGACTCGTCGGCAAACATTTCTTCAGAAGTCATTTTTAAAAGGTAAGCGTGAGAGAGCTGCAAATCAATTATAACCAGGCTGGAACAAAGTGTTTTTGGACACACCTGCTGCTGCTGTTGTACTGTTTTCCTGCCTGGCGGCCATCTTGTCCTCCCGGTGCTCAGCCACACTTCACTTCCAAAACACACCTGCTGGCCACATTCCCTTTTGTTGCTCCGTTCCTGCACCAAAACCCTGCTAATTAACTTGAGTTACTGTAGCAAAACGCAGAAGCTCCGCTCAGGAGCTTGTTTCTTGAAATGGTGGCGGCGTTATGAAGTTTCCTCAATAAAGTCAAGCTGTTTGGCTCTTAGTCAAATATACATTTTTTATTGTCCTTTCTTTCCGTTTTTCAAAAGAATATTCCAAGACGGTGAGTCATTCCGAAAACTCCACGAGAGCTCGCCGAGATCAATAATGCCCAACTACTGAAAAACAACCCCACAAAATAATTCCTCTGCTGACCCCTCTCTGCTGACCCCCCCCCCTGTCAGTTTACTTGGCCTACCACTTTGTGGCTGAGTTGCTGTTGTTCCCAAACTCTTCAATTTTCTTATAATAAAGCCGGCTGTTGACTTTTGAAATGCCGAAGCTCTGCTCAGGAGCTTGTTTCTTGAAATGGTGGTGGCGTTATGAAGTTTCCTCAATAAACTCAAGCTGTTTGGCTCTCAGTAAAATATACATTTTTTATTGTCCTTTCTTTCCGTTTTTCAAAAACATATTCCAAGACGGTGAGTCATTCCGAAAACTCCACGAGAGCTCGCCGAGATCAATAATGCCCAACTACTGAAAAACAACCCCACAAAATAATTCCTCTGCTGACCCCTCTCTGCTGACCCCCCCCCCCTGTCAGTTTACTTGGCCTACCACTTTGTGGCTGAGTTGCTGTTGTTCCCAAACTCTTCAATTTTCTTATAATAAAGCCGGCTGTTGACTTTTGAAATGCCGAAGCTCTGCTCAGGAGCTTGTTTCTTGAAATGGTGGTGGCGTTATGAAGTTTCCTCAATAAAGTCAAGCTGTTTGGCTCTCAGTAAAATATACATTTTTTATTGTCCTTTCTTTCCGTTTTTCAAAAACATATTCCAAGACGGTGAGTCATTCCGAAAACTCCACGAGAGCTCGCCGAGATCAATAATGCCCAACTACTGAAAAACAACCCCACAAAATAATTCCTCTGCTGACCCCCCCCCTGTCAGTTTACTTGGCCTACCACTTCGTGGCTGAGTTGCTGTTGTTCCCAAACTCTTCAATTTTCTTATAATAAAGCCGGCTGTTGACTTTTGAAATGCCGAAGCTCTGCTCAGGAGCTTGTTTCTTGAAATGGTGGTGGCGTTATGAAGTTTCCTCAATAAAGTCAAGCTGTTTGGCTCTCAGTCAAATATACATTTTTTATTGTCCTTTCTTTCCGTTTTTCAAAAACATATTCCAAGACGGTGAGTCAATCCGAAAGCTCCACGAGAGCTCGCCGAGATCAATAATGCCCAACTCCTGAAAAACAACCCTACACCATAATTCCTCCACTGACCCCTCTCTGCTGACCCCTCTCTCAGTTGACATGGCCTACCACTTCGTGGCTGAGTTGCTGTTGTTCCCAAACTCTTCAATTTTCTTAAAATAAAGCCGGCAGTTGACTTTTGAAACGTCGAAGCTCTGCTCGGGAGCTTGTTTCTTGAAATGATGGTGGCGTTTGGAAGTTTCTCAATAAAGTCAAGCTGTTTTGCTCACAGTCACATGTCATACATTGTTTTTATTGTCCTTTCTTTCTGTTTTTCAAAAAAAAAATTCCAAGACGGTGAGTCATTCCGAAAGCTCCACGAGAGCTCGCCGAGATCAATAATGCCCAACTCCTGAAAAACAACCCTACACCATAATTCCTCCACTGACCCCTCTCTGCTGACCCCTCTCTCAGTTTACATGGCCTACCACTTCGTGGCTGAGTTGCTGTTGTTCCCAAACTCTTCAATTTTCTTAAAATAAAGCCGGCAGTTGACTTTTGAAACGTCGAAGCTCTGCTCGGGAGCTTGTTTCTTGAAATGATGGTGGCGTTTGGAAGTTTCTCAATAAAGTCAAGCTGTTTTGCTCACAGTCACATGTCATACATTTTTTTTATTGTCCTTTCTTTCTGTTTTTCAAAAAAAATATTCCAAGACGGTGAGTCATTCCGAAAGCTCCACGAGAGCTCGCCGAGATCAATAATGCCCAACTCCTGGAAAACAACTCCACACCATAATTCCTCCGCTGACCCCCCTCTGTCAGTTTACGTGGCCTACCACGTCGTGGCTGAGTTGCTGTTGTTCCCAAACTCTTCAATTTTCTTATAATAAAGCCGGCAGTTGACTTTTGAAATGCCGAAGCTCTGCTCAGGAGCTTGTTTCTTGAAATGATTGCGGTGTTTGGAAGTTTCCTCGATAAAGTCAAGCTGTTTGGCTCTCAGTCAAATATACATTTTTTATTGTCCTTTCTTTCCGTTTTTCAAAAGAATATTGCAATACGGTGAGTCATTCCGAAAGCTCCACGAGAGCTCACAGAGATCAATAATGTGTTGGAGTGTGTGCCAATGAGTCCATGAACAAGATGAAGAGAGGATAAAAAAAGAAATTAGGCTATTGCCTTAAGAACACAAAAACAGTGAGGTTGGACGGATGCGTTCGGATGGTGAACGTTTATGATCCATGGGGGATTTACAGCAAAGTTATGCACATACCTCCGTGTGATGGCTGTGATTTATTGAGGCTGTCTGCTCTCAGGCAGCCGCTTTGTAAAAGGGCTGATTCCTTTGCTGCACTTAAGACGTCCTTTCTTCCGAACTTGTGTTGTATTGAAATTATATATAACGATAATGTTACGCCTTCTCGATACGAACGCAGAAAAAGACAATTTTCCAAATAAAAGTGGCACTAAAAACATCTATGAAGGTTTTTTTTCCCCCAGGATGAAGTTGCTAATGTTGCTCTGGAGAGGGAAGTCTGCGGGTCTCTACTGGAGCTGTTGTCCCCGCGACCCGATTCCGGATAAGTGGTTGAAGATGGATGGATGGATGAGGCGATCATGACCACGATTGTGGCAGTTATTAATGCCGCACACACACCCCCTTCTTGAAACCTTCGGGTGGGTAATCAATAGAGCCCTTACCATCTCCTTCCATGGGTAGCTCAGGGACACCACAGCCCCCAAACCTGGCTCTTCGCCTGCCCTCTGTTAGTCTTCCTTCACCGAGGGCGCTGATGGCACCGTCCGCCCTCCCGTATCTGCACATGGCTCCTGGGCTACTGCACGGGCTGCCGACGCTGACCCAAGTGGCCAGAGGCGCTGGATCGGGTCGACGGCTTTCCTCACTTGCCATCCTTGTGCGTCTGTCGCCCACAGCAACCGTCCCGACTTCTGCAGTAGAAGACCCGTCTTGCAGGTCCAAAGCTTCCATTCATCCCACTGGCACCTACACTACGTCAGGTCCAGCAAAACTCCACGTACAGTATATCCCACTGGGTTAGGACGCTCAGCCTTGGCAACGTTCCCCAACGACACATACCTTTACTGGCTTGTAGTACATGGTTGAATGCAAGACTCTGTGCTTAAATTTTATCAAAACATGCGTGCGGCATCATTAAAGGCCTACTGAAATGAAATTGTTTTATTTAAACGGGGATAGCAGATCCATTCTGTGTCATACTTGATCATTTTGCGATAGTGCCATATTTTTGCTGAAAGGATTTAGTAGGGAACATCGACGATAAAGTTTCGCAACTTTTGGTCGCTGATAAAAAAGCCCTGCCTGTACAGGAAGTAGCGTGACGTCGCAGGTTGAAAGGCTCCTCACATTTCCCCATTGTTTACAATGCAGCGAGAGCGATTCGGACCGAGAAAGTGACGATTACCCCATTAATTTGAGCGAGGATGAAAGATTTGTGGATGAGGAACATGAGAGTGAAGGACTAGAGTGCAGTGCAGGACGTATCTTTTTTCGCTTAGGTACAAGGGTTCATTGGATTCCACACGTTCTCCTTTTTCTATTGTGGATCACGGATTTGTATTTTAAACCAACTCGGATACTATATACTCTTGAAAATGAGAGTCGAGAACGCGAAATGGACATTCACAGTGACTTTTATCTCCACGACAATACATCGGCGAAACACTTTAGCTACGGAGCTAACGTGATAGCATCGGGCTTAACTGCATATAGAAACAAAAGAAATAAGCCCCTGACTGGAAGGATAGACAGAAAATCAACAATACTATTAAACCATGGACCTGTAACTACACGGTTAATGCTTTCCAGCCTGGCGAAGCTTAACAATGCTGTTGCTAACGATGCCATTGAAGCTAACTTAGCTACGGGACTTCACGGAGCTATGCTAAAAACATTAGCTATCCACCTACGCCAGCCCTCATCTGCTCATCAACACCCGTGGTCACCTGCGTTCCAGCGATCGACGGTGCGACGAAGGACTTCACCAGATCACCGATGCGGTCGGCGGCTAGTGTCGGATAGCGCGTCTGCTATCCAAATCAAAGTCCTCCTGGTTGTGTTGCTGCAGCCAGCCGCTAATACACCGATCCCACCTGCAACTTTCTTCTTTGCAGTCTTCAATGTTCATTAAACAAATTGCAAAAGATTCACCAACACAGATGTCCAGAATACTGTGGAATTTTGCGATGAAAACAGAGCTTTTTGTATTGGATACAATGGTGTCCGAATACTTCCGTTTCAACCATTGACGTCACGCGCAAACATCATCATATCTAGACGTTTTCAACCGGAAGTTCCCCGGGGAATTTAAAATTGCACTTTATAAGTTAAGCCGGCCGTATTGGCATGTGTTGCAATGTTAAGATTTCATCATTGATCATTGATTGATATATAAACTATCAGACTGCGTGGTCGGTAGTAGTGGGTTTCAGTAGGCCTTTAACTGCCACAATCGTGGTCATGATCGCCTCACTTGGTACATGTTGGTGTGTTCACGGCATTTTCAGACTGGTAAGTTTGAATCGACGCATGTTTTATTCACGTACACACGTAGCATTTAGTAGGCTGTTAGCGTTAGCCAAACTAGCCACAGGCGACAAACAACATACCGTATTTTCTGAACCATAGGGTGCACCGGATTATAAGGCGCACTGCAGATAAATTGTCTATTTGACCTGTTTTCACATATAAGGCGCACCGGATTATAGAGAGCAATAAAGGAGTCATAATAATATAATTTTTTTCTAAAAACACTTCCTTGTGGTCTGTAATGGTGGTTCTTTGGTCAAAATGTTGCATAGATGATGTTTTACAGATCTTCAAGACCCTTTCTAACAGTCGCTTCAGGATGCGCCGTTTTGTGGGCGGTCTTATTTACGTGGCTCACGTCATCTTTGTTGTAGCGGTGTAGCGTGCAAGGACGGCAGTGGAAGAAGTGTCAAAAGATGGAGCTAACTGTTTTAATGACATTCAGACTTTACTTCAATCAATAACGGAGCAGCATCTCCTCATCCGGAAACAACAACAAGGTCAGAAATGTGTCCCGTGAAAAACCGTCCGAACGGAACTCTCTAATAACTAAAGTTCCTTGGGTGAATAATGTAAACTCACTACACCGGTATGTTTTAGCACTTTCATGGCAAATTTACTGACAGATATAAGAAAGAACTTTACACTACTTTATATTAGAAATGGCAACAGTGGAGGATGAATGTCCCATAACAAGAAGATAGAGAAAAAGAAGAAGCTTATCGACTATGGTGTCGGCACAGACTACAAAGGCGGACCCGCGCAAATTTTCAGGATTCATGCAGATCCAAAATATACATCAGCAGGTACCAGAAGGTAAGAAAAGTTGCTTTTGCATAATAATGCGAAACAAGACGCCACATAATGTCTTACCTTAAACACACCATAATAATACTCATATGTTGAAGCACAGTGCAATCCATCAAGTGGTGCAGCTTCATAGCTTACCAAAGTCAAACTAAAATATTTTAATCGATTTTTGAGCGCCATGTGTAATGTTCTATATTTTCAATGGAACATACAAAATGTGGGTGTTGTTTACTTGAGTCATGTTGCCATCATATTGCAGTCCACACATCTCTCTTATGTTTGACTGCCATCTACTGGTCACACTTGTTAAGGTCCACTCTTCTACTTCAAAAGGGACACACGGACAACTCATGATTCCCAATTGATCAACTTTTTTATTTTCCAACTTGAAGCATTGTTGCTTTCATTTCAGTTGAATTTTAATTTTTAATCAGGTTGTAAACCTTCAAAACATAGAAACAAAGATGCTAACAATGTAACCAGCTCAGTGTCCTAGTGGTTAGAGTGTCCGCCTTGAGATCATAGGTCGTGAGTTCAAACCCCGGCCGAGTCATACCAAAGACTATAAAAATGGGACCCATTACCTCCCTGCTTGACACTCAGCATCAAGGGTTGGAATTGGGGGTCAAATCACCAAAAAAGATTCCCGGGCGTGGCCACCGCCGCTGCCCACTGCTCCCCTCATCTCCCAAGGGGTGATCAAGGGTGATGGGTCAAATGCAGAGAATAATTTCGCCACACCTAGTGTGTGTGAGACAATCATGGGTACTTGAACTTAACATTAATTACACAGGTATTTTTCAAACAATGTTTTACAAATACTTTTAAACCTCTGAATAATGTTTTAAACTTCATACTTTTAAACAATGATTTAAACAAACACATTGCTTGTAAAATGAATATAGACATTTTAAATTAAATGCATGTAAGTGAACTAGCGAATTAATTGACCATTTTAAATGAATTAAAGAATTAACTTAAATCAATTGAATGGAACAAGCAGGTTAAATAAACTGAACTAAATTCATTCAACAATTCGAGTAATTAAAGGGAATAAAGAAACTACACGAATGGCTACGAGCTTGTAGATCGTCTCTTTTTCTCAAAGTCTTTTAAACTATTAACATTCTAAATTCAAGCTTCATTTTTAGCAAGAGTTAAACAAACATGAATTGGTCCTTCTAACTTTGCATTAATCTTTTGTGCTTTTAACTTTAAACATTAAAACCGTAAGCTTTGACTTTAAACCTTTTAACTTTAACCATTTGCCATTTTAACTTAAGCTTAACCCATTTACGTGTGCCTAAAATGTTAAACATCTGGTCAAACCCAGTATGCAATCAATGCTCAAAGTGAAATACAGTAGTGCAGTGGTTCAACCTGAACTCAGCAGTTCAAACAAACAAATTAAGATAGTTGAGTGAGCAAATTAAAAAGGTCGCAGGTTCATGTTAAGCATATCTAAGTAAGCATTTCGACCGTCATCAAATGAACAAGCATATTCACCGACCATTGTTGTGTTTGGAGAAACTTGTAGAGTAGATCGTGCGGTTGAGGCTGCTTGCTGTCCTTCCTTGCATGCAGCTTGTTTGGTGAACAAGTCTCACTGAACCTCCTTTCCTTGTCAGGTGCCTTCAATCGGTCATTTGGCGGCCATTTTCCATTGGCATTCTGGGAATTGTTGTTCTCATTGGTTTTGCCCATGTAGTTTTCCACCATGTTGAGCAGTCAAGAGATTCAAGATTGTTTATTGTCATATGCACAGTTAAACAGACAGTTTGCCGTACAGTGAAAATCTTACTTTGCTAGTCCACCCTTCAACAAGTCCCACGGTACTTAGCTAAAATAAAAAATAAAAAATGTACAGTTTAGCAGTTTAAAATAAGGTGTAACAAAAAGAAGTATAAGCCATATACAAAGCACAGTGAGGAACATAACATTATTGCACATTCTGATTCACAGTCAACAGTATAAATATGGAGGTGACATTGGGTCTTTAGTGATCAAAGGTGAAAATTGTCTACAGTTCGGGGGTGGTCATAGTAGCTGTCTTTTGTTCAAAAGATAAAAGTAAAAAGGGGGGGAATGATTTTGGTGATTTAACCCCCAATTCCAACCCTTGATGCTGAGTGCCAAGCAGAGAGGTAATGGGTCAGGGCCTGGATTTGAACTCACAACCTACCGATCTCAAGTCAGACACTCTAACTACCAGCCCACTGAGTAGGTTGTGAGTTCTGAGAATTGTGAGACCCACAAACCTGATGGCCTGTGTGTAGAAACTGTTTGTCAGTCTCGTAGTCCTGGCTTTCAGGCTCATGTATCTTCTGCCGGATGGTAGGAGGCTGAAGAGACTGTGCTGGGGGTGTGTACTGTCCTTTATTATGTTATGTGTTCTCCTGGTGGCCTTGGTAGAGTACATGTCCTGTAGTGAGGGGAAGGCTGCTCCTGATATGTACTGAGCAGTTTTAATCACTCGCTGGAGTGCCTTCCTGTCTTTAGCAGCGCAGTTTCCATACCAGACCGTGATTGAGCTGGTAAGGACCCTCTCAACCGTACTTCTATAGAAATTGCTGAGCATTTTGGGTGGCATGCCAAATTTTCTCAGCCTTCTTAGGAAGTACAGTCGCTGCTGGGCTTTCTTTATTGTTTGTTGGGTGTTGTGAGCCCAGGTGAGGTCCTCGCTGATGTGGGTCCCGAGGAATGTAAAGGTTTTCACACTGTCCACCTCTGTCTCCCCTATGTACAAAGGTGTGTACTGTGCACTCCTTCTCCGTGGGTCAATAATCATGTCCTTGTTCTTGTCTGTGTTCAAGGAGAGATTATTATCCTGACACCAGGCCAGCAGTTCCCCTACCTCCCTTCTGTACGCTGCTTCAGCTCCCCCGGTGATCAGTCCGACGACCGTAGTATCATCTGCAAACTTGATGATACTGGTGTTGTTCTGGGAGGCCACACAGTCATGTGGGAAGAGGGTGTACAACAGGGGGCTCAGCAAGCAGCCTTGGGGGGTCCCTGTGCTTAGAACCTTTGTGCCTGATTTCCGGTTGCCGACTCTGACTGACTGGGGTCGGTTTGTGAGAAAGTTCAGCACCCAGTCAAAGAGAGCCGATGTCAGACCAACAGTGAGGAGTTTAGCAGTGAGTTTGTGTGGGATGACCGTGTTAAAAGCAGAGCTGTAGTCGATGAATGATAGCCTGGCATAGGAGTCCTTGCCCTCCAAGTGGGTGAGGGTGGTGTGGATGACGGTGTTGACTGCATCCTCAGTGGACCGGTTCTGCCGGTAGGCAAACTGCAGAGGGTCCAGTGTGTCTGGGATGGTCTTTCTTGAAGTGTGACATGACTATCCTCTCGAAGCACTACATCACTATTGGGGTGAGTGCAACGGGGCGATAGTCATTCAGACAGGTCACAGTGTTTTTCTTTGGCAGGGGCACGATGGTGGTGGTCTTGAAGCAGGTGGGCACAACAGCTTGTGCTAGTGGCAAGTTGTATATGTCAGCAAGTACGTCAGCCAGCTCTGATGAACAGACCCTGAGGGCCCGGCCAGGGATGTTGTCTGGGCCGGCTGCCTTCCGTGGGTTTGTTCTCCTCAGAACTGTACGTACCTCTGCTGTTGTCACAGTGAGTGGTGGGTCCTGCATGCGCTCCGTGGTCAGAACCCCTCTCTGTTGGTTGGTGTTGGGGACCTCGAAGCGGGCGTAGATGGAGCATGGATTGACACTTGACTGACACTTCTGAGTTTTTAACTCCACACTTATCATTACACCATATACCAAATAAAATTGCTTTAAAAAGCCGTAGATTTCTGGCAATGACCCTTGACGGACTTTGCATTCTGAAATTCTTCACCGGTATAAAAACTGACTCCATTGATGAGATATAGACAAATTTGGCTTCGGTTTACTCAAACCTCTTGTCCATTGGATGTGCTCATACGGATCAATGCCATGAAATGTACTTTTTTTTTTTGTGGTAGCGATCCCATCTTGACTAACTGGGTTAATATAAGTGTTTACAGTACAGTTGTCATTAATTTCAATTTCAGTGAATATCGCTGAAATATGAATATCTTAATATTTATATTTTCACCGAAAAATATATCGAGATATATATCGAATATCGTGTTTAAGCAAAATATATATCGAAATATACATTTGCGTCCATAGCCCTAGTACCGTCCAGTATAAAGTGGTTGCCAGCAGATTGTGCTGAAGTCGTACTTCATGGAAACTACTTAAATAGGTTTGGCACAATTCCACTAACACAATCGGACACAAACATGATACTAATCAATAGGACACAAACATGATACTAATAACAATACTAGATTTTATTTGTAAAAGCACTTTACATTGAACTAACAACCTCAAAGTGCTACAGTGCATTTAAAAAACAACAACGCTAGAACCACAAATAGCTGCCCCCAACAATTACAATAAATAGTAAAAAAATTAAAACTAGAACAGCCTAATAGCTAGAACTAGCACACATATATCTAAAAACAAGGCTTTTTTTTTTTTTTTTAAAAAAGAAGGGTTTTTAAGCCTTTTTTTTTAAAGCATTCACAGTCTGTGGTGCCCTCAGGTGGTCAGGGAGAGCGTTCCTCAGACTGGGAGCGGCGGAGCTCCCATGAAAACATCAGGAAAACCAAACGGTTTGTCAAAAATGTTTACTTTGTGAGGTTTTTTTGCACCTGTCAAACAAATATACATATTCTTGAAAACATATTGTGACTTTCCTTTAGTGCAGAAAGCTGTAGAGGTATCTTGGACGGCAAAACATTTTTTGCAGTGTTTGTTGTGCTGAAGTAAATTCTGCATTTGGACTGCTTGCCAAGCACCCCCCGAGGGTACAACTATTGCCTTAGTGCACCGGTGCACACTATTCTTCTATGCGATACAGACCACCGTCTCCTTAGATGAGGGTCTGTTTGTCTGAATCACTCTGCTGACTTCATCTCGGCTTCTCCTCTTTTTATCGCCGCGACAACTAGTAGACCCATATCTTTTATCTCCGCTTTTTTAACTGCAATCAGTGCAGTACCCCGACATATCCAGCTGATGGCAGTGTTGTGAAAAATCCTGTTTCTTTTTCCCCTTTTGTGATGTGGTTCAGCTGCAAAATCAGTTATTGGGTAATGATGAGTCTGAAGATAATCAACGAAAACATGTTTTTTTAACCATGATCTCTATTGGCTATCCCCAAACTTTCCTTTTAAATCATGTACTTCCTCTTTTGGCCACACCTCTTGAAGACTCAAAAGGTTCATTGCTTTATTTTGATGACCCAAGTGTCAACAATCTTGGATATTACACAAATCTTTAGACGAGTGCGTGTCAAAAATCAGCTGGCTAAATTATCCACCGGAATTTGGTTTGGAACTTGGGAAAGTGTTAGTTTGAATGTCCAAGATGAGTTGAATGTGTTGAAGGTGGAATGGTTTGAATTGGTTGAAGAATGTGGGAATTGTGGAAGTTTGAAAAATGTCCCAATGATTTGGATGGGAATTTCCAAAAAATGTCAAAAACTTGAATGGTCTGAATGAGTTGAAATGGTTGGTGTTAACATTTTTCAAATCGGTTGAGAAATGTTGAAGTAGTAACATTACGGAATTCCTGGAATTTTGGGAAAACCGGCAATTTTTCCAGTTAAAAAAATTCCTAATTGAGAGTAATGTTGTGACGGTGAAACGGTTGAAATGCGTTGAACAATGTGGAAGGAGTAGTCGCCAGAAAAAAGGGTGGATTTAGGGCATTGGAAAACCAGGAATTCTGGAAAATCCTGGGATTTTTTTGAACTTGGTAAAAGGGTAGTTTGAATTTCCAGATGGTGGAATGTGTTGAAGGTGGAATGGTATAAATAGGTTGAAAAATGCGGAAATGCTGGAAATTTGAAAAATGGCTAATTCATTTTAAATGGGAAAAATGTCCCGGAATACCGGGAATGTATGAATGTAATAATAATTTGAATGTTTGAATGTTGAAGAGTTAAAATTTCCAGGAAAACCGGAATTTGGTTTGGAACTTGGGAAAGTGTTAGTTTGAATGTCCAAGATGAGTTGAATGTGTTGAAGGTGGAATGGTTTGAATTGGTTGAAGAATGTGGGAATTGTGGAAGTTTGAATAATGTCCCATTGATTTAAATGGGAATTTCCCAAAAATGTGGGAATTTCAGGAATTTTTTTGAAAATGGCAAAAACTTCAATGGTCTGAATGAGTTGATATGGTTGGTGTTAACATTTTTCAAATCGGCCGAGAAATGTTGAAGTAGTAACATTACGGAATTCCTGGAATTTTGGGAAAACCGGGAATTTTTCCAGTTCAAAAAATTCCTAATTGAGAGTAATGTTGTGACGGTGAAACGGTTGAAATGCGTTTGAACAATGTGGAAGGAGTAGTCGCCAGAAAAAAGGGTGGATTTAGGGCATTGGAAAATCAGGAATTCTAGAAAATCCTGGGATTTTTTTGAACTTGGTAAAAGGGTAGTTTGACTTTCCTGATGGTGGAATGTGTTGAAGGTGGAATGGTATGAATAGGTTGAAAAATGCGGAAATGCTGGCAGTTTGAAAAATGGCTAATTCATTTTAAATGGGAAAAATGTCCCGGAATACAGGAAATGATCATTTGAATGTTTGAATGTTGAAGAGTTAAAATTTCCAGGAAAACCGGAATTTGGTTTGGAACTTGGGAAAGCGTTAGTTTGAATGTCCAGGATGAGTTGAATGTGCTGAAGGTGGAATGGTTTGAATTTGTTGAAGAATGTGGGAATTGTGGGAGTTTGAAAAATGTCCCATTGATTTAAATGGGAATTTCCCCAAAATTTTGGGGATTTCGGGAAAAGCGGGAATTTTTTTGAAAATGGTAAAAAAAACTTGAATGGTCTGAATGAGTTGAAATGGTTGGCGTTAACATTTTTCAAATCGGTCGAGAAATGTTGAAGTAGTAACATGTTGAATTGAGAAATGGTATTACGGAATTCCTGGTATTTTGGGGAAAACCGGGAATTTTTACAGTTCAAAAAACAACTTTGTTTTGGGTCCTAATTAAGAGGAATGTTTTGACGGTGAAACGGTTGAAATGCGTTGAACAATGAATGTGGAAGAAGTCTCCAGAAAAAAGGGTGGATTTAGGGCATTAGAAAACCAGGAATTCTGGAAAATCCTGGGATTTTTTTAACTTGGTAAAAGGGTAGTTTGAATTTCCAGATGGTGGAATGTGTTGAAGGTGGAATGGTATGAATAGGTTGAACAATGCGGAAATGGTGGAAGTTTGAAAAATGGACAATTCATTTTAAATGGGAAAAATGTCCGGGAATACCGGGAATGTATGAATGTAAGAATAATTTGAATGTTTGAATGTTGAAGAGTTAAAATTTCCAGGAAAACCGGAATTTGGTTTGGAACTTGGGATAGTGTTAGTTTGAATGTCCAAGATGAGTTGAATGTGTTGAAGGTGGAATGGTTTGAATTGGTTGAAGAATGTGGGAATTGTGGAAGTTTGAAAAATGTCCCATTGATTTAAATGGGAATTTCCAAAAAATGTGGGAATTTCAGGAATTTTTTTTGAAAATGGCAAAAACTTGAATGGTCTGAATGAGTTGGTGTTAACATTTTTCAAATCGGTCGAGAAATGTTGAAGTAGTAACATTACGGAATTCCTGGGATTTTGGGAAAACCGGGAATTTTTCCAGTTCAAAAAATTCCTAAATAAGAGTAAGGTTGTGACGGTGAAACGGTTGAAATGCGTTGAACAATGTGGAAGGAGTAGTCGCCAGAAAAAAGGGTGGATTTAGGGCATTGGAAAACCAGAAATTCTGGAAAATCCTGGGATTTTTTTTAACTTGGAAAAAGGGTAGTTTGAATTTCCAAATGATGAAAGGTGTTGAAGGTGGAATGGTATGAATAGGTTGAACAATGCGGAAATGGTGGAAGTTTGAAAAATGGCCAATTCATTTTCAATGGGAAAAATGTCCCGGAAAACCGGGAATTCTGGGAAATCGGGGAATTTTTGGAATTCATCAAGGGAAAGCCTGCAATTCCCGAATAGGTTGAACAGTTTGAAGTTGGAACGGTTTGAATCAGATGAAACATGTGGAACGTAGAGCGCGCTAAAATCTGGAGATGAAGAAGAAGTTGAATAAATAGATGCATTTTGGTGTAGAAAACCATATACTATACTATTTATAGTCAATATTTTCTTCTTCCTGGGGGGGCGTAACAGAAAATATTTGAGAAGTACTGCTCTAGTTGGACTTTTTCTTCTTAAAAGCGGCCACTGTCCTCTTAATATTTGCACATTTTGTAGATGGCTGTCCGCCGTTACTTCTGCAAAACTGTATATATAAAAATCACGGTCACATCACAGACATGCTGACAACGCTCCAAACAATGGCGTGCATTTTGTTTACTTCCGGTTTCGGTCGCGCAGTTTTTGGTGATCAAAACCTTCGGTACATCGCTTGTCAATAGTGCGCAAATAATAAGCTATATATACAGTACAGGCCAAAAGTTTGGACACACCTTCTCATTCGATGCGTTTTCTTTATTTTCATGACTATTTACATTGTAGATTGTCACTGAAGGCATCACAACTATGAATGAACACATGTGGAGTTATGTACTTAACAGAAAAAGGTGAAACAACTGAAAACATGTTTTATATTCTAGTTTCTTCATAATAGCCACCATTTGCTCTGATTACGGCTTTGAACACTCTTGGCATTCTCTCAATGAGCTTTAAAGTATTAGTCACCTGAAATGGTTTTCACTTCACAGGTGTCATAGTTGTGATGCCTTCAGTGACAATCTACAATGTAAATAGTCATGAAAATAAGGAAAACACATTGAAACGAGAAGGTGTGTCCAAACTTTTGGCAATTCAGACTGTAACGACCAGCTAATATTAATGTTTTATGTCATACTTACCAACCTTGAGACCTCCAATATCGGGAGGTGAGGGGTAGGGGGGTGGGGGTGGGGGCGTGGTTGAGGGTGTGGTTATTTACAGCTAGAATTCACCAACTCGAGTATTTCATATATATTTCATATGTATATGCATATATATATATATATATATATATATATATATATATATATATATATATATATATATATATATATATATATATATATATATATATATATATTTATATATATATATATATATATATATATATATATATTTATATATATATATATATATATATATATATATATATATATATATATATATATATATATATATATATATATATATATATGTATGAAATACTTGACTTTCAGTGAATTCTAGCTATATATATATATATATATATATATATATATATATATATATATATATATATATATATATATATATATATATATATATATATATATATATATATATATATATATATATATATATATATATATATATATATATATATATATATATATATATATTTATTTTATTTACATAGAAAAAAAAATACTTGAATTTCAGTATTTCAGGCTATCCATTAGATGGCAGTATTGTACTGTGTAACTTCTCCGTTCATGATGAGTATATCATTTCGGCAAGCTGTTTATATCGTGGGAAAGCGGACGTGAGAACAGGCTGTCCCCACTCAGTCTCAGGTCCGCATTGAGCTGGAGGGGGCGTGGCCTCCAGCTCCGGCTGAATACCGGGATTCTCCCGCTAAAAACGGGAGGGTTGGCAAGTATGTTTTATGTTCATGCGGTTTGGATTTGATGTCGGTTTTTCCCGTGTTTGCGAACACATCGTCTGCGCCTGAACGGTCATTGGCGAAGAATGAGAAGGTGGTGTTGAGAGGAAAAACCTGTTGGAATTGTGCTGTTATTTGTTACCATAAGATTGGTAATAAAAGTTAAAAAGAGTGTCAGATTTTGTTTAATTTCTTCTGGGGGCTACCATATATTATTATATTAATATAATGTGTTTTCAAGTTAAAAAAATAACCTTATTTCCAAGGTGTGGCGGTAATAAAAATGCAATGACATTTAGGGGAAAACCCTATGTACTTTCTTTCGTGAGTGCACAATGTCTAGTCGCGCCTTCCCATGGGTAACTGATGTCGCCGCCGTCAGCATTTTCACTTAGCGACTGCAGGAGGCAGCTGCCACCTGCCTGAGTGAGGTGAGACCCGCTATCTGACAAGCTAATGAGCACCTGACAGCTTGACACGTTATTCCCGCACACCTTTTTTTGGGGGGGGGGGGGGAAAGTTCTCAGCGACTTCACAAAGCAGTATGACACTTTTTTGTTTCCCAAAGCGTTGACGCGTCATATTCGTAGTTACCTGTCAGTCGCTGCAATGTTTTTTTTTACACCGAGCACAGACCACACAGACCAGTTTTTAATTGGATCAGGTTCAAACCGTGTGCTTGGAACAACACATGAGATGGCGACATGGTGAAGTATACCGTCTCCTTTTTTTCAGTTTGGCACTACTTACAAAAAAGTTATGGATAGCCAGTAATCTTTACAGGTGAATTTAAAGGCCTACTGAAACCCACTACTACCGACCACGCAGTCTGATAGTTTATATATCAATGATGAAATCTTAACATTGCAACACATGCCAATACGGCCGGGTTAACTTATAAAGTGCAATTTTAAATTTCCCGCTAAACTTTCGGTTGAAAACGTCTATGTATGATGACGTATGCGCGTGACGTCAATAGTTAAACGGAAGTATCCGGACACCATTGAATCCAGTACAAAAAAACTCTGTTTTCATCTCAAAATTCCACAGTATTCTGGACATCTGTGTTGGTGAATCTTTTGCAATTTTTTTAATGAACAATGGAGACTGCAAAGAAGAAAGCTGTAGGTGGGATCGGTGTATTAGCGGCTGGCTGCAGCAACACAACCAGGAGGACTTTGACTTGGATAGCAGACGCGCTAGCCGACGCTAGCTGCCGACCGCACGGATGATCGGGTGAAGTCCTTTGTCCTTCCGCCGATCGCTGGAACGCAGGTGAGCATGGGTGTTGATGAGCAGATGAGGGCTGGCTGGCGTAGGTGGAGCGCTAATGTTTTTATCATAGCTCTGTGAGGTCCCGTTGCTAATTTAGCTTCAATGGCGTCGTTAGCAACAGCATTGTTAAGCTTCGCCAAGCTGGAAATTATTAACCGTGTATTTACATGTCCACGGTTTAATAGTATTGTTGATCTTCTGTCTATCCTTCCAGTCAGGGGTTTATTTATTTTGTTTCTATCTGCATTTGAGCCCGATGCTGTCACGTTAGCTCAGTAGCTAAAGAGCTTTGCCGATGTATTGTCGTGGAGATAAAAGTCACTGTGAATGTCCATTTTGCGTTCTCGACTCTCATTTTCAAGAGGATATAGTATCCAAGGTGGTTTAAAATACAAATCCGTGATCCACAATAGAAAAAGGAGAAAGTGTGGAATCCAATGAGCCAGCTTGTACCTAAGTTACGGTCAGAGCGAAAAAAGATACGTCCTGCACTGCACTGTAGTCCTTCACTCTCACTTTCCTCATCAACGAATCTTTCATCCTGGCTCAAATTAATGGGGTAATCGTCGCTTTCTCGGTCCGAATCTCTCTCGCTGCTGGTGTAAACAATGGTAAAATGGGAGGAGTCTCTCCTCCGGTGACGTTGCGCTACTTCCGGTACAGACAAGGCTTTTTTTATCAGCGACCAAAAGTTGCGAACTTTATCGTCGATGTTCTCTACTAAATCCTTTCAGCAAAAATATGGCAATATAGCGAAATGATCAAGTATGACACATAGAATGGATCTGCTATCCCCGTTTAAATAAAACAAATTCCTTTCAGTAGGCCTTTAATATGAATTGAATGTCCAACTGATCAATTGTTATTGGTAATCTCTAACAAGGAACTGAGCAGCAGTATTCACAAAGTTGTTTGATCCGTGAATGGATCAATACATGGTTAGAATTGGTATTTAAACATCCTCTTCATCACATTTTAACGTCATGTGATGTGAAACCCCGCCTAACAATTGATCGGCACAATGTCTCCATTGCCAACATTGCAAACATGCACCAATATCATGAAATAATTACCGTTTTTTCCGGACTATAGGGCGCACTTAAAATCTTTTTTTTTTCCTCAAAACTAGACAGGGGAGGTAACGGCAACTGACACCAGGGGCCAGTAATGTCCAAAGATTTATTATATATATATATATATATATATATATATATATATATATATATATATATATATCTATATATCTATATATCTATATATATATATATATATATATATATATATATATATATATATATATATATATATATATATATATATATATATATATATATAGATATATATAGGGGACAGTAATGTCCAAAGATTTATTATATATATATATATATATATATATATATATATATATATATATATATATATATATATATATATATATATATATATATATATATATATATATATATATATATATATATATAATAGTAACACAATAATATAAATTCAGGAAATGGAGTTTGAAATGGATCCAAGAGTGTGTCTGGTGTAAGACTATGTGTAGTAGTTAACTGGAGGGTTTTACCGTAAATGTTGGTGAGAGCGAAAGAACACGGAAGTCCGTGGGGCAGGCAGATGATCCAGGGCGAGCGAGAGGCATCGAGAAGAACGTGTCCAAGCGGGAGGTCGAGAATCCAAAAGGGCAAAATGGACAACAGGGGATCACAGAAGAACACGGGAAGCGCTGCGGGAAGACAACAGGAACATCAGACACAACGGAAACACGGAAGTCACAGGGGAAGAGCGAGTTCGCGGGATGGAAGCCAGACACGGGATTCTTACAAAGGTAAGGAAGACTATATTCCGGCGGCGGCATGCCAGGTTGTCCAAGCTTATGAAGGCAACTCCTTCATTACCTGATAGATGATTGCCGTGACACAGTGCGCCTTATAACCTGGTGCGCCTAATGTAAGGAATGGGTTTGGTTGAGCTTACCCGCCTCGAAGCAATTTTATTTGGTGCATGGTGTAATGATAAGTGTGAACAGGAGATGGCAGTCCAACATAAGAGATAAGTGTAGGCTGCACCGTTTGATGTGCTTCAACATAGGAGTATTATGATGGCGTGTGTATAAGGTGTTGGAAGCAGATCAGAATCATATCCATATTTAAGTGTTACTTCTTTCTAAAAACTCCTATAGTCATATTTACATCAGCTAATGTCTCGTGTGGTACAAATTGCTTGGATTCGAGTGTCCTTGGTTAGAGTCAGAGCGCTGTTTATTCTCTTTGTTGAGACTGCCATTACATTCCTAAGATAAGGAGCACAGCTAGAGCACAGTCTGCCCAATGGACTGAGCCACACCCCAAAGAGAGACAGACTGTTTGAGTGGATCTCCTTCTCCACCAAGGCAGGCCACCAACTGTTAGTCTACACGAGCACTAATCGAGCATGGACTCATACGAAATTCAGTGTTGTGTACAAAATCAATTGTTAACTACATTCATTGCAAATGCCGGGAACAATAATAATGCAACAGCTTACAGTCATAAGTCTATATTCATTCTAAACCAGATCTTGTTTGATTCATTAGTAATGTGAAAATACATCTTGAATAAGCATATATACATTCATCTATTTATGTTCAATGATGTTTATGATCAAATTATTTGTTATTCCTTTACTAAATCAAAGGGTAGGCCACTAATTGTGTTCTGTGAGATGGTTTTACTGCAGGCTGGTAACAGCGACCGCTCTGAAGGAGGGTCATAGACGGAATTTTTGCCTCGTATAAAAACATTGAGGTTTTTGCCTCTATCTGTGGTAGAGATTTAACTTAGTGGTCTACATCAGAAATTGTTTTGGTCCAGAGTCTTAAGACCCTGGAAGGCTGGTATGTAGTAGAATTTCTGACCTTTGACCTATATTGCATGTCTAATAAGAATGTCCGCTCATTTTCAATTCTCTTCCATTTTGTGCCATTGACTGGACCAGTAGGACAAAGGTGAATATGGAGTTGTGCCAACCTGTCTACAGAATGTTTAGAATTTCCAAATATGACTAAGAGATACAAGGTTGTTTTGGAACAGACAAAACCAAAACAAAATAATGATGATGCACTAGATAAGAAACAATGACGCACAAGAGACATATAAAAAATGGCAGAAGACCGGAACTCGACAGTGATTTTGGCTTGTGTGTGTCTTGTTTGCTCCGGAGTAACATGTGGTCTGTCTGCACGGCCAACTTAATTCAACCTGCACTTCTGATAATGGGTAAATACATTTGTTGTACTAAACTACTTTTGTTGCCTGTTTAAGCTTCGGACAATCCACTACACAAATGTTTCTGAAACTACTAATACTACTATTACTATTACTATTACTATTACTATTACTACGACTAACACTGTCCCTGTGAGAGGGACAGAGGGGGGAGGTGAGTTTGGATTGGGTCAAGTTTGAGCGTGTTGAGGTTTTATTTAATCGATATGATCAATCTGGTACAAGGATAAAGGAACGTAATGATTTAGATTGACAATTGCAGTGGTTGGCGGAAGCAACCCCAACCTTAAAGGAGGGTGCCAATTCAGTAATTAAATGTTTTGTGAATTATCTAATATCCCGACATGGTTTCCCCAAAAAGATTAGGTCAAACAACGGCACCTAATTTAAGAAAACAGGTTAATCTTCTTCAGTCACAAGATCAGCACTTCTCAGGACCAGCAGCTTCCTAGGAAGGTGGAAAGACCATGAGACCAAAATGGTAAGTTTGCAAAATGTAGAATATGTGTGCCAGTTCCTCTGTGCAGATTTGAGGATGAAAGCCGCCACTCCAGATTCCCTTGCACTCGCTAAGAGGGGCACGGTCAAAGCAAATCCAGGATCAACACCCGATACCTGACTGGAAGGAACCGAGAGGAGAGACAACACCTTGCCAGCGATGACGAGAACAACTAAGGTTGCCAGCCAATGTGTCCACCGGGACTCCAGCAGCTGTGGAAAGAAGTGCCGGGAGTGCCGAAGCGGCGAGGAGGCCTAGAAGCAAGCCGAGGGCCTGGACCAAAGCCCCACGCTCCATACTCTGCCCCCGCCCCCACAGCTCCAACTTTTTCTCAGCTTTTCCCCAAAGCGGCCAGCGCGCACATGCCATTGCACAGTCTGCCCAATGTACTGAACCACACCCCAAGAAGAGACAGAGACAGACTGTTTGAGTGGATCTCTTTCTTCACCAAGGCAGCCAAAAGCCCAACGAGGTGTCGGCAGGCCACCAGCCTGAGGCACCACCGAGCCATCTATACGAGCACTAATCGAACATGGACTCATACGAAACTCAGTTGTGTGTTCAAAATTAATTGGTAATTAACAATATTGGTAACTACATCCATTGCAAATGCCGGGAAAAATATTTTTGCAAATGTCTTACAGTCATAAGTCTATATACATTCATCTATTTATGTTCAATGATGTTCATGATCAAAGTATTTGTTATTCCTTTACTAAATCAAAGGGTAGGCCACTAATTGTGTTCTGTGAGATGGTTTTACTGCAGGCTGGTAACAGCGATCGCTCTGAAGGAGGGTCATAGACGGAATTTTTGCCTCGTATAAAAACATTGAGGTTTTTGCCTCTATCTGTGGTAGAGATTTAACTTAGTGGTCTACATCAGAAATTGTTTTGGTCTAGGGTCTTAAGACCCTGGAAGGCGGGTATGTAGTAGAATTTCTGACCTTTGACCTATATTGCATGTCTAATAAGAATGTACGCTCATTTAATTTCTCTTGTATTCTGTGCCAGTGGGACAAAGGTGAATATGGAGTTGTGCCAACCTGTCTACAGAATGTTTAGAATTTCCAAATATGACTAAGAGATACAAGGTTGTTTTGGAACAGACAAAACCAAAACAAAACAATCGTGACGCATTAGATAACAAACAATGACGTACAAGAGACATATAAAAAATGGCAGAAGACCGGAACTCGACAGTGATTTTGGCTTGTGTGTGTCTTGTTTGCTCCGGAGTAACATGTGGTCTGTCTGCACGGCCAACTCAATGCAACCTGCACTTCTGATAATGGGTAAATAAATTTGTTGTACTAAACTACTTTTGTTGCCTGTTTAGCTTCGGACAATCCACTACACCAGCGGATGTCATTGCTGACATCGCCACATCATCTGCCCCACAGCCCAGGAGACGAGAGAGATTTTCTACCTACATTACTCTTTTCAACTTCTATATTGTATATCCTTGTGTGAGACCAATCCAGTATGCTAAATGTTTCTTAGTTTTTCTTGCTTGTTTTCAGCATAACTGTATGTGTCGTTACATTAACTGAAAAGTTTGATGTTTATCCCCGTTTTGTTACCTAAATTACTCTGATATTGATAGACGAAAGGCAGGATGTTACACCCGGTAGTGTTCCCTGACGGACTGGTGTTTGGGCGTGTTCTACTGTCTTTGTGTCTCAGTTCATCCTTCCTGACGACAGTGACTGACAAGTGTCTAAGAACATACAGCGGACTTTAAATAGACTGGGTCAAAGGGGATAGCAAGACTTATTTTTGACCTGTGCAGTGTGATTAATTACGGGGGACACAATAGCTATTACCGTGGTAATAACCTCTATATTTGTTACGACTCAACCCTGAACCATTGGTGTCGGATGCAGACAACATACTCTGGTAAGTTGTGCCCATCGTCCCTTTTATGTTGTTTTGGAGCTTGACCTGACTGATACAGACGCTAAAGGAATTATTAAAATTAATGTCCTTGAGAGGGCGTTAACTACCTCTCCACCTTCTGTAGCACCTAAAGTACCACCCCACCTCGTGGTGTTTCAAAAGCTCCCATCTGTGCGTGCTAATGACATCACCACCGAAGGCCTGGTAACTTTGACCTTTGCCCTTAGGAGCGGGTGCAGACAACCTGTGGCTCAGGTGGATGCCAAAACCTGGGTGACTGTGTTGCTTCTTCCGCTGGACGTCCCTTTTCCCACACTTACCCCGCCCCTTTTAAGTTGACTGACATGTGTACCCTTCTGTTGACAATGCCACCCGACTTCTTCCCTTGTGGCCCAAAAGCTGAATTACACGTGTTTTCAAATTACAGGACCCTCTTCGTCCCCCAACAAATTGGGTGACATCAACCGTTACTGGTGCACCACACTGATAGATGGCTCTAGGATAGGCCCTTGGGCACGAGCTGACTTATTCTGGTGTTGTGGGAAGCACAGATTGTACATTAGTATCCCGACGTCAGCCGTTGGGCTTTGTGCTATGGTTAGACTGGTGACCCCACTCACCAAATTAACACCCCTTGGAACTCCTGTTTTAGCGGCCTCTCTAAGTCCCCGCCGCCGTTGAGACTAACCAACCTGACTCGTGACACAGTTGAGGGACTTGCTGAACAACCTCCCTCGAGACCGTCCAGAACCGCACAGCCCCTTGTGCTAAGTGTCACTAAAGGGGGTCTAGCAAAGTGGTAACTTTAAGACTTTAATGTGGGGCGTGCTTTATAAGTTTTGTACAAGTAATAAAGATCTTATTAGAAGATCTTAAAGGGGGACTTGTTGGAAGCAGATCAGAATCATATCCATATTTAAGTGTTACTTCTTTCTAAAAACTCCTATAGTCATATTTACATCAGCTAATGTCTCGTGTGGTACAAAGTGCTTGGATTCGAGTGTCCTTGGTTAGATTCAGAGCGCTGTTTATTCTCTTTGTTGAGACTGCCATTACATTCCTAAGATAAGGAGCACAGCTAGACTGGGGAAACAGCAGGCGGGGGACAGAGGGAAGATCACGGGACTTCCGGGGGTTTGGGGGGAGACCGAGCTAGACCGATCTGGACCGGGCTGGGGAACGCTGGTGTGCTGGATTGGTCTCAGTTTGTCCTCTAAGCTTGGAGAATAAACCACAAAATACCAACTGCTGCCTGTTGATTGAATATAAACATCAGCTTATGTGCCATAAAAAGAATCTGGGAGAGACTAGCAATTTGAATTCCCCATTGGAGGAATGCTGGTCGACGCAACAAAGGTAAGACCTATTATCTGGCGTTTTGTTTCGTAATATTATGCAAAAGCAACTTTTCTTACCTTCTGGTGCCGGCTAATCTGTAATTGGGATCTGCATGAATCCTGAAAACTTGAACAGGTTGACACCGTAGTCCGGGGGTCACCAACTTTTTTGAAACCAAGAGCTACTTCTTGGGTACTGATTAATGCGAAGGGTCTACCAGTTTGATACACACTTAAATAAATTGCCAGAAATAGCCAATTTGCTCAATTTACCTTTAACTCTATGTTATTATTAATAATTAATGATATTTACACTTAATTGAACGGTTTAAAAGAGGAGAAAACACGAAAAAAATGACAATTACATTTTGAAACATAGTTTATCTTCAATTTCGACTCTTTAAAATTCAAAATTCAACCGAAAAAAAGAAGAGAAAAAGTAGCTAATTCCATCCTTTTTGAAAAAATTAAAAAAATAATTTATGGAACATCATTAGTAATTTTTCCTGATTAAGATTAATTTTAGAATTTTGATGACATGTTTTAAATAGGTTAAAATCCAATCTACACTTTGTTAGAATATATAACAAATTGGACCAAGCTATATTTCTATCAAAGACAAATCATTATTTCTTCTAGATTTTCCAGAACAACATTTTTAAAAGAAATTCAAAAGACTTTGAAATAAGATTCAAATTTGATTCTACAGATTTTCTAGATTTGCCGGAATAATTTTTTTGAATTTTAATCATAATAAGTTTGAAGAAATATTTCACAAATATTCTTTGTCGAAAAAACAGAAGCTAAAATGAAGAATTAAATTAAAATGTATTTATTATTACTTTACAATAAAAAAAATAAAAATACTTGAACATTGATTTAAAATGTCAGGAAAGAAGATGAAGGAATTTAAAAGGTAAAAAGGTATATGTGTTTAAAAATCCTAAAACCATTTTTAAGGTTGTATTTTGTTCTCTAAAATTGTCTTTCTGAAAGTTATAAGAAGCAAAGAAAACTAATTAATGAATTTATTTAAACAGGTGAAGACCAAGTCTTTAAAATATTTTCTTGGATTTTCAAATTCTATTTGAGTTTTGTCTCTCTTAGAATTAAAAATGTCGGGCAAAGCGAGACCAGCTTGCTAGTAAATAAATACAATTTAAAAAATAGAGGCAGCTCACTGGTAAGTGCTGCTATTTGAGCTATTTTTAGAACAGGCCAGCGGGCTACTCATCTGGTCCTTACGGGCTACCTGGTGCCCGCGGGCACCGCGTTGGTGACCCCTGCCGTAGTCGATAAGCTTCTTCTTTTTCTCTATCTTCTTGTTATGGGACATTCATCCTGCGCTAATATAAAGTAGTGTAAAGTTCTTACTTATATCTGTCGGTAAACTCGCCATGAAAGCGCTAAAACATACCGGTGTAGTGAGTTTTATTATTCACCCAAGGAACTTTAGTTATTAAAGTTCCGGTCGGACGGTTTTTCACCGGACACATGTATAGGTTTGAGTTTCATAATCCAATCGGTCGACTAATTGGTAAGAGAGTTGATGACTATCAAAATAGTTGCAGCCTTACTGACCGATTTAGGCTATGTTTGCGCTGACACGGGTTTCGAAAAATAGCGTGTTCATTTGTGAAACACGGTCAACTCATTTTTTTTTTCCCCCCGTTGCATTCAGTAGTCCTCTTCCTACATGACCCCTGCTGTGTCCAACTAACCGTGCTCCACATTGATCCACTTTGGATGGTGGGAACACTCGGCCGAAGCCCACGCAGACGTCAAGAGTTGGGAAAGAACCAATCAGCCGTCATTTTAGTTCTGCTTCAAGCTCTCCGTTCGGGCAGCCTAACGGAGCGTGACATCATTAATGGGTAAAAAGAAAAAGCCTGCCTTTTTTTCATGTAGGAGTTTAAGTGGTGAGTGTGTTCCTGAGTCTTGGACAGTTTTATTTTAATGGTTTTGCATCCTACTGTTTTTCAGTATGCAGGTCAAATACGGGTCAGAGGTGCCTCAATACTGTTGGCCTTGAAGAAAATGTGAATATATTTATATAGCGCTTTTCTCTAGTGACTCAAAGCACTTTACATTGTGAAACCCAATACTAAGTTACATTTTCAAACCAGTGTGGGTGGCACTGGGAGCAGGTGGGTAAAGTGTCTTGCCCAAGGACCATCATCGGCGGTCACTCGAAGCGAGTATGACGATCCTCCTGGTAGGGGTGTATCCCTTTATGGAGGATGCCTGTGCGTGACTTTGTTTAACATGGGGAGACTGGTGCACAGACAGTCACCACACGATCCTTGACAGATCCGGATCAGGGTCCAGTGGCATGGAGTCCCAGACGACTGGGGACCCTTTTCTGCAGCAGCCTTCTTCGCCATCGCAGCCGTTGTGACGCCCCTAAGGTTAGCGGTCATCCTCCACCTGTTCCACCGTTGAGGTCTTGGGTTGTTATTTCCCCATGACTGGGCCCACATGGATGTGGGGGTGCCTTCTTCCACCACCGCAGCTGTTGTGGTGGTTCTTACATTTACCGTCTTCCGCCTGCTCCGCCGATGAGGTCTTTACCGTATCCCTGGCTAGGGGGCAGTCAGGTACTAGGCTTTTGCCAAGGGCCACCTGGGGTAACGGTAGTAAAGGGGTTAACCTCCTAGTACCCCAAGACCCCTTAGAGGAGCCTCCACTGCCGGATGCACTTTAACGTCAATGCCCAGGACATTGCCCAAGGACACAGCGGCAGTGACTAGCATGGCAGAAGCGGGGATCGAACCTGGAACCCTCAAGTTGCTGACACGGCCACTCTACCAACCGAGCTGTACCGCCCCAGGAAGAAAAGCTATATTGTGCATGCTAGGTTAGCAAATTGGCTGAAGAATAACAAGACTGTCAAACTTGGACGCTAACTGGTCTGTACCTAACTGAGCTGAGAGTCGGCAGAGTTGTATTTTAAGTATCACGTCCATGAAGAAGGACATGATGCAACTTTTCTATGAAGAACGGAGCAAACAAAGATGATGGACTTTTCTCACCCTAAGGCGGGGGGTATGGTGCTCGTCCTCAGCACCACAGACAGAGGCGGTGACCTTTGCTCATGCAGGCGCGCTGGCCACACCTCCCTCCACACAAGTATAAGCGATTTACCATTTATTTAATTCACCAAAACGTCACCGTGGAGTTATTGAGTCTGTTTAGCTGATTGGAGAGCTGGCTTCCGCAGCCAGTGGGTCCATGACGACGGCTTCTGTTTTGTTCGATCACCCGTTTTACTGCCGTAGATATTTGCGGCGCCACAAATGTCTGGAAATTTATTTTTTAGCTTGTGCAGCTTTTTAGTCCAGAAAATTTGGTACACTTTGAGGGTCATCCAGATCATCGGGAGGTAGGACCTGGTGGAGGTCTGAGCTCTTGAGTGCTTTTCAAGTTATCAAATTGTTTATTCTTTAATCTGGTGAACAAGAAGGACCCAACAAGATAAGTGCACTTGCCTAAAAGAAAATCAACATTTTTAAAACATAAACCCTCCATTAGTCAAATGATTACGCATACGGCGCGGAGTTATTTGACACCCACCGAACGCCAATGTGACTGATTATTTCCCATCGCTCAAATCCGAATGGCGGAGCTGAGTTACATGCAGCTCACGTCACTTTGCGGCGGCGTGTAGTTTTATATCCTAACAGCATATTTACTCTGCCTTGTGAGGCGTGGAGGGAACCCTGCAGAATATGAACAGATTGATCCAGAAACTGTCCGTGAACATTTCAAAGTTTGCGGTGAGCAGGCTATTTCGTGTGCATGCCGTGTCTTACTACTCGCATCTCAATGATTTTCATTCATATCACAATTTGGTTTTATAATTAGTCCGACTGTACGCCTGAAAATGGTTTTGGAGGGCGAAAAGACAGATTCAACAGCCAGTCAGCAAATTAATCTCTTCATTGTCTTCATTTGAGTGCGCCACACACCCTGCTTTTAAACCTTACATTTTAATCTTTAGACTTGTATTCGTATTTTTACCATATTTTTTGGACCACGGGGCTTATAAAACGCACTGCCGAGGAGCGGGTCTATTCAGGTCTATTTTTTATACAAAAAGTGCACCTGATTTAGGCTCATATTGCACGTGTAATGGGGATTCTTTGGTCAAAATGTTGCATAGTTTATGTTTTACAGTATATATATATATATATATATATATATATATATATATATATATATATATATATATATATATATATATATATATATATATATATATATACACATACATACATACATGCCCACATATATATATATATATATATATATATATATATATATATATATATATATATATATATATATATATACATACACTACCGTTCAAAAGTTTGGGGTCACATTGAAATGTCCTTATTTTTGAAGGAAAAGCACTGTACTTTTCAATGAAGATAACTTTAAACTAGTCTTAACTTTAAAGAAATACACTCTATACATTGCTAATGCGGTAAATGACTATTCTAGCTGCAAATGTCTGGTTTTTGGTGCAATATCTACATAGGTGTCTGGTTTTTGGTGCAATATCTACATAGGTGTGTAGAGGCCCATTTCCCAGCAACTATCACTCCAGTGTTCTAATGGTACAATGTGTTTGCTCATTGGCTCAGAAGGCTAATTGATGATTAGAAACCCCTTGTGCAATCATGTTCACACATCTGAAAACAGTTTAGCTCGTTACAGAAGCTACAAAACTGACCTTCCTTTGAGCAGATTGAGTTTCTGGAGCATCACATTTGTGGGGTCAATTAAACGCTCAAAATGGCCAGAATAAGAGAACTTTCATCTGAAACTCGACAGTCTATTCTTGTTCTTAGAAATGAAGACTATTCCACAAAATTGTTTGGGTGACCCCAAACTTTTGAACGGAAGTGTATATATATATACAGTATATATACACATATATATACACACGCACATATATATACAGTATATATACACACACATATATACACACAGACATACATATACTGTATATACATATATATACATATATACATATATATATATATATATATATATATATATATATATATATATATATATGTGTGTGTGTGTGTATATATATATATATATATATATATATATATATATATATATATATATATACACACACACACACATATATATATATATATATATATATATATATATATATATATATATATATATATATATATATATATATACATATATATATATATATATACATATATATATATACATATATATATATATATATATATATATATATATATATATATATATATATATATATATATATATATATATATATATATACATATATATATACATATACATACAGCCGGGCCCTCGGCCAAATTGTTTTAACCCAATGCGGCCCCTGTCAAGACGTGGACTATGGGGTTTGTTTTCCCGGAATGCAAAGGAAAGTTGGCGCGGGCAAGGCGTGAGGGTAAGGACATCTTTTAATTATTACTATAAAAAAGGAACAAAAGGCGCGCACAAGGCAGAAGTACAAAAACTTGGCTAATGAAACAGAAACTTGCACAAAGGCAGAAACTATGAACATGAAGCAAAACGTCACTAACTGTGGCACTAATAACAAAAACTTACTTGGCATGGAACTATGGAAACATGGGTAGCATAAGTCACCAGAGGTAAACAGGGGTCACAGAGTTAATGTCGCCAGGTTGACCAACAGAAAATGAAAAGCTTAAATAACACAGACATGATAAACAACAGGTGCGTGAGTGCAAATTAATCAGGTGTGTGACATGAGGACAGGTGAAAACTAATGGGTTGTCATGGAAACAAAACAGGGAGTGAAAAAACAGGAACTGACAAAATCCAAAAAAGCACATGGCCAAACAAAACATGATCACACAGACATGACAGCCCTAAAGACAAAACGTTTGGGGACCCCTGGTGTAGTGTCTGCTCTGCAGTTGCTGTGTTAACGGTGTGCTAAGTGTGTTGAAATGTTTTATTCTAGCATCATACTGTGTGTTTTTGTGATTTTTGAGCCAGTGCCATTGCATCATACTGTCATGTTTGTAAATCTGACTAGTGGGTCAGTGCCTCCCCAACCTCAAACCTCACTGCACGCCACTGCTTCTGACAGTGTCTTCAGAATGCGCCGTTTGGCAGTCGGTCTTATTTACGTTGCTCCACTTTGGCAGCGTCTTCTCCCCGTCGTCTTTGTTGTACCGGTAGTTTTTAGCGCTTCCATAGCGAGTCTACTGACAGACATACAAAGCCCAAAACCAGTGAAGTTGGCACGTTGTGTAAATGGTAAATAAAAAACAAATACAATGATTTGCTAATCATTTTCAACTTATATTCAATTGAATAGACTGCAAAGACAATATATTTAATGTTCCAACTGAGAAACGTCATTTATTTTTTGCAAATAATTATTAACTTAGAATTTAATGGCAGCAACACATTGCAAAAAAGTTGGCACAGGGGCATGTTTACCACTGTGTTACATGGCCTTTCCTTTTAACAACACTCAGTAAATATTTGGGGACTGAGGAGACTGATTTTTAGAGCTTTTGAGGTGGAATTCTGCGTTTCTGGGTGTTGTTGATAAATGGCTTTTGCTTTGCATAGTAGAGTTTTAACTTGCACTTACAGATGTAGCAACAAACTGTAGTTACTGACAGTGGTTTTCTGAAGTGTTCCTAAGCACATGTGGTGATATCCTTTACACACTGATGTCGCTTTTTGATTCAGTACCGCCTGAGGGATCGAAGGTCCGTAATATCATTGCTTACGTGCAGTGATTTCTCCAGATTCTCTGAACCCTTTGATGATATTATGGACCGTAGATGGTGAAATCCCTAAACTCCTTGCAATAGCTGGTTGAGAAAAGTTTTTCTTAAACTGTTCAAATATTTGCTCATGCATTTGTTGACAAAGTGGTGACTCTCGCCCCATCCTTGTTTGTGAATGACTGAACATTTCATGGAATCTACTTTTATACCCAATCATGGCACCCACCTGTTCCCAATTTGCCTGTTCACCTGTGGGATGTTCCAAATAAGTGTTTGATGAGCATTCCGCAACTTTATCAGTATTTATTGCCACCTTTCCCAACTTCTTTGTCACGTGTTGCTGGCATCAAATTCTAAATTGAATGATTATTTGCTAAAAAACAAAAAAGTTTATCAGTTTGAACATCAAATATGTTGTCTTTGTAGCGTATTCAACTGAATATGGGTTGAAAATGATTTGCAAATCATTGTATTCCGTTTATATTTACGTCTAACACAATTTCCCAACTCATATGGAAACGGGGTTCTTAGGTGCCATTTTGGGGTCCTTATACACACACCTAAGTAATGACGATCATCATGCAGTGCGACTTTGTAGCTTACCAAAGTCATACTAAAACATTTTGTTAGATATTGAAGTTAATTAACTTTTATTATGTTTTGCTTATGGTGAATGTTTAAATTCACATAGGAGAAAGCAAACCAACAAGTTTAATTAAATAGCAGTATTTCAGTTTGAGCACGCAATAAGATAAGGCCCCTTAGTTTGATATTCACAGCTAGATTGGATCACTTCTCACAGGAAAAAGACCCTAACTGGGACTTAGGAATGCAAAAGTGATAGCCCTATCCTTGAGAAGAGACTACCTGTCTAGCTCAACACAAAAATTTAAGTTATGACTCAAAGCAGCTGTTTTCCAGACACTTAGACACGAACATTTCCTTTTATGGTCAGGATGTGCTCCCCTGACTTAGCACACACACACCGATACCAGAAGAATTATGGAATGGATTAAGTAATGAAGTTAAACATTGTACTGATATGATCCAGTTTAAGAGGTTCTTCAAATTAATGGTGCTTACAAAGTACAAAGAAGAAGAATTATGAAAAATACTTTCAACCTTATTGAAAATAAGATATTCTTCATCTCAGTATGTTAATAATGACTGATTTAATTAATTACATATTACAAAACTGTTGTGTATACTAATTCACAGATGTTATTTTATTATAAAAAGGTCAGTAAATGATTCTATATATTTGTAAACGCTCTGAAGTGGGAAAGGGGTAGGATTAAATAAGCTTTGCTTCTTCCTACTCCTTTTCGGACATGATGTAAAGTGAAATGATATGAAACTGTGTGATGTATTATACTGTAAGTGTGTTCATGTTCGAAATAAACTAAAGAAAGAAAGAAAGAAAGAAAGAAAGAAAGAAAGAAGGAGGAATATAAAACTGATGTTTTGGCTTCTCCAAGTTAGGAGTGCCTCGTTTTCTTGACCTGACCTCCTCCACGAACTGCAGTCCTGTATAAGGACACTTGCTTGTAATAAAGCAACTTTTGGCACAACCAGAATTAATCTGTCATATGGCGTACTGTTGATTTTTGAGAAAATGAAAGGATTTTAAGTCCGCCACATAGTCCGAAAAATACGGTAAGGTGCGCCTGCCATCACCTGGACAAAGATTATGTTTTTAAACTGTTGGTGCAACCAAAGTTTTGCACCTTCAAAAGCATTTTTAGCCTTCTGTGAAAAACTTGCCCCCTTTTGCACCACCCCTGCTCAGACCTTGCCCATGACGGTGTTAATTAAGATAAGGAGTGTAGCAACGTGAAGGAGAAGGCAGGCCGGCTTCTTGAATGTACTTGACGATGCAGACTGCCGAGAGCATTTATGAAACAATTATGCACGACTTCCTTGGTGCAGAGCACTAACAATAGCTTCAGGGGTGTCCTTCCATTTCTAAAACAAATGTGTTTGTTGTCTCTTTAGCTTCTAAGACAAGAACCTCTCCAAGGATACCAAGAACTCCTCCAGCTGCCCAGAAGGTGTTCCAGTAATTACCAAGTAATAATGTTGATTACTGGAAAGTCACACCCGTCCTGACCGCGTTCTCTGAATGCTAACTGTATAAATGCCGGGTTGGGAAGAGGAAACCCAAATTGCATATGAATATTTTAATTGGACCTCAAAAAAAGTCGGAAATCTTTGAACTTTCTGCATGTTTAATTCATGTCAACTCCACCCCGAGTGCATCCTCCACACAAACAGCGACAGGAATACCAAATGTGTTTTTCTTTCTGCTGCTGCATGTCAAGCTCCCATGTTGGAAGTAGTCTTACAGTCAAGGCCACACAAACAGACGGCGAATCAAGACTTTGAGGAGTTAAGACCGAGGCAGTTTGAGAACAGGACCGGATTAAGATGGCAAGTTTGTAGAAATGTAATGTGAGTAAATAGTCTAAGGATTAATAACACCCACACTGGTTTGGTCCTCTGGTTACCATCAAAGAGCAAAACAAACCGAGTTTTCCAACTTAAGACATTGAAGAAATTCGAAAATATAGTTTCTATTTGCCACCTAATCTCATGAAAACACCATGAACTGGTGACTGCTGGCCCCACTATGGACTGGACTCTCACTATCATGTTAGATCCACTATGGACTGGACTCTCACACTATTATGTTAAATCCACTATGGACTGGACTCTCACACTATTATGTTAGATCCACTATGGACTGGACTCTCACACTATTATGTTAGATCCACTATGGACTGGACTCTCACTATTATGTTAGATCCTTTATGGACTGGACTCTCACACTATTATGTTAAATCCACTATGGACTGGACTCTCACTATTATGTTAGATCCACTATGGACTGGACTCTCACACTATTATGTTAGATCCACTATGGACTGAATTCTCACACAATTATGTTAGATCCACTATGGACTGGACTCTCACACTATTATGTTAGATTCACTATGGACTTGACTCTCACACTATTATGTTAGATCCTTTATGGACTGGACTCTCACACTATTATGTTAGATCCACTATGGACTGGACTCTCACACTATTATATTAGATCCACTATGGACTGGAATCTCACACTATTATGTTAGATCCACTATGGACTGGACTCTCACACTATTATGTTAGATCCACTATGGACTGGACTCTCACACTATTATGTTAGATCCACTATGGACTGGACTCTCACTATTATGTTATATCCTTTATGGACTGGACTCTCACACTATTATGTTAGATCCACTATGGACTGGACTCTCACTATTATGTTAGATCCACTATGGACTGGACTCTCACACTATTATGTTAGATCCACTATGGACTGAACTCTCACACAATTATGTTAGATCCACTATGGACTGGACTCTCACACTATTATGTTAGATTCACTAAAGACTGGACTCTCACACTATTATGTTAGATCCTTTATGGACTGGACTCTCACACTATTATGTTAGATCCACTATGGACTGGACTCTCACACTATTATGTTATATCCACTATGGACTGAACTCTCACACTATTATGTTAGATCCACTATGGCCTCGACTCTCACACTATTATGTTAGATCCACTATGGACTGGACTGTCACACTATTATGTTAGATCCACTATGGACTGGACTGTCACACTATTATGTTAGATCCACTATGGCCTGGACTCTCACACTATTATGTTAGATCCACTATGGACTGGACTCTCACTATTATGTTAGATCCTTTATGGACTGGACTCTCACTATTATGTTAGATCCACTATAGACTGGACTCTCACTATTATGTTAGATCCTTTATGGACTGGACTCTCACTATCATGTTAGATCCACTATAGACTGGACTCTCACTATTATGTTAGATCCTTTATGGACTGGACTCTCACACTATTATGTTAGATCCTTTATGGACTGGACTCTCACTATTATGTTAGATCCACTATGGACTGGACTCTCACTATTATGTTAGATCCTTTATGGACTGGACTCTCACACTATTATGCTAGATCCACTCAACGTCCATTGCACCGGTCGCCCAGGGGGGCTTGCCTTTTTTAGAAGGCAAGCTACTTGTCAAATCACCAAGTCAAGGTGATCTCCGGACGAACTAGCGTGGCGCGGTCGGAAGAGTGGCCGTGCCAGCAACCTGCGGGTTCCTGGTTCAATCCCCAGCTTCTACCAACCTAGTCACGTCCGTTAATTCCTTGAGCAAGACTGTGGAAGTCGTTTCCTACGCGTTCCACGTTTACTCACGTCACAGGAGCCAGGCCTGCCGTTTCACCAAAGTTTTAATGTGCATGTATATCAATTAACAATCTCTTCAGACATTTTCTCTCCAGTCTCTCCCAGTTACCTCTTGTCCACTGGCTGCTCACTGTTAAAGACAACAGATGATTAGATTACCACGTACCACCTGTGAAATCGAATCACCTGCCAGCTGTGTCTCGCCGTCAGCACATGCCCCTAGACGATGGTGCTCCGCCCTCAACACCATCGACAGAGGCGGTGACCTTTGCTCCTGCATTTGCGCTGATCACACTCTCCCTCCACAAAGACACTTCACCCTTGCTCCTGATGGGTCGTGGTTAGGGCCTTGCATGGCAGCTCCCGCCATCAGTGTGTGAAAGGGTGTGTGAATGGGTGAATGTGGAAATAGTGTCAAAGTGCTTTGAGTGCCTTGAAGGTAGGAAAGCGCTATACAAGTATAACCCATTTACCATCTACCTAATGATGTTACAAACATTTCAAATGCATATAGATTATTTTTTTAAAGACAAAAATATAAGTTCTGATCATTGATTGGAATCGGACAGTCAAGGTGATAAGGAAAAACATCCTCTTCTCTATCCAATACCACATGCAAGTGGTTGGTTTTCAGTTTCTTATTTGTCCAGCTTTCATACTCGTTTTTATACCCTTTTACAATAAATACCAGTTCCCTAACTTGTGTGTGGTAGTTTTCTGAGACCCTTATTTTGTTAGCGCAGGCAGGGTGCAGCAGCACTTTTATTGCGAAGACAGGAACTAATTAAAACACTTAATTTTGGTCAACATAACATGTAAGGATGGTTCTTTGGTCAACATTTAGCATAGATTTTGCTGCAAAGACCTATCTTCAAGCCAATGTTTGGCTTCCTTTAAAAACGGTTTGTTTTGAGAAGCCAAGTTGTTAGATGCAAATGAAGCCCTCCTTACCACGCCCCGTCTAGTGGACTACAATTCCGTGCCCGCACGGAATTGCAGCTTTGTTTGCTTTGCTACGACCGTATGGAATATTGACTACGATGATCGTCACCGGCCATCTAATGTTTACTTAACACTCACCACAACACAACATCCCGGATGATTTGGCGAGACCGCCGCAGTTTGTTGAAGGAGGAGACGACGTGGCGAATACCAAGTAAGGAAGCCAGGTCGGAAAAAGTCCTTCTCTCTCTAGACATATGCATACGTGTATTGACAATGAAATGCTTTTCTATTCTATATCATGTTAATACTTTCACTGCACTTCTGCTTTGAACATTTGTAAACAATAGAGGCCTGAGCCAGCTATTAGTTAGCTATGCTAAGGGCTACATAATTGTTGAAGAGGCTCGCGAATAAAGGATTATCATAGAAACTGATTAATTGCTAAACACAGTAGAAACTGATCCAATTAAAACTAGTTTTTGGAAGATTGTTATTTTGCCAATGGAAGGTGATGCTATTGTCTCACATTAGAAGGCTCAGCTAGCTACACAACAAATCGAGCTAACATATTATTAATGCCTTTCTAACCTATTGTTAATACTTTCAGTTTCATTGTATCCTCCATTGCTATAAATAGTAGTCACCGAGCCCGCCATTATAAGTAGTTTTTTTTCAGAAAATCCATTTTTTGTTAAAGGCCTACTGAAATGAAATGTTCTTATTTAAACGGGGATAGCAGATCCATTCTATGTGTCATACTTGATCATTTCGCAATATTGCCATATTTTTGCTGAAAGGATTTAGTAGAGAACATCGACGATAAAGTTCGCAACTTTTGGTCGCTGATAAAAAAAGCCTTGCCTGTACCGGAAGTAGCGTGACGTCGCAGGTAGAAGGGCTCCTCACATTTCCCCATTGTTTACACCAGCAGCGAGAGCGATTCGGACCGAGAAAGCGACGATTACCCCATTAATTTGAGCCAGGATGAAAGATTTGTGGATGAGGAACGTGAGAGTGAAGGACTAGAGTGCAGTGCAGGACGTATCTTTTTTCGCTCTGACCGTAACTTAGGTACAAGCTGGCTCATTGGATTCCACACTTTCTCCTTTTTCTATTGTGGATTATGGATTTGTATTTTAAATCACCTCGGATACTATATCCTCTTGAAAATGAGAGTCGAGAACGCGAAATGGACATTCACAGTGACTTTTATCTCCTCGACAATACATCGGTGAAGCACTTTAGCTACGGAGCTAACATGATAGCATCGTTCTTAAATGCAGAAAGAAACAAAATAAATAAGCCCCTGACTGGAAGGATAGACAGAAGATCAACAATACTACTATCAGGAGACACCGAACCAAACACTGGACCTGTAACTACACGGTTAATGCTGTGCCACCTGTTGAAGCCTAGCAATGCTGTCGCTAGCGACGCCATTGAAGCTAACTTATCTACGGGACTTCGTCAGAGCTATGATAAAAACATTAGCGCTCCACCTACGCCAGCCCTCATCGGCTCATCAACACCCGTGCACACCTGCGTTCCATCGATCGACGGCGTGACGAAGGACTTCACCCGATCATCGATGCGGTCGGTTGCTAGCGTCGGATAGCGCGTCTGCTATCCAACTCAAACTCCTCCTGGTTGTGTTGCTGCAGCCAGCCGCTAATACACCGATCCCACCTACAGCTTTCTTCTTTGCAGTCTCCATTGTTCATTAAACAAATTGCAAAAGATTCACCAACACAGATGTCCAGAATACTGTGGAATTTTGCGATGAAAACAGAGCTGTTTGTATTGGATACAATGTGTCCCAATATTTCTGCTTCAACCATCGACGTCACGCGCAAACGTCATCATACCTAGACGTTTTCAACCGGAAGTTTCCCGGGAAATTTAAAATTGCACTTTATAAGTTAACCCGGCCGTATTGGCATGTGTTGCAATGTTAAGATTTCATCATTGATGTATAAACTATCAGACTGTGTGGTCGGTAGTAGTGGCTTTCAGTAGGCCTTTAAGGTCTGTGGTTAAAGCAGGGCTAACATTTGCACACACTCAAAGCGACTTCCTCATAGCGTAAGGGCTCATTGCCAAGAATCATTAAAGTTCAAAGTAAGACACTTTTTTACTTCATATCGGTCCGGATCATGTTTTTGTTATGTTCTGTTAGATTTAGACGTCATCCCGGCCACATGGTAGCAGGCTGAGTGTGTCGAGTCTCGCTCCTTCATGCCTAATTATCCTTAAATCCGCCGATACTAACTCTCTCCTAACAACACATTAAACCAATAAGTTTGCTGTGTGCACATGTTTATTCTCTGATTCTAAAATGCCGAAAACCAGAGGAAATCAGACTGATGCGGAACCCGAACTGTCTATGGCGTCTTTGACCACTTTGCTCGAGTCCCATCGGGAATCTCTATCCAAAGGTTTCAAAACTTCGCTTGCAGCTATAGAGAGCAAACTGGACGAAGTACAAGCCACAGTGTCTGCGAAATCTGCCAAACTCCAAAATCTTGAGATTACGGCTAATGACTTGGAGAGCCGCATGCAAACGCTGGAATCATCCATTACAGCACTAGCAGGCAAAAATACCAAACTGGCAGTCAAAGTTTTGGACCTTGAGTCCCGCAGCCGCCGCAATAACATCAGAATAATTGGCTTACCTGAATCCATTGAGGGTCCACAACCTACTGCATTCTTCTCCAACATGCTGCTGGAAGTCTTCAGCGACATCCTGGACTCCCCACCCGAATGCGAGCGCGCCCACAGGTCCCTCGCCACCAAACCTCCAGCAGGCCAGCGACCGAGACCAGTTATCATCAAGCTCCTTAGGTTCCAGGAAAAGGACGCGATTATCCGGGAAGCCCGGTCCAAGAGAGGAAAGCTGAAGTTCCGTGGTCACTCTATCTTGGTCTTTGAGGATTATCCACCCGAAGTTGTCGATCAGCGAAAGGAGTACAGCGATGTCATGTCGAAGCTCTTCAAGCTAGGTCTCAGACCTGCCCTGCGCTACCCGGCCAAACTTTCCATCATGGTGGAGACAGGCAGGAGATCCCTCTCCTCGGTCGATGAGGCTAAGGCATTCATCGCGACCCGGGCCGCTAGCTGCAACTTGGGTGTTGAGCCAGCTACTGAGGCGAAAAAACGGCTAACGTGACTTGCTACACGGTAAGGCTAATGTTAGCTAGCTAGCTAACACACCTTAACTTTCTCGGAGTAGAGTAATGTTGACATTAACATACATCTCTCCTAACTGATCTACCAGCCCACGCATTCACGTTGCGCTTTAAAAGTCAATATGTAAAATCCCATGCGTTGATGTTCCTCATATTGTTCACAGCGTTTGTTGCTGTTTTGGTTTTCTCTGAAGTGAGATTAGCGCAGGCTACACCTGGCTCTGATACACACGTGACATTCTTGTTATTGTTTTGGTCTCGCATTGGCCGCCATTTCTTTTTACCCCGCGGGGTGGCGCTGATGTGCCTCTGAACTGGTCCAAAACCTGACTGCAAGTTGGGAACTCTCCTTTTGGTAGGAACTTTTATGTTTTCGTGGGACTCATACGCCCATCGGGGCGACTACGCGTGACATTTGGTGGGTTGGTGACGGGTTGGGGGAGGCGCGTGAATGTTTATTTTTCTCGGCATGTCATGTCATATTCATACATTGAAGGGGATTGATGCGATCCTATGCTAAATGGAAGCAGTATTTTCCAGTATGTATGGTATGAGTGTGTGTGAATGGGAGAGTCCATGTATGAGTACTTACTGTTTGAATGCTGTGTGCATGTTTGTGTCCTTGACCATATGCCCTCTTCTCTTGTTCATGTTTCATGAACAGAGGAATGATTTATCTGACCATGATCACACACCCTCTTCTTCTTTTCATGTTTCTGAAATAACTATGTATAGATAGTTCTGATAGTGAATTCTCCTCTGAAATAGAGGAGAATGAAGATTTGATAAACTCCCACAATTTGGAATCGATCAGTTTCTCAGACCACATCAACTACAAATCACAAAGATTTATGTGCGAAATGGATCCAGATAGAAATGCTCCTCAAAACACCAACAATGATTGTTTATATTATACTGGCGTCACATTTGATAAAACATTTATGCAAGATAATAACATAGCTCTAGTACATTTTAATAGCAGGAGTCTATACTCTCATTTTGATGATATCCAGGACTATTTGAATCAATTCAAATCTCCATTTAATATTATAGGTGTTTCAGAGACATGGATGAATGAGAATACAAGTAATGAGTTTGAATTAAATGGGTATGAAATGTTTTGCACCAAACGTAAAAATAAGAGAGGAGGAGGTGTGGCTCTGTATGTGGACAAAAATATCAGCTGTAGTATTGTAAATGATATGTGTTTAGCTGTTGAGGAACTCTTCGAATGCGTCACTGTGGAATTATCATTTTCAAATAGGAAATACATTATTGTAAGATGCGTTTATAGGACACCAGGATCCGACTTAAAATATTGAATGAATGAATGGAAAAATTATTTAAGAGAAACAAAAAATATATATTATGTGGTGACTTTAATATCAATCTTTTGAATCCTAATAAACACAAACACACAGCAGAATTTATTGACACCATGTTCTCCATGGGCTTATTCCCACTGATCACACGACCCACAAGAATCACAACACACAGCACCACACTTATTGACAACATATTTTGTAACATAGTAGATCAGACTGTAACTGGAGGCTTGTTAGTGAGTGACGTCAGTGATCATTTACCGGTGTTCATGGTGTTCAATATTAACTGCAAAACAACCAAACCTGTAAATAGTGAATATTATCGAAGAGCCACAACAGAACGATCAATAACAGCACTTAAAATTGATTTAGCGAAACAAAACTGGGATTCTGTTTCTCAAACGTCAGATATAAATGCAGCTTATAATTTATTTCATGACATTTTTTCTCACTTTATGATACACACTGCCCCATCAAAAAATGCACTATAACTAACTCCACAAAAACTGCATGGATAACCAAAGGGCTTGCGAACGCTTGCAAAAAGAAAAATTATTTATATAGGACTTTTTTTAGGCATCAATCCATAGAAACAGAACCAAAGTACAAAACATATAAAAATAAATTAACCAGCATATTAAGAGCAAGCAGAAAAGAATACACTACCAAACTGTTAATCCGAAAGAAAAATGATATAAAGGGAATTTGGAGGGTATTAAATACAATTATTGGGCATGGTTCAAACAGTCCTTGTTATCCAGAGTTTTTTGTTGAGAACGACCAAATCATAAGTGACAAGAAGATGATTGCTGATGGCTTCAATATGTTTTTTGTTAAAGTTGGGCCTGAGCTGGCAAAAAAAATCCCAATTAATGATGAACATCCCACAGAACTTATTGAAAAAAATCCCTTCTCGATGTTCCTTACTCCGACTGTCGAAAAGGAAGTCTTAGAGATTATTCAGAAAAGCAAGAACAAAACATCACGTGACATTTATGACCTTGACATGAGGACAGTCCGCAACATAGCGGAAGAAATCATCAAACCATTCACACACATCTGCAATTTATCTTTTCAACTTGGACAGTTTCCTTCACAAATGAAACTCTCAAAAGTCATCCCCATCTTCAAATCTGGTGACAAACACCACTTCACAAATTACCGGGCCGTCTACCTTCTGCCACAGTTGTCAAAAATATTGGAAAAATTATTTGATTATAGAATTCGTGGCTTCATTGAAAAGCACAAATTATTATCTGATGGTCAATATGGGTTCCGACAAAATAGGTCAACTTCATTAGCTTTAAGTGATCTAATAGAGAACATTACTAATGGTATCGAGAAAAACAAATTTGTTATAGGAATCTTTATTGACTTACAAAAGGCTTTCGATACCATTGACCACCAGATTTTGGTAAATAAACTGGAAAACTATGGCATAAGGGGAGTGGCAGGGAAATGGCTGAAGAGCTACTTGAATGAGAGACAGCAGATTGTTCAGATCGATCAACATCAATCTACACTCATGAACATAACCTGTGGAGTCCCCCAGGGGTCGATACTAGGACCCACACTATTTATAATGTACATCAATGAAATATGTAAAGTATCAACACTGCTGAAGTTCATCCTCTTTGCTGACGATACAACCATTACATGTGCAGGTGACGACATGAAGCAACTTCTGGCCTCTGTAACTGAGGAGATGATCAAGTTAAAAACTTGGTTTAATACCAACAAATTGTCTCTGAATTTAAAAAAGACCAAAATCATGCTCTTTAGCAATCGCAAAAGTAATATACCCATCAGGATTGTTATTGATGATACACCAATAGAATATGTTCAACAAAATTCATTTTTAGGAGTGGTAATAGATGAACATATATCATGGAAGCCTCATATAAGTTACCTGAGGATAAAAGTTGCTAAATGTGTTGGAATGATGAGGAAATCATGTCATTTATTGAATAACAATGCTCTACTGTTATTGTATCATTGTGTTGAAGTCTGGGGAAATTGTTATAAATCTCATCTACAGCCTTTAGTCACTCTGCAGAAAAAGGCCATTAGGATTGTGTCCAATGTTCACTACAGACATCATACAAATACACTATTCACGGAGTTAAAGCAACTTAAACTGCACGATGTAATCAACTTCAAAACTGCTCAAATTATGTTTAGGGCATCCCAAAACTCTACCATCCAATATACAGAACCTATTCCAGGATAGAGGTGCTCACCATAGTTACAGTCTAAGAGGAAACAAATTATATTTTCCTAAATTTAGAACAACTTTAAAATCAATGTGCATTTCAGTGCGTGGAGTCAGTCTGTGGAACAACTTAGGGGACGAGTTAAAAACCTGTTCTAACATGATTCAATTTAAAAGACTGTTTAAAAGAGAAGTAATGAAGAGGTACGAGGAGGAAAGAGAGTGATGCCCTTAGCACAGAGCGATGAGAGAGAGGTGTATGGTCAGAGAATGTTTGGGCCTATGTGTGTGTGTGTGTGTGTGTTTTGTCTCGCCTTGTCTTGTCTCATAGTAACAATGGTACTATTGTATTGTTAGTGTACAGGTGTCATGGCTGAGTTCTTGGGTTTTGCTTCTCCGGAAGGCAAAGGAAAATTGGCGCGGGCAAGGCGTGAATTTAAATACATGATTTATTTTGACACTAATAAACTACAAAAAAAAAAGGAAGCAAACAAAAGGCGCTCACAGCGGAGGTAACAACTTGACTATGAAAACAAAACTTGCACAATGGCAAAAACTATGAACAATAAAACAAAAACACAAACTGTGGCAATAATAAGCAAAAACTTACTTGGTAAAGAACTGTGAACATGACATGAATCAGGGTGATGAAAAAGTGCGAGGACGCCAGGACGAACAACGGAAACAGACAGATTTAAATAGTGACGTGATCAGTGAAAACAGGTGCGTGACTCGAGATGTGAAACAGGTGCGTGACAAGACAGGTGAAAACTAATGGGTGACCATGGAAACCAAACCAAACAAGGAAGTGCAACCAGGAACTAAAAAGAGTCCAAAAAACAAACACATGGCCAAAACAAAAACATGAACAGACATGACAACAGGAGCTTTTCTTGTTTTTGTTTGTATAGTATTGTTCTTGTATTATATTGTTTATGTGGAATGAGTGAGAGGGGTTGGGATATTATAAGCATTTGCTTCATCCAACCCCTTTTCAAGCCTTGCATAAATGTCTCTGCCAAAATGTAAACAAAAAAAAAAAGGGTGTTGTTGTACAGTGCAGGTTTGAAATAAATAATTCAATTCAATTCAATTCAATTCATATAGTTCCTGTTTTTGTGCACCCTTGTTTGTTTTAGTTACCATGGCGACTTATTAGTTTCGCCTGCCTCTGGTGTTCGGGACACGCACTTGCTCCAATCAAGAGATCAGTATTTAAGTCAGTCGTCCTGCCGTCATTATTGGTTTCATGCCACAGTTTCATGTTGTGCTATGCCATAGTTATGTTAGTTGTTTCATGCCACAGTAAGTCTTGTTTGTTCTATGTCCATAGTTCATGCTGAGTGTTTGCGTCTATGTTTCCTGCGTTAAGTTTTTTTTGTTCTTTAGCCTCTCGTGCGAACGGCACACTTTCCTTTTGTTTTAGTTCCTGTCTTTTGTGATGTGTAGGATTAATTGATTATTAAATATGTTCCTACCTTCAAGTCCTGTCCGGAATGGTCCATTTGCATCCTGGGAGAACAAACCTCGCAGTAAGCTGCGAAAACCTCGTCGTGACAATATCAGGCTGAAAGTTAGTGTAGTGACTTGTGCCGGGTAGAACAAACCGAGCATTTTCCTTCGTTGGGTTTCATCGTGGACATGATGTTGGAGCACTGCCGGTTTTACATACATTTCAATTGGCTGAGCCACGCAAGGGTGTTCGGGTAAATGTTTACCATGTATGGATTATCCGCTGACGTCACATAGGGCAAAAACGTCACAAAAGGAGCAAATTCCAAACTGACTTTTTGGAGAAAGTATGAAGGAAGGCAAGATCCATCCATCCGTTTTCTTCCGGGTCGAGGGGGAAGCAGCCTAAGCAGAGAAGCCCAGACCTCCTTCTCCACAGCCACTTCCCCAGAGGGATCCCGAGGCGTTCCCAGGCCATAGTCTTCCCAACGTGTATTGGAGGGCAAGATGGTTTTATAAACATACAGTATCTGCAATGCCTCCACCATTTGATTTCAATTTGTTGGGCTTATGCCAATCCCAAATACACATTAGCGGGTGCCTGTCATGATCCGTGGTCCGGATCATGTTTTGTTTAGTTATGTTCTGTTAGTTTTGGACTCCAAGTAGTTCCTGTTTGCGCTTCCTCGTTTGTTTTGTCATCATGGCGACTCATTAGTTTCACCTGCCTCATTTGTTCGGATCATGAGATTATTATTTAAGCCTGTCTTTGTCAGTTAGTCTGGCTGGCGACATTGATAGTTTCATGCTTGTATTCATGCGTTTGCTTGGTTCATACTGCTCGTTCCATGCCTTGCCAAGTAAGTTTTGTTTACCCATGCCACAGTAACCGAGTTTTTGTTTCATGTCCATAGTTCACGCTAAGTGTTAGTTTTTGTTTCGTTCGCTAAGTTGTGCCTTCGCCTTTTACGCCTTTTATTTGTCCCTCTTTGAAAGTCAAGATTAAATAATGTTCATACCTTCAAGCCTTGTCCGGTTTAGTCTGATTGCATCCCGGCAGAACAAATCTCGCAGTAAACTGCGAAAAAACCCGCGTATGTGAGCAAACGCAAAAACTTCCTGAGCATTCAGTGGAGCCCATGTGAGCAACATCAGACGTGCACACTGTGGCTACACCAGCAGCACACCTGTCCCAAACCTGACTAAATAACAAGTTCAATCTCCATCCATCCATCCATTTTCTACCGCTTGTCCCTTTCGGGGTCGCTGGAGCCTATCTCAGCTGCATTCGGGCGGAAGGCGGGGTACACCCTGGACAAGTCCCCATCTCATCGCAGGGCCAACACAGATAGACAGACAACATTCTCTTATTATTATAATCAAATGACAGCAGTCATTTCCATTTCTAATATAAGTGTTTAGGCCCACTTACAATGACAATAACAAAAAATATTGTTTTTCATGAACTGTGTACTTGTATTGTTTGTCTGGGTGGAGGTCCTGCTTTGGAAATAATGTGTACCCCTTTCAGACATTGCATTTAGTTCCCATCAAAACATTCACATGTTGCACAATGAGATGTAAGCAGGGGATCATGTGTACATTCCTGCAAATTCCTGTTTGTAAAAAATATATTTTTATTAGTATTTATTTAATATACTAACAGCATTTCATGATTCATATTTATAAATTAAGATTCCTAATAAATTACACTAGAATAAGCACACATTTGATTGGTAAATCATAGAGTAACGACCTGGAATGGCACTTTATGTGTGGGTGTTGGAGTTTTCCGACTTTTTGTGTGGCTGTAAACGCATCACTGGCTAAGTGCCATATGCGCAAGTGAGAGAGAGTGAGCGGCTGCTGTTGATATAACAAAGTTGCTTTTGGTCGGGTTTGTACTGCAGAAAATGACCACTTTTGCTAGATATCATTTTTTTTACTAATGTTTTGGTGATGTGTTTATGGCCGACAATAAAGAGTTTTCAGTAAAGTGATGGATGGAATTCATGTCCTCAAAGCGTCTCGACAGACGTTACGATATTTGAACAATGATGACGAAAACTGTTTTCTCTGTCGTGTCCGTGTGACGAAAATTGTTATGCGCTTATTTTTTTATTTGATTTTGTGCGCAGCGTAGATTTGCCGTGCGCAGAGGACGCTTGAGCAGTGCGCAATTGCACAGGCGCGCACCTTAGAGCAGACCTGGGCATTCTGCGGCCCGCGGGCCGCATCCGGCCCTTTGTGCGTCCCTGTCCGGCCCGCATGAGGCCAATTATAAATTACAAAATACATTTAAAAAAGTATCTATGTCGAGTGTGCAATACAACGGTGCTGCTTTTGTTTTGAAAATCGTTATTTGTATTACTTCCGTGTGGACGTATGCGTGATTGTGAGTGAATGTGAACAACTGCAATTACAAAATAAAGTTGAAAAAACATCTATGTCGTGCGCGCAATACAACTGTGCTGCTTTTATTTTGAAAAGTATTATTTATGGGCGTGTGTCCGTGTGTAACCTGCGAGTGAAGGTGCACATGCAGCGACAAGTGATGCACGGTTTACACCCGAGACGCCAAAAAGAGAAAAGTTGATGAGGAATGGCGTGTTTTCAACAACACATGAACTGCAAAGCAACGTTCCCTTTAAGGTGCGTGCCTGCGCAATTGCGCACTGCTCAAGCGTCCGCTGCGCGCAGCAAGTATATATGCCGCGCACCAAATCAAATCCCATCTGAATTCTAAACAAAATAAACATATTTATTCTATGTAATTTTGCAATGCAACTTTGAGTGACAGTGACAACAAGCGGCCCTAACGGTGTTCGTCAAGACCGTTCAATTGAACACCGTTCAATTATTGTAACGTCTATCGAGATGCTTCGAGGACAGGAATTATATCGATCACTTTATTGAACAAAACTGTTTATATTCGGACATAACCACACCAAAAACATGAGTAAAACAATTCTATCTCGAAAAACTAGTCATTTTCTGCCGTACAAACCAGGCCAAAACCAACTTGTCATCTGTCACCAACACGCATAGCACTAAACCACTGGTGCGTTTAAGGCCACACAAAAAGTCGGACAACTCAAACACCACACAAAGTTACACTATGACTCCTCAGTCATACGTGTGCTTATTTTACTGCCATTTATTATTAATGTTAATTTATATATATTAGTCATGGAATGCTGTTACACACACTATGTTGAAGTATTACTATTATTATTATTATTATTATTATTATTATTATTATTTATCTTACGGTATATATCAAAAATAATATTGAGCAAAATTTAATTGAAATATTGTCGATGTGGCCCTCCAGCAGTGCTCGGGTAGCTCATGCGGCCCCCGGTAAAAAATAATTGCCCACCCCTGCCTTAGAGGGAACGTTGGCCCTGACAGTACCATCAGGTGGGGGAAAAAAAACATTGGTTTTGCATATCAGGGCCCCTTTAAACCTTTGACGGCAAGTGTTAGGCGGAGAGAACCTAAAATAAAAAATGTTTCCCGCGTTCCTGCCTGTCGGTTTCGTTCTTCATTCATTGAGCTGAAGTCTTATTAAATCAAACCTGACGCACATTTGATCTTTGCGACTTTTGAAGCGTATTCTTGGTTGAAGTCACAGTAACGTAATCTCGGTCGTACCCAATGCCTGCCATTACTGCTACCCCCACAATCCCTGAAGTACTTCTCCAGTCCCCAACACTTTCTGAGCTACACTCACAGCCTTGTTGTAAATCCCCAGCAAAACTGAAGGAAAAAAAAAAAAGATATTTATCTCATTGCCCTACCGCTCGTGTTGGTATGTGCTTCGTCACAGATAAACATCCTCGCACTACGACAGCACACCTTGCTTTCTCTGAGGCCGTCCATTAATCCCAGGATGTGCTTTTTCGCCTCCTCTTTTCACCGCGACCTGTTATCGCTCATTTATGTACCATGAATCAAATCCATCCGAGAGAAACCAGAGCGGTGTGCGCATTTGACCCTGGCGGCACACCGCTGTTGTCTGCTTGTTGTTAGTCTGCACACAAGCCGGGCTGCACCCGGAGGCCGGCGGTCTGTGCTTCGTGCAGTTAGCGCCACCTCCGCTGGGCGCCTCACTCATTTAGCAGTCAGCGGAGGGTGGAGAGGAAGCAGACCTGAGGCCGAGAGCACGGGGACGTATAAACCAGGCAGGAAAGGCCACAAAAATGATTTAACATCGGCGGCGACACAACAGTGCGAACATGGCCGTACTCATGAGGCTTTATGCTTCTACACTCACGCTCGGACAGTTCCTTCTGAATTCTCTCACCAAAAAAATCTTCGGATGGCGCACAGGTTTGGTTTTGGATTAACATTTTTGCAAAAATTTCAAAGGTAGACAGGTCTGGACTACAGGCAGGCCTGTCTAGTACCCGCACTCTTTTACTATGAAGCCACGTTGATGTAACACATGGCTTGGCATTGTCTCACTGAAATAAGCAGGGGCGTCCATGATAACATTGCTTGGATGTTGCTCCAAAACCTGTATGTACCTTTCAGCATTGATGGTGCCTTCACTGATGTGTAAGTTATCCATGTCTTGGGCACTAATACACCCCAAAACCATCACAGATGCTGGCTTTTCAACTTTGCGCCTATAACAGTCCGGATGGTTCTTTTCCTCCTTGATCCGGAGGACACGACGTCCACAGTTTCCAAAAACAATTTGAAATGTGGACTCATCAGACCACAGAACAGTTTTCCACATTGCATCAGTCCATCTTAGATGAGCTCGGGCCCAGCGAAGCCGGCGGCATTTCTGGGTGTTGTTGATAAATGGCTTTGGCTTTGCATAGTAGAGTTTTAACTTGCACCCACAGATGCAGCCACCAACTGTCGAGCTTTGCTTGCATTGCATGCAGAACGGCCCCGGGCCTATGGACACTGTCAGGTTCAAACACTGATGACATCTATTAAACAAGACAAAAGGCAAGGAATCAAACAGAGACAGAATTAAATTTGGACTCAATATTGAGGAGAGACATGGCCACTGTACTCTCTGTACAGTCCTGCACCACGCTCTGACGAAGAAGGTTTTCGTCTCCTCTTTTATTTAGATTTCCAATGTTTACGCAACAACACATTTCTCAACAGGAATGGGGAGTATGTAAACAGTCCTTGTTTTCGGTCACATTGAAGACAAAAGAAGAAGATGCCTCGGGCTTGGGCTCGTCCTGGATTCAGCTTGGTCAGGTTTTCGAGGACAATGGATGACCTCTCCCGTCTCATTCCAGCGTCCACAGCGGAATCTTCCAAGCGTTTGGCTTGGTGCAACAAAGACAGCTTCTTGTCTGTTCATTGAGAACTCAGAACGGAAAGTTTTTTGTGAAATTAAATACAATTTTTCTGACAGACACGACACCACTACACTCAAAGACAATGGGCATATACACAAACACACACCCCACCCCCACCCAACGCCTTCACCACCGCTTGATTCCCCTTCGGGGTGATGGACGGCTGAGTAGCGCTTTATAGCAGCATGCCGGCCTCCAGGGTCCCAACTCCCCCCCTCTGTCTGGAGTTGTTGTGATTATATGTAACTTGTTTATGTGTGCTATGGCAAATTAAGTTTTTTCCCTTGGACTCAGTCTGGACCCCCTCCCGAGGGTCCAGCCTTGGACTAATATGTTTTACTCTTCCCCCCTTTCCCAATATCACCTTTTTCCCACCTTTTTTAAGGAGCGCCGTAAGTGGCTGATCCGTTGGCGGTCCTGTTCCTGTCCCCCTGTAACGTATATCTGCTCTTAGTGGGACTGTGCCCAAAATGTAATTTCAAGCAATAATAATAATAATAAAGCATCCTGAATCCTGATCCTGAGACGCAGCCACCAACTGTAGTTACTTACAGTGGTTTTTTTTTAAGTGTTCTTGAGCCCATGTGGTGATATCCTTTACACGCTGATGTCGCTTTTTGGCGCAGTACCGCCTGAGAGATCGAAGGTCCGTAATATCATCGTGATTTCTCCAGATCCGCTGAACCTTTTGATTATATTACAGACCGTCGATGGTGAATTCCCTAAATTCCTTGCAATAGCTGGTTGAGAAAGGTTTTTCTTAAACTGTTGGACAGTTTGCTCAGGCATTTGTTCACAAAGTGGTAAACCCTCGCCCCGCCCTTGTTTGTGAATGAAAGCTGCTTTTATACCCAATCATGGCACCCACCTGTTCCCAATTAGCCTGTTCACCTGCGGGATGTTCCAAATAAGTGTTTGATGAGCATTCCTCAACTTTCTCAGTCTTTTTTGCCACGTGTGCCAGCTTTTTTGAAACATGTTGCAGGCATCAAATTCCAAATGAGCTAATATTTGGAAAATATAACGACGTTTTCCAGTTCGATTGTTAAGTATCTTGTCTTTGCAGTCTATTCAGTTGAATATAAGTTGAAAAAGATTTGCAAATCATTGTATTTTGGTTTTATTTACCATTTACACAACGTGCCAACTTCACTGGTTTTGTACTATGAATGTGCAGTTTCAAGGTTAGCGGTCTAAAATTTTGCCAGGGAAAAAAAATCTATAAAAATGTTAAGTTAAAGTTAAAGTATAAGATTTATGTGGACCCCAAATTATTGGGGTGTTACCATGTAGTGGTCAATTGTACGGAATATGTACTGTACTGTGCAATCTACTAATAAAAGTTTCAATCAATCAATCAATGGTGAAATGTGTCCTCTGCATTTGACCCATCGCCTTGCTCAGCCCCTGGGAGGTGAGGGGAGCAGTGGGCAACTGCCTGGGAATCGTTTTGGTGAAAAAACGAATTGTGGTTTTGATTGCAACAATGTTAGAATAATATAAACAAAATAAAGTACCATATTTTCTACACTATAGAGCTATAGCGCACAGGTATTTTAGCTACACCCACTAAATTTAAGGGAAATAAGGGAAACCATTATTCCATATATTAGCCACAGATATTAAAGTTAAAGTAAAGTACCAATGATTGTCACACACACACTAGGTGTGGCGAAATGATTCTCTGCATTTGACCCATCACCCTTGATCACCCCCTTTCTCAGTCTTTTTTGCCACTTGTGCCAGCTTTTTTGAAAAATGTTGCAGGCATCAAATTCCAAATGAGCTAATATTTGCAAAAAATAACGACGTTTTCCAGTTCGAATGTTAAATATCTTGTCTTTGCAGTCGATTCAATTGAATATAAGTTGAAAAAGATTTGCAAATCATCGTATTTTGGTTTTATTTACCATTTACCCGACGTGCCAACTTCACTGGTTTTTGGGGTGTGTAAAACAGGGGTGTCCAAACTTTTTCCACTGAGGGCCGCACACTGAAAAATCAAAGCTAGCGGGGGCCATTTTGATATTTTTTTTAAATTTTAAAAACCAATACAATATATGTATAAAAATATACATTAAGGCCTCCACTCAGGCTTGATCCCGGGGATCCCAAAGGGTTTTGGTCCAAAAAAAATATTTAAAATGTGTCATTATTCGGTATTATTATCTCTACATCAACATTAGGTCTATCTGTCAATATAACGTTTTTAAAGATTTAAGTCGTATGCTCTTTTTGTCAAAGAAAACCCTGTTTTTTTATGGAAAAAACACCAAATATGCAATATGTTCACCCAATAAAATTTTTAAGAGGAATATTTCAGATTATATAATAATTGGAGCCTTAACAAGGTCAATAACTCATAACACCATTGGTTTTAATTCATTATTATTTTTTGAGCAATGACACTTAAAAACAAATCACACAAACATTTTTGGGAAACCAAAAGGGTCCTACTCATTAAAGGGTTAAAAAATAAATTATACATTTTTTTTACTGTTTACTTTTAACACAATAATCTCGAGATCAACTTCAGATCTATCCGTCAATTATACGTTGTATTGTTGTTTATGTTTTTTGTTTGTTCGTTTTAGGCCCTTCTTTAAAAAAAATATTATTCATTTTCGCTAACTGCTTATTTGCTATTACTTTTACCATCATATTTTTACATGTCGTATTTGCTGATGTTGCTCTGTTGTTGTTGTTGTTGTTGTTGTGTTTGCTGTTGTTGTTTTTGTCTCTCTGTCTAATCCCCCTCTTGTCCCCACAATCCCCCCCTCTGTCTTCCTTTTTTTCTCTTTCTATCCCCTCTTGCTCCGGGCCGGCTGCACCAAATGATAATATAAATACATTTAATAAAGTCAAAATACAAATAAGGCAACAAGAGAAGTATCCTACACTTCTCTTTTGTAAAGTAAATCTGAACAGCCGATATGGGCATCTACATCAACTATATGATTTGCCTGAGAAGCTGGGCAGGACATTAAAAAAAATAAAATAAAATAAATAAATAATAATAATTAAAAATATATATATATTTTTTAAAAAAGCTAAATTTTTTATGTGGCAAACACAAAATATGCAACATTTTCCCCAAAAAATATCTCAAAGTGCAATATTTAATGTGACGTTATTGTAGCCTTGGATAGGTCATAATAACATTGATTTTGATTCATTATTATTTTTTAAAGAAATAAACAGCCTGCATGGCAGCTTTGTGTTATTAGAGTAAACATTGCAACATTTTCTTGTTACATTTCACCAGTTTGCTCTTTCATACCACTTTTTATGTTTTAATTTTTTAAATCGTATTTTAAAATGGGCCGTGGGGCCATTAAAAAATGAACTTTGATTGATTGATTGAGACTTTCATTAGTAGGTTGCACAGTGAAGTACATATTCCGTACAATTGACCACTAAATGGTAACACCCGAATAAGTTTTTCAACTTGTTTAAGTCGGGGTCCACTTAAATTGATTCATGATACAGATATATACTATCATATATACTATCATCATAATACAGTCATCACACAAGATAATCACATTGAATTATTTACATTATTTACAATCAGGGGTGTGGAGGGAGGGGGTGGGTGGGGGGGGGGGGATATGGACATCAAGTAGTGGACATAGAGAGAGAGAGAGAGAGAGAGAGAGAGAGAGAGAGAGAGAGATCAGAAGGCATAAGAAAAAGAAAAAGTATCTGCATTTGATTGTTTACATTTGATTATTAGCAATCCGGGGAGGGTGTTAGTTTAGGGTTGTAGCTGCCTGGAGGTGAACTTTTATTGCGGTTTTGAAGGAGGATAGAGATGCCCTTTCTTTTATACCTGTTGGGAGCGCATTCCACATTGATGTGGCATAGAAAGAGAATGAGTTAAGACCTTAGTTAGTTCGGAATCTGGGTTTAATGTGGTTAGTGGAGCACCCCCTGGTGTTGTGGTTATGGCGGTCATTTACGTTAAGGAAGTAGTTTGACATGTACTTCGGTATCAGGGAGGTGTAGCAGATTTTATAGACTAGGCTCAGTGCAAGTTGTTTAACTCTGTCCTCCACCTTGAGCCAGCCCACTTTAGAGAAGTGGGTAGGAGTGAGGTGGGATCTGTGGTGGAGGTCTAGAAGTAACCTGACTAGCTTGTTCTGAGATGTTTGGAGTTTAGATTTGAGGGTTTTGGAGGTGCTAGGGTACCAGGAGGTGCATGCGTAATCGAAAAAGGGTTGAACGAGAGTTCCCGCCAGAATCCTCAAGGTGCTTTTGTTGACCAGAGAGGAAATTCTGTAGAGAAATCTCGTTCGTTGGTTAACCTTTTTGATGACCTTGGTTGCCATTTTATCACAGGAAAGGTTAGCCTCTAGAATGGAACCTAGGTAGGTGACCTCATCTTTCCTGGTGATGACACTGTCACCTACTTTTGTGGTGAAGTCATTGACTCTCTTAAGTTTGATGTGGGACCCAAACAGGATGGATTCTGTTTTACCCAAGTGGATGGATAGCTTGTTGTCAGCACTTTGGACATCCCTGGTGTAAAACAAGTCATACTTACCAAAACCGTCCCACGTGTGTTGTCTGTAGGAGTGAAAAATTGCACGTGCCGTGGTAATGTCATGAAACTAGCCAGTTATGTTTCTTACTGCTGCATTTGAAGAAGGAAGTCGGGGTTTCCTTCTCCCGGATCGCAGCATTCATCAGTATTAGGCTGACAAGGGACCGTGTCGCCCGTCTGCTTTACCCACCCATTGCCATTGCATTACCTTGCAAAGGAAATCTGCATTCCTCCGATGACTCCGAGCTCGTGTTTGGAATCGGGAAAAGGAAAAAAAAGTAGTCCCTGACTTATTCCTATACGTGCCGGCGAAGGCATGGGAGCAGGTGTATTGATTTATGCAAAGCGGCGCTGCGCCTCACGTCTGCGCCTCTTCGGCGCTTAATGAATGTGACTTTGGATGCGTGCAACAACCCACAACTCTGCGATCGATGATCCTCCGGAGGAGATGAGGACTTCATGCTAAGGACGTCTTTGCCAGCTTGACCCCCCCCCCCCCCCCCCGGCCGTTCTGCGTGCAGCCATAAATTGGTCTCACCCTTCGCCGAGATGTTCCCTCGTAAGTCAACCAGACTTCTGATGCGGAACTTTTAAATTACCGGCGTTTTTTTTTTTTCCGAGGCCAACACGGATCATAGTAGGTAAACCCTGGTCAGGGAAATTCCATACTCCACTAAAACATCTTATTTTTATGTTCAAAACACATTATTATTTGCACTCACCTCCATGATGAACATTATATTCTGGAAAAACATACACTATATTGCCAAAAGTATTCGGCCACCTGCCTTGACTCACATATGAACTTGAAGAGCCATCCCATTCCTAACCCATAGGGTTCAATATGATGCCGGTCCACCTTTTGCAGCTATCACAGCCTCAACTCTTCCGGAAAGGCTGTCAACAAGGTTGCGTAGTGTGTTCATAGGAATGTTCGACCATTCTTCCAAAAGCGCATTGGTGATGTCACACCAGGGACGTGCGGTGAGGTTCATGGCTGGTGAGGCACTGACTTCATCACAGTCAGATTTACAAACATTTGAACCCTAAAGAGTATCTTATTCACCATTTGATTGGCAGCAGTTAACGGGTTATGTTTAAAAGCTCATACCAGCATTCTTCCCTGCTTGGCACTCAGCATCAAGGGTTGGAATTGGGGGTTAAATCACCCAAAATTATTCACGTGCGCGGCGCCGCTGCTGCCCACTGCTCCCCTCACCTCCTAGGGGGTGATCAAGGGGATGGGTCAAATGCAGAGGACACATTTCATTACACCTAGTGTGTGTGTGTGTGACAATCATTGGTACTTTAACTTAACTTTAACTTTACACATACAAACTGTAGCACACAAAAAAGCACATTTAATAAAAAAAAACGTTATTATTGTCTTACCTTTACTTATAAATGAAGTCCATGCCCCGCTGATGTGCTGGATTAATGCACCCCCGCCGTAGAATGCACTGGGAGTGTTATATCAACTAAAGCCCACACTTAACCTTTCCACGTGCAAGATTGAATCTATTTAAAAAAGTTATTTAATAAGAAGCCAAAAAGTGCAAAAACAATGTTCGTGTTGGAGGAGTTGTGAATGAATGAAATATGAAATCCGTGCTGCAGTCTGCAGGTGTACCTAATGTTGTGGCCCTGCAGTCATTCACAACACCTCCAACACGAACATTATTGTTTTTGCACTTTTTGGCTTCTTATTAAATAACTTTTTTAAATAGATTCAATCTTGCACGTGGAAAGTTTAAGTGTGGGCTTTAGTTGATATAACACTCCCGTCAGGGGGTGCATTCTACGGCGGGGGTGCATTCTCTACCACCAGGAGGCGAGATTACTGCGAGCCTCAGCCAGTGCGTCTTTTGCAGCAGTTTTATGATCGCTCAGCACAAGAAATACTTACACACATACAGTTGTTGACAAAATACACTGTACATTATATACCTCAGCTAGCTAAACTATGGAAATGTATAATATAGTTCACATAGCAATACGGTCTCACTGCACAGCAGGCCAGCAGTTAGCCGAGTCTGCAATCCATGTTGAGGCACAACGCAGTGACGGTAAAACTGGTGATGTTAAATGGAAAATAACTTTATAGTATAATCACTGGATACATATAACAATTTAATTTTTTTTCTTTTCTTTTTACATTTTGGCACGTGAGGCCCCGCCTCACCTGCTTTCCCTGACTGCACGTCACTGGGTCACACACTGATGTTGGTCGAGAAGGCCTGTGTCAAAGCGTGGACTTTGGGGTGTTTGTTTTTCCCCGAGACGCAAGTAAGTTGGAGTGGATAAGGCGTGAAGGTGAGTACATATTTATTTTAACACTATAAACTACAAAAAAGGGTGCAAACAAAAAGCGTGGCGCACAAGGCGGAGAACAAACTTGGCTATGAAAACAAAACTAGCACTTGGGCAAAAACTATGGACGTGAAACAAAAATATACTTACTGTGACATGAGCAGAACAAAAACGTACGTGGCACGGCAAGAAGCATAAACGATGGAATAAGGAGGGCATAAAAAATGACAGAGGTAAACAGAGTTAATGTTGCCAGGCCGACCAACAGAAAAGACAGGCTTTAAATAACAGTGACATGATTGGTGACAGGTGTGTGAGTCCAAACGTGGAACAGGTGAAACTAATGAGTAACCATGGAAACAAGACGAAGGGAGTGAAAAAGCAGGAACTAAAAAGAGTCCAAAAACCAAACAAAACATGATCCCAGACATGACAGCCTGGCTCTCAGTCTCCGTTCTAATTCATCCCAAAGGTGTTCTATCCGGTTCAGGTCAGGACTCTGTGCAGGCCAGTAAAGTTCATCCATACCCGACTCTGTCATCCATGTCTTTATGGACCTTGCTTTGTGCACTGGTGCACAGTCATGTTGGAAGAGGAAGGGGCCCGCTCCAAACTGTTCCCACGAGGTTGGGAGCATTGGAATTGTCCAAAATGTTTTGGTATCCTGGAGCATTCAAAGTTCCTTTCACTGGAACCAAGGAGCCAAGCCCAACTCCTGAAAAACAACCCCACACCATAATTCCTTCTCCACCAAATTTCACACTCGGCACAATGCAGTCCGAAATGTAGCGTTCTCCTTGCAACCTCCAAACCCAGACTGGTCCATCAGATTGCCAGATGGAAAAGCGTGATTCATCACTCCAGAGAAGGCGTCTCCACTGCTCTAGAGTCCAGTGGCGACGGACTTTACACCACTGCATCCCACGCTTTGCATTGGACTTGGTGAACACCATTCCTACCGTCAAGCATGGTGGTGGTAGTATTATGCTCTGGGCCTGTTTTGCTGCCAATGGAACTGGTGCTTTACAGAGAGTACATGGGAAAATGAAAAAAGGAGGATTACCTCCAAATTCTTCAGGACAACCTAAAATCATCAGCCCGGAGGTTGGGTCTTGGGCGCAGTTGGGCGTTCCAACAGGACAATGACCCCCAAACACAGGTCAAAAGTGGTAAAGGAATGGCTAAATCAGGCTAGAATTAAGATTTTAGAATTACCTTCCAATAGTCCTGACTTAAATATGGGGACAATGCTGAAGAAACAAGTCCATGTCAGAAAACCAACACATTTAGCTGAACTGCACCAATTTTGTCAAGAGGAGTGGTCAAAAATTCAAACAGAAGCTTGTGGATTGCAGTGAAACTTGCCAAGGGACATGTCACCAAATATTAATGTCATGATTTGTGGTCTGGATCATGTTTTTTGGTATTTTCTGTTAGTTTAAGACTCCATAGTTCCTGTTTTTGTGCACCCTTCTTTGTTTTAGTTTCCATGACGACTTATGATTTTCACCTGCCTCTTGCGTTCGGGTCACACCTGTCTCTAACCAAGAGACCAGTAAATAAGCCTGTCTTTGCCAGTTTCTGGAGATACCATAGTTCTTGCAGCACGTTTCTTGCCACAGAAAGTTTGTTTGTTTCATGTCCATAGTTCAGGCTAAGTGTAAGCGTATGTTTTCCGTTTGAAGTTGTATGTCCCTTAGCCTCTCGTGCAATCGGCACGCTTTCTTTTTGTTTTATTTCCTGACTTTTGTCCTGTGTAGGATTTATTAATTAATAAATATGTTCCTACCTGCTACCTTTGTCCGGAAAAGTCAGTTTGCTTCCTGGGAGAACAATCCTCGCAGTAAGATGCCAAAACCCCCTCGTTATGACAATTAACATTGCAGATTTGGTCACATTTTCAGTAGACCCATAATAAATTCATAAAAGAACCAAACTTCATGAATGTTTTTGTGTGACCAACAAGTATGTGCTCCAACCACTCTATCACAAAAAAAACTAGAGTTGTATAAATTATTGGAAACTCAAGACAGCCATGACATTATGTTCTTTACAAGTGTACACTACCGTTCAAAAGTTTGGGGTCACCCAAACAATTTTGTGGAATGGCCTTCATATCTAAGAGCAAGAATAGACTGTCGAGTTTCAGATGAAAGTTCTCTTTTTCTGGCTATTTTGAGCGTTTAATTGACCCCACAAATGTGATGCTCCAGAAACTCAATCTGCTCAAAGGAAGGTCAGTTTTGTAGCTTCTGTAACGAGCTAAACTGTTTTCAGATGTGTGAACATGATTGCACAAGGGTTTTCTAATCATCCATTAGCCTTCTGAGCCAATGAGCAAACACATTGTACCATTAGAACACTGGAGTGATAGTTGCTGGAAATGGGCCTCTATACACCTATGTAGATATTGCACCAAAAACCAGACATTTGCAGCTAGAATAGTCATTTACCACATTAGCAATGTAGAGTGTATTTCTTTAAAGTTAAGACTAGTTTAAAGTTATCTTCATTGAAAAGTACAGTGCTTTTCCTTCAAAAATAAGGACATGTCAATGTGACCCCAAACTTTTGAACGGTAGTGTATATATATATATATATATATATATATATATATATATATATATATATATATATATATATATATATATATGGATATATATGGATATATATATATATATATATATATATATATATATATATATATATATATATATATATATATATATATATATATATATATATATATATATATATATGGATATATATGGATATATATATATATATATATATATATATATATATATATATATATATATATATATATATATATATATATATATATATATATATATATATATATATATATATATATATATATATATGTATATATATATATATATATATATATATATATGTGTCAGGCTCAAACACTGATGATATCTATTAAACAGACAAGAAGCAAGGAATCATGCAGAGACAGAGTTAAATTTGGCTTAATGGGGACAACGCATGGAGCTGCACACTTAGTCACAGTCTCGCCCAACGCACTAAGGTACAGCTCCCGCGTCCCTCAACGCACTAAGGTACAGCTCCCGCGTCCCTCTATTTATTCAGGAGCTCCCCAGTCAACATCACTGAGGCCGCCTCTAAAAGGAGTGGTCACACATATCATGCAAAGCAGCTCCCGTACGCACAATACGTGACGGAATGTGCTGGGGCCTGGTGATTGCCTTGTCTCTGCTTCGTCTGCGTGCTGTCATCTTATCTTAAATATGCTACATGTTTTGTCATTTATTCTGCTTTTTTACAACACATTTCAAGACCGATTTCACAAAGCGACACACAAATGCCTTTCAAGAGTCAATTTATCAAGTTTCCAAGACACACAAAGCATCAAAATGATGTATTCGCAACATATCGGCAAAAAAAGGCAAAAATAAAAAAGGTATTTTGTTGTGTTTTATATAATTTGAGCAAGGAGTATTTGTTGTTAAACTACAAAAGAGGACACCGGGGAGGGGGGGGGACTTCAGCGTGGAATTGTTCGGCGTCTCTGCACGCTGTTTCTTTGTCCCCGCCTGTGAAATTCTTACCGTAGCGCCTCTCCGGTGTTTCCCTAAGGAACGTTCGGGGGCATGGGGTCGACAGCGGCAGCATGACAGATGTGCAACGACGTTGGCGTTCGTTGCCTGTCAAAAAGTGACAAGCAGGGAGGGAGCTGCACAAAGACTAAACCGCTCCTCCGCATGTGCGCGATAAGTATGCGGTTAAAAAGGTGGATTTTAGCTCGCCGTGTTGTGAATGCCCACAGACGCATCCTTGACCTTTCGACGGCCGCATGGTAATTACCTAACGACTTTTCTCACAAACCGTGACTGTGAGTCAGCTGATGACCAGGTTCAGCCCCCGCACTGAGGAACAACATAACTATGCAGCGTGAGTCACAACAGTTGACTTCACAAAATAAGGATGGCAATAATAATAATAATAATATCATAAGTACATTTTCACGTGTCATTCAAATCCTACATCTACGCGTCCAGAAGGGTTGGAATATGCTGGTAAAAAATGTGGGAAAAAAAAACATCCGTCCATTTATTTTCTGCCGCTGACCCTGTTTAGAGTTGGAACCCATCTAAGTAGTACCGTATTTTCTGTATTTTTCAAGGAATAGCGATGTAATTGTCAGGTTCAAACACTGATGACATCTATTAAACAAGACAAGAAGCAAGGAATTAAACAGAGACAGAATTAAATTTGGCTCAATTGAGGAGAGACGCGTAGACATTGTACAGTGTCGTCCCACGCCCATGACGCCATCGATCCATCCATCCATCCTCTTCCGCTTATCCGAGGTCGGGTCGCGGGGGCAGCAGCCTAAGCAGGGAAGCCCAGACTTCCCTTTCCCCAGCCACTTCCTCCAGCTCTTCCCGGGGGATCCCGAGGCGTTCCCAGGCCAGCCGGGAGACATAGTCTTCCCAACGTGTCCTGGGTCTTCCCTGTGGCCTCCTACCGGTCGGACGTGCCCTAAACACCTCCCTAGGGAGGCGTTCGGGTGGCGTCCTGACCAGATGCCCGAACCACCTCATCTGGCTCTTCTCGATGTGGAGGAGCTAGATGGCCGCAAGTTTGTACGCCTCCTCTTTTATTCGGACTTTCCCTGATTACATGGCAACAGCTGTTTCCAAGGGACAGAGGCCATAAACAGCCATTGCCTTTGATTACAAACAGTTCAAAAGAAAAGGTCGGTTCAAAGAAAAGGTCGTAAAAAAGTTCAAAGAAGAGGTCCCTGGAGGGGAGTCAGGTCCTGCTTCCTCTTCGCTTTGCAGTTCTCGGGTCAGACAATATATTTCTGTTGATTACAATACATGAAAGAAACAGAACACCATGTTGCTTCCCATCCTACACAGTGGAGTTTTACAAGCCTTCTGCTTGGTAGGATTAAAGACAGCTTTTGTCCTCTTGCCGGGAACTCATGGCAACACAAAGTTTTGTGATAACTTAGATACAATTATTCCAACAGTAATCATAGTAGTATCGACTAGATACGCGCCTGTACTTGGTATCATTACAGCGGATGTCAGGTGTAGATCCACCAACGGCGTTTGTTTACATTTTGACGCCGGTGAGCTATAGTATCCTCCTATGTTGTGTAGTGAAGCATGTTTAGCTATTCCTCGTCCTGCAGTGATAATGGTACTTGTAAGAAACTCACTTTAGTTGTCGCCATGGAGGCGAGGATTAGTGATTTAGAAGTAGCTACAACACTGCTGACTGCGGATGGACTTTAGCCGCTAGCTAGCTAGCCATGTCTAAAAGCACCTCTCCCTGAGGGCGTTTCAGTGTTATAACTTCACCTTTATTGCCACGCCCCCTCCAGCTCCATGCAGACCGCGTCCGCTTTCCACGATATAAACAGCGTGCCTGCCCAATCACGTTATTCCAAACGAGGCGTCCGGCATACCGCCGATGAGCATGGTGCAGATGGAGCGTTTGCCCAGCTCATGGAGCCATCCTCGGGGAAAAGACGGGAGGACAACAGGGTGACAAGAACTAAATCATCCAGACGAGAGATAAATTGTATTATTATGTTTATATTACCTAAAATTAAATATATTTATTAATTCAAAAAAAAAATAAACATCAAAATTAATTGTATTTTTGTTTGTACTTTTTCTGACTCCTTATTACATCCAGCCATAGAATTATACATTAAAATAAACATATTTGAAATAATTAATTTTAAATGATCATAATAATTCATTTAAAATGACCTTATTTAATTTAATTAATTGCTTGTTTATCAACAACTTTAGCATTTTATTCATTACATTTTGAAGCTTTCAGAAGCCAAATTATGTTATATTCCTTAAGATTTATTTATGCAAGTTTGAAGTCAATTATCTAAACACAGTTATGTTTGCATATTTTCAGGATGTATATATATATATATATATATATATATATATATATATATATATATATATATATATATATATATATATATATATATATATATATATATATATACATATATATATATATACACACAAACCCTGTTTCCATATAAGTTGGGAAATTGTGTTGGATGTAAATATAAACGGAATACAATGATTTGCAAATCCTTTTCAACCCATATTCAATTGAATGCACTACACAACATATTTTATGTTCAAACTCATAAACTTTATTTTTTTTTGCAAATAATAATTAACTTAGAATTTCACGGCTGCAACACGTGCCAAAGTAGTTGGGAAAGGGCATGTTCACCACTGTGTTACATGGCCTTTCCTTTTAACAACACTCAGTAAACGTTTGGGAACTGAGGAGACACATTTTTTTAAGCTTCTCAGGTGGAATTCTTTCCCATTCTTGCTTGATGTACAGTTTAAGTTGTTCAACAGTCCGTTGTGGTATTTTAGGCTTCATAATGCGCCACACATTTTTAATGGGAGACAGGTCTGGACTACAGACAGGCCAGTCTAGTACCTGCACTCTTTTACTATGAAGCCACGTTGATGTAACACGTGGCTTGGCATTGTCTTGCTGAAATACGCAGGGGCGTCCATGATAACGTTGCTTGGATGGCATCATATGTTGCTCCGAAACCTGTATGTACCTTTCAGCATTAATGGTGCCTTCACAGATGTGTAAGTTACCCATGTCTTGGGCACTAATACACCCCCATACCATCAAAGAAGCTGGATTTTCAACTTTGCGCCTATAACAATCCGGATGGTTGTTTTCCTCTTTGGTCCGGAGTACACGACGTCCACAGTTTCCCAAAAACAATTTGAAATGTGGACTCGTCAGACCACAGAACACTTTTCCACTTTGTATCAGTCCATCTTAGATGAGCTCAGGCCCAGCGAAGCCAACGGCGTTTCTGGGTGTTGTTGATAAACGGTTTTCGCCTTGCATAGGAGAGTTTTAACTTGCACTTACATATGTAGCGACCAACTGTAGTTACTGACAGTGGGTTTCTGAAGTGTTCCTGAGCCTATGGGGTGATATCCTTTACACACTGATGTCGCTTGTTGATGCAGTACAGCCTGAGGGATCGAAGGTTACGGGCTTAGCTGCTTACGTGCAGTGATTTCTCCAGATTCTCTGAACCTTAGATGATATTATGGACTGTAGATGGTGAAATCCCTAAATTCCTTGCAATAGCTGGTTGAGAAAGTTTTTTCTTAAACTGTTCAACAATTTGCTCACGCATTTGTTGACAAAGTGGTGACCCTCGTCCCATCCTTGTTTGTGAACGACTGAGCATTTCATGGACTCTACTTTTATACCCAATCATGGCACCCACCTGTTCCCAATTTGCCTGTTCACCTGTGGGATGTTCCAAATAAGTGTTTGATGACCATTCCTCAACTTTATCAGTATGTATTGCCACCTTTCCCAACTTCTTTGTCACGTGTTGCTGGCATCAAATTCTAAAGTTAATGATTATTTGCCACAAAAAAAATGTTTATCAGTTTGAACATCAAATATGTTGTCTTTGTAGTGCATTCAACTGAATATGGGTTGAAAATTATTTGCAAATCATTGTATTCCGTTTATATTTACCTAATATATAGTAATGTGTTTTCTTAAATAAACTGAAAATACAGCTTTATCACTTTAGTCATCATTTTCTCGCTAACTGACTTTAGCTCCAGACTTCTGCTGTTTTGTTTGATATTGTCATTACTACCACAAGTGGTGGGAAAGTGCATTACAAGTCAATACAGCTGAAAAACAGACTCTAATAAGATCCGATTTTATGAAGCGTCCCACCCCGAGTGCAAATGCGTTTCAAGCCAAACACGATCGCTACGGGCGGACGCGGAAAATTCCAACTCGTCCTTGTTCCGCGCCGACAATTCCTGGATCCTCGGCTCACAGGTTCGATAATGAGGATTTTAATAAAGACGGCGCCCTTAGTCGGATCAATGGCCGCCACTCACCAGCGCCCGACACGCTCTGCCGATGCGGCGTGTAACTACAGCAGCCGCTGTAATTGCGAGTCTGAGATTCATTAGGCAGTTTCCTGCCAAGGCGGCACAAAATCCATACGGAATGGTTCTTTTGGTAACGGCTTGCTAAATGACTTTTAATTGATGAATATGTTTGGATTAAGTTCACACATGTCTACCCCACACCCCAGACATCTGTTCTTGAACAACAATGACGCCGCAACGTAGCCACGATATGAAAGGCTTTCACCAGGTGAGGGCTATTGGGTGAATGGGTGATGTTCCTTTTAAAATCCCATTTGTCTTTCTTTTAACGAGCTTAAGTTGTCTGGTTTTACTGGGGATTGGCAGTTTGTATGTCATATCACACCAGGGATTCCCCTGGATTGTCACTATATATGTGGCGGTGGGTGCCACATATATCATCATCTTATCAATGACGTCAACATCATTTTGATTGGCAATGACACATGTCATTTTCATGAACAATGCAAAACAAATGTATTGTGTATATTCAAAAACAAATCTGTGGTATTAAATATTAGTAATAACATATATTTATTTATTATATTGTTTTCTCTATTTTTCAATTGTTGCTGCTTATTGTGAAAAGGTAACACAGGCTACACTGTCCTCTGCCCTCCCTAAATGTTGGAATTTAGTTTGCAGAATATGT